>NW_027309828.1:748715-1123073 GCF_047496795.1 Chiloscyllium punctatum
GTGTTACAGTGTGTTCGTATATTACAGTGTGTCAGTGTATTTCAGTGTGTCAGTGTGTTACAGTGTGTCAGTGTATTACAGTGTGTCAGTGTATTGCTATGTGTTACAGTGTGTCAGTGTATTACAGTGTATTACAGTGTGTCAGTGTGTTACAGTGTGCCAGTGTATTACAGTGTATTACAGTGTGTCAGTGTGTTACAGTGTGTCAGTGTATTACAGTGTGTCAGTGTGTTACAGTGTGTCAGTGTATTACAGTGTGTCAGTGTGTTACAGTGTGTCAGTGTATTACAGTGTATTACAGTGTGTCAGTGTGTCAGTGTATTACAGTGTGTCAGTGTATTACAGTGTGTCAGTCTATTACAGTGTGTCAGTGTGTTACAGTGTGTCAGTGTGTTACAGTGTGTCAGTGTATTACAGTGTGTCAGTGTATTACAGTGTATTACAGTGTGTCAGTGTGTTACAGTGTGTCAGTGTATTGCAGTGTGTCAGTGTGTTAGTGTGTCAGTGTGTTACAGTGTGTCAGTGTGTTACAGTGTGTCAGTGTGTTGCAGAGTGTCAGTGTATTACAGAGTGACAGTGTGTTACAGTGTGTCAGTGTATTACAGTGTGTCAGTGTATTACAGTGTGTGTCAGTATATAACACTGTGTCCGTGTGTTACAGTGTGTCAGTGCATTACAGTGTATCATTGTATTGCAGTGTGTCAGTGTGTTACAGTGTGTCAGTATATTAGTGTGTCAGTGTGTTACAGTGTGTCAGTGTATTACAGTGTGTCAGTGTGTTACAGTGTGTCAGTGTTACAGTGTGTCAGTGTATTACAGTGTGTCAGTGTATTACAGTGTGTCAGTGTGTTACTGTGTGTCAGTATATTGCAGTGTGTCAGTGTGATACAGTGTGTCAGTATATTACAGTGTGTCAGTATATTACAGTGTGACAGTGTGTCAGTGTGTTACAGTGTGTCAGTGTATTACAGTGTGTCAGTGTATTACAGTGTGTCAGTGTGTTACAGTGTGTCAGTGTATTACAGTGTGTCAGTGTATTACAGTGTGTCAGTGTGTTACAGTGTGTCAGTATATTAGTGTGTCAGTGTGTTACAGTGTGTCAGTGTGTTACACTGTGTCAGTGTGTTACACTGTGTCAGTGTATTACAGTGTGTCAGTGTATTACAGTGTGTGTCAGTATATTACACTGTGTCCGTGCGTTACAGTGTGTCAGTGCATTACAGTGTATCAGTGTATTGCAGTGTGTCAGTATGTTACAGTGTGTCAGTATATCAGTGTGTCAGTATATTACAGTGTGTCAGTGTGTTACAGTGTGTCAGTATATTACAGTGTGTCAGTGTGTTAGAGTGTGTCAGTGTATTACAGTGTGTCAGTGTATTACACTGTGTCAGTGTGATACAGTGTGTCAGTGTATTACAGTGTGTCAGTGTGTTACAGTGTGTCAGTATATTGCAGTGTGTCAGTGTGTCAGTGTATTAGTGTGTCAGTGTGATACAGTGTGTCAGTATATTACAGTGTGTCAGTGTATTACAGTGTGTCAGTGTGATACAGTGTGTCAGTATATTACAGTGTGTCAGTGTGTGACAGATTGTCTGTATATTACAGTGTGTCAGTATATTACAGTGTGTCAGTGTATTACAGTGTGTCAGTGTGTTACAGTATGTCAGTATATTACAGTGTGTGAGTGTGATACAGTGTGTCAGTATATTACAGTGTGTCAGTATATTACAGTGTATCATTGTGTTACAGTGTGTAACTGTGTTACAGTGTGTCACTATATTACAGTGTGTCAGTGTATTACAGTGTGTCAGTGTGATACATTGTGTCAGTATATTAGAGTGTGTCAGTGTGTTACATTGTGTCAGTATATTACAGTGCGTCAGTGTATTACAGTGTGTCAGTGTGTTACAGTGTGTCAGTATATCACAGTGTGTCAGTGTATTACAGTGTGTCAGTGTCTTACAGTGTGTCAGTGTATTACAGTGTGTCAGTGTGTTACAGTGTGTCAGTGTGTTACAGTGTGTCAGTATATCACAGTGTGTCAGTGTATTACAGTGTGTCAGTGTATTACAGTGTGTCAGTCTATTACAGTGTGTCAGTGTATTACAGTGTGTTAGTGTGTTACAGTGTGTCAGTGTATTACAGTGTGTCAGTGTGTTACAGTGTGTTAGTGCATTACAGTGTATCAGTGTATTGCAGTGTGTCAGTGTGTTACAGTGTGTCAGTATATTAGTGTGTCAGTGTGTTACAGTGTGTCAGTATATTACAGTGTGTCAGTGTGTTACAGTGTGTCAGTATATTACAGTGTGTCAGTGTGTTACAGTGTGTCAGTGTATTAGTGTGTCAGTGTATTACAGTGTGTCAGTGTGATACAGTGTGTCTGTGTATTACAGTGTGTCAGTGTGTTACAGTGTGTCAGTATATTACAGTGTGTCAGTGTGATACAGTGTGTCAGTATATTACAGTGTGTCAGTATATTACAGTGTGTCAGTGTGTTACAATGTGTCAGTGTATTACAGTGTGTTAGTATATTAGAGTGTGTCTGTGTATTACACTGTGTCAGTGTGATACAGTGTGTCAGTATATTACAGTGTGTCAGTGTGTTACAGTATGTCTGTATATTACAGTGTGTCAGTATATTACAGTGTGTCAGTGTATTACAGTGTGTCAGTGTGTTACAGTATGTCAGTATATTACAGTGTGTCAGTGTATTACAGTGTGTCAGTGTGATACAGTGTGTCAGTATATTACAGTGTGTCAGTATATTACAGTGTATCGTTGTGTTACAGTGTGTAACTGTGTTACAGTGTGTCAGTATATTACAGTGTGTCAGTGTATTACAGTGTGTCAGTGTATTGCAGTGTGTCAGTGTGTTAGTGTGTCAGTGTATTACAGGGTGTCAGTGTGTTACAGTGTGTCAGTATATTACAGTGTGTCAGTGTGTTGCAGAGTGACAGTGTGTTACAGTGTGTCAGTGTGTTACACTGTGTCAGTGTGTTACACTGTGTCAGTGTATTACAGTGTGTGTCAGTATATTACACTGTGTCCGTGCGTTACAGTGTGTCAGTGCATTACAGTGTATCAGTGTATTGCAGTGTGTCAGTATGTTACAGTGTGTCAGTATATTAGTGTGTCAGTATATTACAGTGTGTCAGTGTGTTACAGTGTGTCAGTATATTACAGTGTGTCAGTGTATTACAGTGTGTGTCAGTATATTACACTGTGTCCGTGCGTTACAGTGTGTCAGTGCATTACAGTGTATCAGTGTATTGCAGTGTGTTACAGTGTGTCAGTATATCACAGTGTGTCAGTGTATTACAGTGTGTCAGTGTATTACAGTGTGTCAGTGTGTTACAGTGTGTCAGTGTATTACAGTGGGTCAGTGTGTTACAGTGCGTCAGTGTGTTACAGTGTGTCAGTGTATTACAGTGTGTCAGTGTATTGCAGTGTGTCAGTGTGTTAGTGTGTCAGTGTATTACAGTGGGTCAGTGTGTTACAGTGTGTCAGTGTGTTACAGTGTGTCAGTGTATTACAGTGTGTCAGTGTATTGCAGTGTGTCAGTGTGTTAGTGTGTCAGTGTATTACAGTGTGTCAGTGTGTTACAGTGTGTCAGTATATTACAGTGTGTCAGTGTGTTGCAGAGTGACAGTGTGTTACAGTGTGTCAGTGTGTTACACTGTGTCAGTGTGTTACACTGTGTCAGTGTATTACAGTGTGTCAGTGTATTACAGTGTGTGTCAGTATATTACACTGTGTCCGTGCGTTACAGTGTGTCAGTGCATTACACTGTATCAGTGTATTGCAGTGTGTCAGTATGTTACAGTGTGTCAGTATATTAGTGTGTCAGTATATTACAGTGTGTCAGTGTGTTACAGTGTGTCAGTATATTACAGTGTGTCAGTGTGTTACAGTGTGTCAGTGTATTACAGTGTGTCAGTGTATTACACTGTGTCAGTGTGATACAGTGTGTCAGTGTATTACAGTGTGTCAGTGTGTTACAGTGTGTCAGTATATTGCAGTGTGTCAGTGTGTCAGTGTATTAGTGTGTCAGTGTGATACAGTGTGTCAGTATATTACAGTGTGTCAGTGTATTACAGTGTGTCAGTGTGATACAGTGTGTCAGTATATTACAGTGTGTCAGTGTGTGACAGTGTGTCTGTATATTACAGTGTGTCTGTATATTACAGTGTGTCAGTGTATTACAGTGTGTCAGTGTGATACAGTGTGTCTGTGTATTACAGTGTGTCAGTGTGTTACAGTGTGTCAGTATATTACAGTGTGTCAGTGTGATACAGTGTGTCAGTATATTACAGTGTGTCAGTATATTTCAGTGTGTCAGTGTGTTACAATGTGTCAGTGTATTACAGTGTGTTAGTATATTAGAGTGTGTCTGTGTATTACACTGTGTCAGTGTGATACAGTGTGTCAGTATATTACAGTGTGTCAGTGTGTTACAGTATGTCTGTATATTACAGTGTGTCAGTATATTACAGTGTGTCAGTGTATTACAGTGTGTCAGTGTGTTACAGTATGTCAGTATATTACAGTGTGTCAGTGTATTACAGTGTGTCAGTGTGATACAGTGTGTCAGTATATTACAGTGTATCGTTGTGTTACAGTGTGTAACTGTGTTACAGTGTGTCAGTATATTACAGTGTGTCAGTGTATTACAGTGTGTCAGTGTATTGCAGTGTGTCAGTGTGTTAGTGTGTCAGTGTATTACAGGGTGTCAGTGTGTTACAGTGTGTCAGTATATTACAGTGTGTCAGTGTGTTGCAGAGTGACAGTGTGTTACAGTGTGTCAGTGTGTTACACTGTGTCAGTGTATTACAGTGTGTGTCAGTATATTACACTGTGTCCGTGCGTTACAGTGTGTCAGTGCATTACAGTGTATCAGTGTATTGCAGTGTGTCAGTATGTTACAGTGTGTCAGTATATTAGTGTGTCAGTATATTACAGTGTGTCAGTGTGTTACAGTGTGTCAGTATATTACAGTGTGTCAGTGTATTACAGTGTGTGTCAGTATATTACACTGTGTCCGTGCGTTACAGTGTGTCAGTGCATTACAGTGTATCAGTGTATTGCAGTGTGTTACAGTGTGTCAGTATATCACAGTGTGTCAGTGTATTACAGTGTGTCAGTGTATTACAGTGTGTCAGTGTGTTACAGTGTGTCAGTGTATTACAGTGGGTCAGTGTGTTACAGTGTGTCAGTGTGTTACAGTGTGTCAGTGTATTACAGTGTGTCAGTGTATTGCAGTGTGTCAGTGTGTTAGTGTGTCAGTGTATTACAGTGGGTCAGTGTGTTACAGTGTGTCAGTGTGTTACAGTGTGTCAGTGTATTACAGTGTGTCAGTGTATTGCAGTGTGTCAGTGTGTTAGTGTGTCAGTGTATTACAGTGTGTCAGTGTGTTACAGTGTGTCAGTATATTACAGTGTGTCAGTGTGTTGCAGAGTGACAGTGTGTTACAGTGTGTCAGTGTGTTACACTGTGTCAGTGTGTTACACTGTGTCAGTGTATTACAGTGTGTCAGTGTATTACAGTGTGTGTCAGTATATTACACTGTGTCCGTGCGTTACAGTGTGTCAGTGCATTACAGTGTATCAGTGTATTGCAGTGTGTCAGTATGTTACAGTGTGTCAGTATATTAGTGTGTCAGTATATTACAGTGTGTCAGTGTGTTACAGTGTGTCAGTATATTACAGTGTGTCAGTGTGTTACAGTGTGTCAGTGTATTACAGTGTGTCAGTGTATTACACTGTGTCAGTGTGATACAGTGTGTCAGTGTATTACAGTGTGTCAGTGTGTTACAGTGTGTCAGTATATTGCAGTGTGTCAGTGTATTAGTGTGTCAGTGTGATACAGTGTGTCAGTATATTACAGTGTGTCAGTGTATTACAGTGTGTCAGTGTGATACAGTGTGTCAGTATATTACAGTGTGTCAGTGTGTGACAGTGTGTCTGTATATTACAGTGTGTCTGTATATTACAGTGTGTCAGTGTATTACAGTGTGTCAGTGTGTTACAGTATGTCAGTATATTACAGTGTGTCAGTGTGATACAGTGTGTCAGTATATTACAGTGTGTCAGTATATTACAGTGTATCATTGTGTTACAGTGTGTAACTGTGTTACAGTGTGTCAGTATATTACAGTGCGTCAGTGTATTACAGTGTGTCAGTGTGTTACAGTGTGTCAGTATATCACAGTGTGTCAGTGTATTACAGTGTGTCAGTGTATTACAGTGTGTCAGTGTGTTACAGTGTGTCAGTGTATTACAGTGTGTCAGTGTGTTACAGTGTGTCAGTGTATTACAGTGTGTCAGTGTATTACAGTGTGTCAGTGTGTTACAGTGTGTCAGTGTATTACAGTGTGTCTGTCTATCACAGTGTGTCAGTGTATCACAGTGTGTTAGTGTGTTTCAGTGTGTCAGTATATCACAGTGTGTCAGTGTATTACAGTGTGTCAGTGTATTACAGTGTGTCAGTCTATTACAGTGTGTCAGTGTATTACAGTGTGTCAGTGTATTACAGTGTGTCAGTGTGTTACAGTGTGTCAGTGCATTACAGTGTATCAGTGTATTGCAGTGTGTCAGTGTGTTACAGTGTGTCAGTATATTAGTGTGTCAGTGTGTTACAGTGTGTCAGTATATTACAGTGTGTCAGTGTATTACAGTGTGTCAGTATATTACAGTGTGTCAGTGTGTTACAGTGTGTCAGTATATTACAGTGTGTCAGTGTGTTACAGTGTGTCAGTGTATCAGTGTGTCAGTGTATTACAGTGTGTCATTGTGATACAGTGTGTCTGTGTATTACAGTGTGTCATGTGTTACAGTGTGTCAGTATATTACAGTGTGTCAGTGTGATACAGTGTGTCAGTATATTACAGTGTGTCAGTATATTACAGTGTGTCAGTGTGTTACAGTGTGTCAGTGTATTACAGTGTGTTAGTATATTACAGTGTGTCTGTGTATTACACTGTGTCAGTGTGATACAGTGTGTCAGTATATTACAGTGTGTCAGTGTGTTACAGTATGTCTGTATATTACAGTGTGTCAGTATATTACAGTGTGTCAGTGTATTACAGTGTGTCAGTGTGTTACAGTATGTCAGTATATTACAGTGTGTCAGTGTATTACAGTGTGTCAGTGTGATACAGTGTGTCAGTATATTACAGTGTGTCAGTATATTACAGTGTATCATTGTGTTACAGTGTGTAACTGTGTTACAGTGTGTCAGTATATTACAGTGTGTCAGTGTATTACAGTGTGTCAGTGTATTGCAGTGTGTCAGTGTGTTAGTGTGTCAGTGTATTACAGTGTGTCAGTGTGTTACAGTGTGTCAGTATATTACAGTGTGTCAGTGTGTTGCAGAGTGACAGTGTGTTACAGTGTGTCAGTGTGTTACACTGTGTCAGTGTGTTACACTGTGACTGTGTATTACAGTGTGTGTCAGTATATTACACTGTGTCCGTGCGTTACATTGTGTCAGTGCATTACAGTGTATCAGTGTATTGCAGTGTGTCAGTATGTTACAGTGTGTCAGTATATTAGTGTGTCAGTATATTACAGTGTGTCAGTGTGTTACAGTGTGTCAGTATATTACAGTGTGTCAGTGTGTTACAGTGTGTCAGTATATTACAGTGTGTCAGTGTATTACAGTGTGTGTCAGTATATTACACTGTGTCCGTGCGTTACAGTGTGTCAGTGCATTACAGTGTATCAGTGTATTGCAGTGTGTCAGTATGTTACAGTGTGTCAGTATATTAGTGTGTCAGTGTGTTACAGTGTGTCAGTATATTACAGTGTGTCAGTATATTACAGTGTGTCAGTGTGTTACAGTGTGTCAGTATATTACAGTGTGTCAGTGTGTTACAGTGTGTCAGTGTATTACAGTGTGTCAGTGTATTACAGTGTGTCAGTGTGATACAGTGTGTCAGTGTATTACAGTGTGTCAGTGTGTTACTGTGTGTCAGTATATTGCAGTGTGTCAGTGTGATACAGTGTGTCAGTATATTACAGTGTGTCAGTATATTACAGTGTGACAGTGTGTCAGTGTGTTACAGTGTGTCAGTGTATTACAGTGTGTCAGTGTATTACAGTGTGTCAGTGTGTTACAGTGTGTCAGTATATTAGTGTGTCAGTGTGTTACAGTGTGTCAGTGTATTACAGTGTGTCAGTATATTACAGTGTGTTACAGTGTGTCAGTATATTACAGTGTGTCAGTGTGTTACAGTGTGTCAGTGTATAACAGTGTGTCAGTGTATTACAGTGTGTCAGTGTGATACAGTGTGTCAGTATATTACAGTGTGTCAGTATATTACAGTGTGTCAGTGTGTTACAGTGTGTCCGTGTGATACAGTGTGTCAGTATATTGCAGTGTGTCAGTATATTACAGTGTGTCAGTGTGTTACAGTGTGTCAGTATATTACAGTGTGTCAGTGTGATACAGTGTGTCAGTATATTACAGTGTGTCAGTGTATTACAGTGTGTCAGTGTGTTAAAGTGTTTCAGTATATTACAGTGTGTCAGTGTATTACAGTGTGTTACAGTGTGTCAGTATATCACAGTGTGTCAGTGTATTACAGTGTGTCAGTGTATTACAGTGTGTCAGTGTGTTACAGTGTGTCAGTGTGTTACAGTGTGTCAGTGTATCACAGTGTGTCAGTGTATTACAGTGTGTCAGTGTATTACAGTGTGTCAGTGTGTTACAGTGTGTCAGTATATTACAGTGTGTCAGTGTGTTTCAGTGTGTTACAGTGTGTCAGTGTGTTACAGTGTGTCAGTGTATTGCAGTGTGTCAGTGTGTTATTGTGTCAGTGTATTTCAGTGTGTCAGTGTGTTACAGTGTGTCAGTATATTACAGTGTGTCAGTGTGTTACAGTGTGTCAGTGTGTTACACTGTGTCAGTGTGTTACACTGTGTCAGTGTATTACAGTGTGTCAGTGTATTACAGTGTGTGTCAGTATATTACACTGTGTCCGTGCGTTACAGTGTGTCAGTGCATTACAGTGTATCAGTGTATTGCAGTGTGTCAGTATGTTACAGTGTGTCAGTATATTAGTGTGTCAGTGTGTTACAGTGTGTCAGTATATTACAGTGTGTCAGTATATTACAGTGTGTCAGTGTGTTACAGTGTGTCAGTGTGTTACAGTGTGTCAGTGTATTACAGTGTGTCAGTGTATTACAGTGTGTCAGTGTGTTACAGTGTGTCAGTATATTGCAGTGTGATACAGTGTGTCAGTATATTACAGTGTGTCAGTATATTACAGTGTGTCAGTGTGTTACACTGTGTCAGTGTATTACAGTGTGTCAGTGTATTACAGTGTATTACAGTGTGTCGGTGTGTTACAGTGTGTCAGTATATTAGTGTGTCAGTGTGTTACAGTGTGTCAGTGTATTACAGTGTGTCAGTATATTACAGTGTGTTACAGTGTGTCAGTATATTACAGTGTGTCAGTGTGTTACAGTGTGTCAGTGTATTACAGTGTGTCAGTGTATTACAGTGTGTCAGTGTATTACAGTGTGTCAGTGTGATTCAGTGTGTCAGTGTATTACAGTGTGTCAGTGTGTTACAGTGTGTCAGTATATTACAGTGTGTCATTGTGATACAGTGTGTCAGTATATTACAGTGTGTCAGTATATTACAGTGTGTCAGTGTATTACAGTGTGTTAGTATATTACAGTGTGTCAGTGTATTACACTGTGTCAGTGTGATACAGTGTGTCAGTATATTACAGTGTGTCAGTATATTACAGTGTGTCAGTGTATTACATTATGTCAGTGTGTTACAGTATGTCAGTATATTACAGTGTGTCAGTGTATTACAGTGTGTCCGTGTATTACAGTGTGTCAGTATATTACAGTGTGTCACTGTGTTACAGTGTGTCAGTATATTACAGTGTGTCAGTGTGATACAGTGTGTCAGTATATTACAGTGTGTCAGTATATTACAGTGTGTCAGTATATTACAGTGTGTCAGTGTGTTACAGTGTGTCAGTATATTACAGTGTGTCAGTGTGATACAGTGTGTCAGTATATTACAGTGTGTCAGTGTATTACAGTGTGTCAGTGTGTTACAGTGTTTCAGTATATTACAGTGTGTCAGTGTATTACAGTGTGTTACAGTGTGTCAGTATATCACAGTGTGTCAGTGTATTACAGTGTGTCAGTATATTACAGTGTGTCAGTGTATTACACTATGTCAGTGTGTTACAGTATGTCAGTATATTACAGTGTGTCAGTGTATTACAGTGTGTCCGTGTATTACAGTGTGTCAGTATATTACAGTGTGTCACTGTGTTACAGTGTGTCACTGTGTTACAGTGTGTCAGTATATTACAGTGTGTCAGTGTGATACAGTGTGTCAGTATATTACAGTGTGTCAGTATATTACAGTGTGTCAGTGTGTTACAGTGTGTCAGTATATTACAGTGTGTCAGTGTGATACAGTGTGTCAGTATATTACAGTGTGTCAGTGTATTACAGTGTGTCAGTGTGTTACAGTGTTTCAGTATATTACAGTGTGTCAGTGTATTACAGTGTGTCAGTGTGTTACAGTGTGTCAGCGTATTACAGTGGGTCAGTGTGTTACAGTGTGTCAGTGTGTTACAGTGTGTCAGTGTATTACAGTGTGTCAGTGTATTGCAGTGTGTCAGTGTGTTAGTGTGTCAGTGTATTACAGTGTGTCAGTGTGTTACAGTGTGTCAGTATATTACAGTGTGTCAGTGTGTTGCAGAGTGACAGTGTGTTACAGTGTGTCAGTGTGTTACACTGTGTCAGTGTATTACAGTGTGTCAGTGTATTACAGTGTGTGTCAGTATATTACACTGTGTCCGTGCGTTACAGTGTGTCAGTGCATTACAGTGTATCAGTGTATTGCAGTGTGTCAGTATGTTACAGTGTGTCAGTATATTAGTGTGTCAGTATATTACAGTGTGTCAGTGTGTTACAGTGTGTCAGTATATTACAGTGTGTCAGTGTGTTACAGTGTGTCAGTGTATTACAGTGTGTCAGTGTATTACACTGTGTCAGTGTGATACAGTGTGTCAGTGGATTACAGTGTGACAGTGTGTTACAGTGTGTCAGTATATTGCAGTGTGTCAGTGTGTCAGTGTGATACAGTGTGTCAGTATATTACAGTGTGTCAGTGTATTACAGTGTGTCAGTGTGATACAGTGTGTCAGTATATTACAGTGTGTCAGTATATTACAGTGTATCATTGTGTTACAGTGTGTAACTGTGTTACAGTGTGTCAGTATATTACAGTGTGTCAGTGTATTACACTGTGTCAGTGTGATACAGTGTGTCAGTATATTACAGTGTGTCAGTGTGAAACAGTGTGTCTGTATATTACAGTGTGTCTGTATATTACAGTGTGTCAGTATATTACACTGTGTCAGTGTATTACAGTGTGTCAGTGTGTTACAGTATGTCAGTATATTACAGTGTATCATTGTGTTACAGTGTGTAACTGTGTTACAGTGTGTCAGTATATTACAGTGTGTCAGTGTATTACAGTGTGTCAGTGTGATACATTGTGTCAGTATATTAGAGTGTGTCAGTGTGTTACATTGTGTCAGTATATTACAGTGCGTCAGTGTATTACAGTGTGTCAGTGTGTTACAGTGTGTCAGTATATCACAGTGTGTCAGTGTATTACAGTGTGTCAGTGTATTACAGTGTGTCAGTGTATTACACTGTGTCAGTGTGATACAGTGTGTCAGTGCATTACAGTGTATCAGTGTATTGCAGTGTGTCAGTATGTTACAGTGTGTCAGTATATTAGTGTGTCAGTATATTACAGTGTGTCAGTGTGTTACAGTGTGTCAGTATATTACAGTGTGTCAGTGTATTACAGTGTGTCAGTGTATTACACTGTGTCAGTGTGATACAGTGTGTCAGTGTATTACAGTGTGTCAGTGTGTTACAGTGTGTCAGTATATTGCAGTGTGTCAGTGTGTCAGTGTATTACAGTGTGTCAGTGTGATACAGTGTGTCAGTATATTACAGTGTGTCAGTGTATTACAGTGTGTCAGTGTGATACAGTGTGTCAGTATATTACAGTGTGTCAGTATATTACAGTGTATCATTGTGTTACAGTGTGTAACTGTGTTACAGTGTGTCAGTATATTACAGTGTGTCAGTGTATTACACTGTGTCAGTGTGATAGTGTGTCAGTATATTACAGTGTGTCAGTGTGTTACAGTGTGTCTGTATATTACAGTGTGTCAGTATATTACAGTGTGTCAGTGTATTACAGTGTGTCAGTGTGTTACAGTATGTCAGTATATTACAGTGTGTCAGTGTGATACAGTGTGTCAGTATATTACAGTGTGTCAGTTTATTACAGTGTATCATTGTGTTACAGTGTGTAACTGTGTTACAGTGTGTCAGTATATTACAGTGTGTCAGTGTATTACAGTGTGTCAGTGTGATACATTGTGTCAGTATATTAGAGTGTGTCAGTGTGTTACAGTGTGTCAGTATATTACAGTGTGTCAGTGTATTACAGTGTGTCAGTGTGTTACAGTGTGTCAGTATATCACAGTGTGTCAGTTTATTACAGTGTGTCAGTGTATTACAGTGTGTCAGTGTGTTACAGTGTGTCAGTGTATTACAGTGTGTCAGTCTATCACAGTGTGTCAGTGTATCACAGTGTGTCAGTGTGTTACAGTGTGTCAGTGTGTTACAGTGTGTCAGTGTGTTACAGTGTGTTAGTGTGTTACAGTGTGTCAGTGTATTAGAGTGTGTCAGTGTGTTACAGTGTGTCAGTGTGTTACAGTGTATTACATTGTGTTAGTGTATTACAGTGTGTTAGTGTATTACAGTGTGTCAGTGTGTTACAGTGTGTTCGTATATTACAGTGTGTCAGTGTATTACAGTGTATTACAGTGTGTCAGTGTGTCAGTGTATTACAGTGTGTCAGTGTATTGCTATGTGTTACAGTGTGTCAGTGTATTACAGTGTATTACAGTGTGTCAGTGTGTTACAGAGTGCCAGTGTATTACAGTGTATTACAGTGTGTCAGTGTGTTACAGTGTGTCAGTGTATTACAGTGTGTCAGAGTGTTACAGTGTGTCAGTGTGTTACAGTGTGTCAGTGTATTACAGTGTATTACAGTGTGTCAGTGTATTGCAGTGTGTCAGTGTATTACAGTGTGTCAGTGTATTACAGTGTATTACAGTGTGTCAGTCTATTACAGTGTGTCAGTGTGTTACAGTGTGTCAGTGTGTTACAGTGTGTCAGTGTATTACAGTGTGTCAGTGTATTACAGTGTATTACAGTGTATTACAGTGTGTCAGTGTGTTACAGTGTGTCAGTGTATTGCAGTGTGTCAGTGTGTTCGTGTGTCAGTGTGTTACAGTGTGTCAGTGTGTTACAGTGTGTCAGTGTGTTGCAGAGTGTCAGTGTATTACAGAGTGACAGTGTGTTACAGTGTGTCAGTGTATTACAGTGTGTCAGTGTATTACAGTGTGTGTCAGTATATTACACTGTGTCCGTGTGTTACAGTGTGTCAGTGCATTACAGTGTATCAGTGTATTGCAGTGTGTCAGTGTGTTACAGTGTGTCAGTATATTAGTGTGTCAGTGTGTTACAGTGTGTCAGTATATTACAGTGTGTCAGTGTATTACAGTGTGTCAGTATATTACAGTGTGTCAGTGTGTTACAGTGTGTCAGTGTTACAGTGTGTCAGTGTATTACAGTGTGTCAGTGTATTACAGTGTGTCAGTGTGATACAGTGTGTCTGTGTATTACAGTGTGTCAGTGTGTTACAGTGTGTCAGTATATTACAGTGTGTCAGTGTGATACGGTGTGTCAGTATATTACAGTGTGTCAGTATATTACAGTGTGTCAGTGTGTTACAGTTTGTCAGTGTATTACAGTGTGTTAGTATATTACAGTGTGTCAGTGTATTACACTGTGTCAGTGTGATACAGTGTGTCAGTATATTACAGTGTGTCAGTGTGTTACAGTATGTCTGTATATTACAGTGTGTCAGTATATTACAGTGTGTCAGTGTATTACAGTGTGTCAGTGTGTTACAGTATGTCAGTATATTACAGTGTGTCAGTGTATTACAGTGTGTCAGTGTGATACAGTGTGTCAGTATATTACAGTGTGTCAGTATATTACAGTTTATCATTGTGTTACAGTGTGTAACTGTGTTACAGTGTGTCAGTATATTACAGTGTGTCAGTGTATTACAGTGTGTCAGTGTGATACAGTGTGTCAGTATATTAGAGTGTGTCAGTGTGTTACAGTGTGTCAGTATATTACAGTGTGTCAGTGTGTTACAGTGTGTCAGTGTATTACAGTGTGTCAGTGTGTTACAGTGTGTCAGTATATCACAGTGTGTCAGTGTGTTACAGTGTGTCAGTGTATTACAGTGTGTCAGTATATTACAGTGTGTTACAGTGTGTCAGTATATTACAGTGTGTCAGTGTGTTACAGTGTGTCAGTGTATAACAGTGTGTCAGTGTATTACAGTGTGTCAGTGTGATACAGTGTGTCAGTATATTACAGTGTGTCAGTATATTACAGTGTGTCAGTGTGTTACAGTGTGTCCGTGTGATACAGTGTGTCAGTATATTGCAGTGTGTCAGTATATTACAGTGTGTCAGTGTGTTACAGTGTGTCAGTATATTACAGTGTGTCAGTGTGATACAGTGTGTCAGTATATTACAGTGTGTCAGTGTATTACAGTGTGTCAGTGTGTTAAAGTGTTTCAGTATATTACAGTGTGTCAGTGTATTACAGTGTGTTACAGTGTGTCAGTATATCACAGTGTGTCAGTGTATTACAGTGTGTCAGTGTATTACAGTGTGTCAGTGTGTTACAGTGTGTCAGTGTGTTACAGTGTGTCAGTATATCACAGTGTGTCAGTGTATTACAGTGTGTCAGTGTATTACAGTGTGTCAGTGTGTTACAGTGTGTCAGTATATTACAGTGTGTCAGTGTGTTTCAGTGTGTTACAGTGTGTCAGTGTGTTACAGTGTGTCAGTGTATTGCAGTGTGTCAGTGTGTTATTGTGTCAGTGTATTTCAGTGTGTCAGTGTGTTACAGTGTGTCAGTATATTACAGTGTGTCAGTGTGTTACAGTGTGTCAGTGTATTGCAGTGTGTCAGTGTGTTAGTGTGTCAGTGTATTTCAGTGTGTCAGTGTGTTACAGTGTGTCAGTATATTACAGTGTGTCAGTGTGTTACACTGTGTCAGTGTGTTACACTGTGTCAGTGTATTACAGTGTGTCAGTGTATTACAGTGTGTGTCAGTATATTACACTGTGTCCGTGCGTTACAGTGTGTCAGTGCATTACAGTGTATCAGTGTATTGCAGTCTGTCAGTATGTTACAGTGTGTCAGTATATTAGTGTGTCAGTGTGTTACAGTGTGTCAGTATATTACAGTGTGTCAGTATATTACAGTGTGTCAGTGTGTTACAGTGTGTCAGTGTGTTACAGTGTGTCAGTGTATTACAGTGTGTCAGTGTATTACAGTGTGTCAGTGTGATACAGTGTGTCAGTGTATTACAGTGTGTCAGTGTGTTACAGTGTGTCAGTATATTGCAGTGTGTCAGTGTGATACAGTGTGTCAGTATATTACAGTGTGTCAGTATATTACAGTGTGTCAGTGTGTTACAGTGTGTCAGTGTGTTACAGTGTGTCAGTGTATTACAGTGTGTCAGTGTATTACAGTGTATTACAGTGTGTCACTGTGTTACAGTGTGTCAGTATATTAGTGTGTCAGTGTGTTACAGTGTGTCAGTGTATTACAGTGTGTCAGTATATTACAGTGTGTTACAGTGTGTCAGTATATTACAGTGTGTCAGTGTGTTACAGTGTGTCAGTGTATAACAGTGTGTCAGTGTATTACAGTGTGTCAGTGTGATACAGTGTGTCAGTGTGTTACAGTGTGTCAGTATATTACAGTGTGTCATTGTGATACAGTGTGTCAGTATATTACAGTGTGTGAGTATATTACAGTGTGTCAGTGTATTACAGTGTGTTAGTATATTACAGTGTGTCAGTGTATTACACTGTGTCAGTGTGATACAGTGTGTCAGTATATTACAGTGTGTCAGTATATTACAGTGTGTCAGTGTATTACACTATGTCAGTGTGTTACAGTATGTCAGTATATTACAGTGTGCCAGTGTATTACAGTGTGTCCGTGTATTACAGTGTGTCAGTATATTACAGTGTGTCACTGTGTTACAGTGTGTCACTGTGTTACAGTGTGTCAGTATATTACAGTGTGTCAGTGTGATACAGTGTGTCAGTATATTACAGTGTGTCAGTATATTACAGTGTGTCAGTGTGTTACAGTGTGTCAGTATATTACAGTGTGTCAGTGTGATACAGTGTGTCAGTATATTACAGTGTGTCAGTGTATTACAGTGTGTCAGTGTGTTACAGTGTTTCAGTATATTACAGTGTGTCAGTGTATTACAGTGTGTTACAGTGTGTCAGTATATCACAGAGTGTCAGTGTATTACAGTGTGTCAGTATATTACAGTGTGTCAGTGTATTACACTATGTCAGTGTGTTACAGTATGTCAGTATATTACAGTGTGTCAGTGTATTACAGTGTGTCCGTGTATTACAGTGTGTCAGTATATTACAGTGTGTCACTGTGTTACAGTGTGTCACTGTGTTACAGTGTGTCAGTATATTACAGTGTGTCAGTGTGATACAGTGTGTCAGTATATTACAGTGTGTCAGTATATTACAGTGTGTCAGTGTGTTACAGTGTGTCAGTATATTACAGTGTGTCAGTGTGATACAGTGTGTTAGTATATTACAGTGTGTCAGTGTATTACAGTGTGTCAGTGTGTTACAGTGTTTCAGTATATTACAGTGTGTCAGTGTATTACAGTGTGTTACAGTGTGTCAGTATATCACACTGTGTCAGTGTATTACAGTGTGTCAGTGTATTACAGTGTGTCAGTGTCTTACAGTGTGTCAGTGTATTACAGTGGGTCAGTGTGTTACAGTGTGTCAGTGTGTTACAGTGTGTCAGTGTATTACAGTGTGTCAGTGTATTGCAGTGTGTCAGTGTGTTAGTGTGTCAGTGTATTACAGTGTGTCAGTGTGTTACAGTGTGTCAGTATATTACAGTGTGTCAGTGTGTTGCAGAGTGACAGTGTGTTACAGTGTGTCAGTGTGTTACACTGTGTCAGTGTATTACAGTGTGTCAGTGTATTACAGTGTGTGTCAGTATATTACACTGTGTCCGTGCGTTACAGTGTGTCAGTGCATTACAGTGTATCAGTGTATTGCAGTGTGTCAGTATGTTACAGTGTGTCAGTGTATTACAGTGTGTCAGTGTGATACAGTGTGTCAGTATATTACAGTGTGTCAGTGTATTACAGTGTGTCAGTGTGATACAGTGTGTCAGTATATTACTGTGTGTCAGTATATTACAGTGTATCATTGTGTTACAGTGTGTAACTGTGTTACAGTGTGTCAGTATATCACAGTGTGTCAGTGTATTACCGTGTGTCAGTGTATTACAGTGTGTCAGTGTGTTACAGTGTGTCAGTGTATTACAGTGTGTCAGTGTGTTACAGTGTTTCAGTATATTACAGTGTGTCAGTGTATTACAGTGTGTTACAGTGTGTCAGTGTATTACAGTGTGTCAGTGTATTACAGTGTGTCAGTGTATTACACTGTGTCAGTGTGTTACAGTGTGTCAGTGTATTACAGTGGGTCAGTGTGTTACAGTGTGTCAGTGTGTTACAGTGTGTCAGTGTATTACAGTGTGTCAGTGTATTGCAGTGTGTCAGTGTGTTAGTGTGTCAGTGTATTACAGTGTGTCAGTGTGATACAGTGTTTCAGTATATTACAGTGTGTCAGTGTGTTACAGTGTGTCTGTATATTACAGTGTGTCAGTATATTACAGTGTGTCAGTGTATTACAGTGTGTCAGTGTGTTACAGTATGTCAGTATATTACAGTGTGTCAGTGTGATACAGTGTGTCAGTATATTACAGTGTGTCAGTATATTACAGTGTATCATTGTGTTACAGTGTGTAACTGTGTTACAGTGTGTCAGTATATTACAGTGTGTCAGTGTATTACAGTGTGTCAGTGTGATACATTGTGTCAGTATATTAGAGTGTGTCAGTGTGTTACAGTGTGTCAGTATATTACAGTGTGTCAGTGTATTACAGTGTGTCAGTGTGTTACAGTGTGTCAGTGTATTACAGTGTGTCAGTGTATTACAGTGTGTCAGTGTGTTACAGTGTGTCAGTGTATTACAGTGTGTCAGTCTATCACAGTGTGTCAGTGTATCACAGTGTGTCAGTGTGTTACAGTGTGTCAGTGTGTTACAGTGTGTCAGTGTGTTACAGTGTGTCAGTGTGTTAGTGTGTTACAGTGTGTCAGTGTATTAGAGTGTGTCAGTGTGTTACAGTGTGTCAGTGTGTTACAGTGTATTACATTGTGTTAGTGTATTACAGTGTGTTAGTGTATTACAGTGTGTCAGTGTGTTACAGTGTGTTCGTATATTACAGTGTGTCAGTGTATTTCAGTGTGTCAGTGTGTTACAGTGTGTCAGTGTATTACAGTGTGTCAGTGTATTGCTATGTGTTACAGTGTGTCAGTGTATTACAGTGTATTACAGTGTGTCAGTGTGTTACAGTGTGCCAGTGTATTACAGTGTATTACAGTGTGTCAGTGTGTTACAGTGTGTCAGTGTATTACAGTGTGTCAGTGTGTTACAGTGTGTCAGTGTATTACAGTGTGTCAGTGTGTTACAGTGTGTCAGTGTATTACAGTGTATTACAGTGTGTCAGTGTGTCAGTGTATTACAGTGTGTCAGTGTATTACAGTGTGTCAGTCTATTACAGTGTGTCAGTGTGTTACAGTGTGTCAGTGTGTTACAGTGTGTCAGTGTATTACAGTGTGTCAGTGTATTACAGTGTATTACAGTGTGTCAGTGTGTTACAGTGTGTCAGTGTATTGCAGTGTGTCAGTGTGTTAGTGTGTCAGTGTGTTACAGTGTGTCAGTGTGTTACAGTGTGTCAGTGTGTTGCAGAGTGTCAGTGTATTACAGAGTGACAGTGTGTTACAGTGTGTCAGTGTATTACAGTGTGTCAGTGTATTACAGTGTGTGTCAGTATATAACACTGTGTCCGTGTGTTACAGTGTGTCAGTGCATTACAGTGTATCATTGTATTGCAGTGTGTCAGTGTGTTACAGTGTGTCAGTATATTAGTGTGTCAGTGTGTTACAGTGTGTCAGTGTATTACAGTGTGTCAGTGTGTTACAGTGTGTCAGTGTTACAGTGTGTCAGTGTATTACAGTGTGTCAGTGTATTACAGTGTGTCAGTGTGTTACTGTGTGTCAGTATATTGCAGTGTGTCAGTGTGATACAGTGTGTCAGTATATTACAGTGTGTCAGTATATTACAGTGTGACAGTGTGTCAGTGTGTTACAGTGTGTCAGTGTATTACAGTGTGTCAGTGTATTACAGTGTGTCAGTGTGTTACAGTGTGTCAGTGTATTACAGTGTGTCAGTGTATTACAGTGTGTCAGTGTGTTACAGTGTGTCAGTATATTAGTGTGTCAGTGTGTTACAGTGTGTCAGTGTGTTACACTGTGTCAGTGTGTTACACTGTGTCAGTGTATTACAGTGTGTCAGTGTATTACAGTGTGTGTCAGTATATTACACTGTGTCCGTGCGTTACAGTGTGTCAGTGCATTACAGTGTATCAGTGTATTGCAGTGTGTCAGTATGTTACAGTGTGTCAGTATATCAGTGTGTCAGTATATTACAGTGTGTCAGTGTGTTACAGTGTGTCAGTATATTACAGTGTGTCAGTGTGTTAGAGTGTGTCAGTGTATTACAGTGTGTCAGTGTATTACACTGTGTCAGTGTGATACAGTGTGTCAGTGTATTACAGTGTGTCAGTGTGTTACAGTGTGTCAGTATATTGCAGTGTGTCAGTGTGTCAGTGTATTAGTGTGTCAGTGTGATACAGTGTGTCAGTATATTACAGTGTGTCAGTGTATTACAGTGTGTCAGTGTGATACAGTGTGTCAGTATATTACAGTGTGTCAGTGTGTGACAGATTGTCTGTATATTACAGTGTGTCAGTATATTACAGTGTGTCAGTGTATTACAGTGTGTCAGTGTGTTACAGTATGTCAGTATATTACAGTGTGTGAGTGTGATACAGTGTGTCAGTATATTACAGTGTGTCAGTATATTACAGTGTATCATTGTGTTACAGTGTGTAACTGTGTTACAGTGTGTCACTATATTACAGTGTGTCAGTGTATTACAGTGTGTCAGTGTGATACATTGTGTCAGTATATTAGAGTGTGTCAGTGTGTTACATTGTGTCAGTATATTACAGTGCGTCAGTGTATTACAGTGTGTCAGTGTGTTACAGTGTGTCAGTATATCACAGTGTGTCAGTGTATTACAGTGTGTCAGTGTTTTACAGTGTGTCAGTGTATTACAGTGTGTCAGTGTGTTACAGTGTGTCAGTGTGTTACAGTGTGTCAGTATATCACAGTGTGTCAGTGTATTACAGTGTGTCAGTGTATTACAGTGTGTCAGTCTATTACAGTGTGTCAGTGTATTACAGTGTGTTAGTGTGTTACAGTGTGTCAGTGTATTACAGTGTGTCAGTGTGTTACAGTGTGTTAGTGCATTACAGTGTATCAGTGTATTGCAGTGTGTCAGTGTGTTACAGTGTGTCAGTATATTAGTGTGTCAGTGTGTTACAGTGTGTCAGTGTATTACAGTGTGTCAGTATATTACAGTGTGTAACTGTGTTACAGTGTGTCAGTATATTACAGTGTGTCAGTGTATTACAGTGTGTCAGTGTGATACATTGTGTCAGTATATTAGAGTGTGTCAGTGTGTTACAGTGTGTCAGTATATTACAGTGTGTCAGTGTATTACAGTGTGTCAGTGTGTTACAGTGTGTCAGTATATCACAGTGTGTCAGTTTATTACAGTGTGTCAGTGTATTACAGTGTGTCAGTGTGTTACAGTGTGTCAGTGTATTACAGTGTGTCAGTCTATCACAGTGTGTCAGTGTATCACAGTGTGTCAGTGTGTTACAGTGTGTCAGTGTGTTACAGTGTGTCAGTGTGTTACAGTGTGTTAGTGTGTTACAGTGTGTCAGTGTATTAGAGTGTGTCAGTGTGTTACAGTGTGTCAGTGTGTTACAGTGTATTACATTGTGTTAGTGTATTACAGTGTGTTAGTGTATTACAGTGTGTCAGTGTGTTACAGTGTGTTCGTATATTACAGTGTGTCAGTGTATTACAGTGTATTACAGTGTGTCAGTGTGTCAGTGTGTTACAGTGTGTCAGTGTATTACAGTGTGTCAGTGTATTGCTATGTGTTACAGTGTGTCAGTGTATTACAGTGTATTACAGTGTGTCAGTGTGTTACAGAGTGCCAGTGTATTACAGTGTATTACAGTGTGTCAGTGTGTTACAGTGTGTCAGTGTATTACAGTGTGTCAGAGTGTTACAGTGTGTCAGTGTGTTACAGTGTGTCAGTGTATTACAGTGTATTACAGTGTGTCAGTGTATTGCAGTGTGTCAGTGTATTACAGTGTGTCAGTGTATTACAGTGTATTACAGTGTGTCAGTCTATTACAGTGTGTCAGTGTGTTACAGTGTGTCAGTGTGTTACAGTGTGTCAGTGTATTACAGTGTGTCAGTGTATTACAGTGTATTACAGTGTATTACAGTGTGTCAGTGTGTTACAGTGTGTCAGTGTATTGCAGTGTGTCAGTGTGTTCGTGTGTCAGTGTGTTACAGTGTGTCAGTGTGTTACAGTGTGTCAGTGTGTTGCAGAGTGTCAGTGTATTACAGAGTGACAGTGTGTTACAGTGTGTCAGTGTATTACAGTGTGTCAGTGTATTACAGTGTGTGTCAGTATATTACACTGTGTCCGTGTGTTACAGTGTGTCAGTGCATTACAGTGTATCAGTGTATTGCAGTGTGTCAGTGTGTTACAGTGTGTCAGTATATTAGTGTGTCAGTGTGTTACAGTGTGTCAGTATATTACAGTGTGTCAGTGTATTACAGTGTGTCAGTATATTACAGTGTGTCAGTGTGTTACAGTGTGTCAGTGTTACAGTGTGTCAGTGTATTACAGTGTGTCAGTGTATTACAGTGTGTCAGTGTGATACAGTGTGTCTGTGTATTACAGTGTGTCAGTGTGTTACAGTGTGTCAGTATATTACAGTGTGTCAGTGTGATACGGTGTGTCAGTATATTACAGTGTGTCAGTATATTACAGTGTGTCAGTGTGTTACAGTTTGTCAGTGTATTACAGTGTGTTAGTATATTACAGTGTGTCAGTGTATTACACTGTGTCAGTGTGATACAGTGTGTCAGTATATTACAGTGTGTCAGTGTGTTACAGTATGTCTGTATATTACAGTGTGTCAGTATATTACAGTGTGTCAGTGTATTACAGTGTGTCAGTGTGTTACAGTATGTCAGTATATTACAGTGTGTCAGTGTATTACAGTGTGTCAGTGTGATACAGTGTGTCAGTATATTACAGTGTGTCAGTATATTACAGTTTATCATTGTGTTACAGTGTGTAACTGTGTTACAGTGTGTCAGTATATTACAGTGTGTCAGTGTATTACAGTGTGTCAGTGTGATACAGTGTGTCAGTATATTAGAGTGTGTCAGTGTGTTACAGTGTGTCAGTATATTACAGTGTGTCAGTGTGTTACAGTGTGTCAGTGTATTACAGTGTGTCAGTGTGTTACAGTGTGTCAGTATATCACAGTGTGTCAGTGTGTTACAGTGTGTCAGTGTATTACAGTGTGTCAGTATATTACAGTGTGTTACAGTGTGTCAGTATATTACAGTGTGTCAGTGTGTTACAGTGTGTCAGTGTATAACAGTGTGTCAGTGTATTACAGTGTGTCAGTGTGATACAGTGTGTCAGTATATTACAGTGTGTCAGTATATTACAGTGTGTCAGTGTGTTACAGTGTGTCCGTGTGATACAGTGTGTCAGTATATTGCAGTGTGTCAGTATATTACAGTGTGTCAGTGTGTTACAGTGTGTCAGTATATTACAGTGTGTCAGTGTGATACAGTGTGTCAGTATATTACAGTGTGTCAGTGTATTACAGTGTGTCAGTGTGTTAAAGTGTTTCAGTATATTACAGTGTGTCAGTGTATTACAGTGTGTTACAGTGTGTCAGTATATCACAGTGTGTCAGTGTATTACAGTGTGTCAGTGTATTACAGTGTGTCAGTGTGTTACAGTGTGTCAGTGTGTTACAGTGTGTCAGTATATCACAGTGTGTCAGTGTATTACAGTGTGTCAGTGTATTACAGTGTGTCAGTGTGTTACAGTGTGTCAGTATATTACAGTGTGTCAGTGTGTTTCAGTGTGTTACAGTGTGTCAGTGTGTTACAGTGTGTCAGTGTATTGCAGTGTGTCAGTGTGTTATTGTGTCAGTGTATTTCAGTGTGTCAGTGTGTTACAGTGTGTCAGTATATTACAGTGTGTCAGTGTGTTACAGTGTGTCAGTGTATTGCAGTGTGTCAGTGTGTTAGTGTGTCAGTGTATTTCAGTGTGTCAGTGTGTTACAGTGTGTCAGTATATTACAGTGTGTCAGTGTGTTACACTGTGTCAGTGTGTTACACTGTGTCAGTGTATTACAGTGTGTCAGTGTATTACAGTGTGTGTCAGTATATTACACTGTGTCCGTGCGTTACAGTGTGTCAGTGCATTACAGTGTATCAGTGTATTGCAGTGTGTCAGTATGTTACAGTGTGTCAGTATATTAGTGTGTCAGTGTGTTACAGTGTGTCAGTATATTACAGTGTGTCAGTATATTACAGTGTGTCAGTGTGTTACAGTGTGTCAGTGTGTTACAGTGTGTCAGTGTATTACAGTGTGTCAGTGTATTACAGTGTGTCAGTGTGATACAGTGTGTCAGTGTATTACAGTGTGTCAGTGTGTTACAGTGTGTCAGTATATTGCAGTGTGTCAGTGTGATACAGTGTGTCAGTATATTACAGTGTGTCAGTATATTACAGTGTGTCAGTGTGTTACAGTGTGTCAGTGTGTTACAGTGTGTCAGTGTATTACAGTGTGTCAGTGTATTACAGTGTATTACAGTGTGTCACTGTGTTACAGTGTGTCAGTATATTAGTGTGTCAGTGTGTTACAGTGTGTCAGTGTATTACAGTGTGTCAGTATATTACAGTGTGTTACAGTGTGTCAGTATATTACAGTGTGTCAGTGTGTTACAGTGTGTCAGTGTATAACAGTGTGTCAGTGTATTACAGTGTGTCAGTGTGATACAGTGTGTCAGTGTGTTACAGTGTGTCAGTATATTACAGTGTGTCATTGTGATACAGTGTGTCAGTATATTACAGTGTGTGAGTATATTACAGTGTGTCAGTGTATTACAGTGTGTTAGTATATTACAGTGTGTCAGTGTATTACACTGTGTCAGTGTGATACAGTGTGTCAGTATATTACAGTGTGTCAGTATATTACAGTGTGTCAGTGTATTACACTATGTCAGTGTGTTACAGTATGTCAGTATATTACAGTGTGCCAGTGTATTACAGTGTGTCCGTGTATTACAGTGTGTCAGTATATTACAGTGTGTCACTGTGTTACAGTGTGTCACTGTGTTACAGTGTGTCAGTATATTACAGTGTGTCAGTGTGATACAGTGTGTCAGTATATTACAGTGTGTCAGTATATTACAGTGTGTCAGTGTGTTACAGTGTGTCAGTATATTACAGTGTGTCAGTGTGATACAGTGTGTCAGTATATTACAGTGTGTCAGTGTATTACAGTGTGTCAGTGTGTTACAGTGTTTCAGTATATTACAGTGTGTCAGTGTATTACAGTGTGTTACAGTGTGTCAGTATATCACAGAGTGTCAGTGTATTACAGTGTGTCAGTATATTACAGTGTGTCAGTGTATTACACTATGTCAGTGTGTTACAGTATGTCAGTATATTACAGTGTGTCAGTGTATTACAGTGTGTCCGTGTATTACAGTGTGTCAGTATATTACAGTGTGTCACTGTGTTACAGTGTGTCACTGTGTTACAGTGTGTCAGTATATTACAGTGTGTCAGTGTGATACAGTGTGTCAGTATATTACAGTGTGTCAGTATATTACAGTGTGTCAGTGTGTTACAGTGTGTCAGTATATTACAGTGTGTCAGTGTGATACAGTGTGTTAGTATATTACAGTGTGTCAGTGTATTACAGTGTGTCAGTGTGTTACAGTGTTTCAGTATATTACAGTGTGTCAGTGTATTACAGTGTGTTACAGTGTGTCAGTATATCACACTGTGTCAGTGTATTACAGTGTGTCAGTGTATTACAGTGTGTCAGTGTCTTACAGTGTGTCAGTGTATTACAGTGGGTCAGTGTGTTACAGTGTGTCAGTGTGTTACAGTGTGTCAGTGTATTACAGTGTGTCAGTGTATTGCAGTGTGTCAGTGTGTTAGTGTGTCAGTGTATTACAGTGTGTCAGTGTGTTACAGTGTGTCAGTATATTACAGTGTGTCAGTGTGTTGCAGAGTGACAGTGTGTTACAGTGTGTCAGTGTGTTACACTGTGTCAGTGTATTACAGTGTGTCAGTGTATTACAGTGTGTGTCAGTATATTACACTGTGTCCGTGCGTTACAGTGTGTCAGTGCATTACAGTGTATCAGTGTATTGCAGTGTGTCAGTATGTTACAGTGTGTCAGTGTATTACAGTGTGTCAGTGTGATACAGTGTGTCAGTATATTACAGTGTGTCAGTGTATTACAGTGTGTCAGTGTGATACAGTGTGTCAGTATATTACTGTGTGTCAGTATATTACAGTGTATCATTGTGTTACAGTGTGTAACTGTGTTACAGTGTGTCAGTATATCACAGTGTGTCAGTGTATTACCGTGTGTCAGTGTATTACAGTGTGTCAGTGTGTTACAGTGTGTCAGTGTATTACAGTGTGTCAGTGTGTTACAGTGTTTCAGTATATTACAGTGTGTCAGTGTATTACAGTGTGTTACAGTGTGTCAGTGTATTACAGTGTGTCAGTGTATTACAGTGTGTCAGTGTATTACACTGTGTCAGTGTGTTACAGTGTGTCAGTGTATTACAGTGGGTCAGTGTGTTACAGTGTGTCAGTGTGTTACAGTGTGTCAGTGTATTACAGTGTGTCAGTGTATTGCAGTGTGTCAGTGTGTTAGTGTGTCAGTGTATTACAGTGTGTCAGTGTGATACAGTGTTTCAGTATATTACAGTGTGTCAGTGTGTTACAGTGTGTCTGTATATTACAGTGTGTCAGTATATTACAGTGTGTCAGTGTATTACAGTGTGTCAGTGTGTTACAGTATGTCAGTATATTACAGTGTGTCAGTGTGATACAGTGTGTCAGTATATTACAGTGTGTCAGTATATTACAGTGTATCATTGTGTTACAGTGTGTAACTGTGTTACAGTGTGTCAGTATATTACAGTGTGTCAGTGTATTACAGTGTGTCAGTGTGATACATTGTGTCAGTATATTAGAGTGTGTCAGTGTGTTACAGTGTGTCAGTATATTACAGTGTGTCAGTGTATTACAGTGTGTCAGTGTGTTACAGTGTGTCAGTGTATTACAGTGTGTCAGTGTATTACAGTGTGTCAGTGTGTTACAGTGTGTCAGTGTATTACAGTGTGTCAGTCTATCACAGTGTGTCAGTGTATCACAGTGTGTCAGTGTGTTACAGTGTGTCAGTGTGTTACAGTGTGTCAGTGTGTTACAGTGTGTCAGTGTGTTAGTGTGTTACAGTGTGTCAGTGTATTAGAGTGTGTCAGTGTGTTACAGTGTGTCAGTGTGTTACAGTGTATTACATTGTGTTAGTGTATTACAGTGTGTTAGTGTATTACAGTGTGTCAGTGTGTTACAGTGTGTTCGTATATTACAGTGTGTCAGTGTATTTCAGTGTGTCAGTGTGTTACAGTGTGTCAGTGTATTACAGTGTGTCAGTGTATTGCTATGTGTTACAGTGTGTCAGTGTATTACAGTGTATTACAGTGTGTCAGTGTGTTACAGTGTGCCAGTGTATTACAGTGTATTACAGTGTGTCAGTGTGTTACAGTGTGTCAGTGTATTACAGTGTGTCCGTGTGTTACAGTGTGTCAGTGTATTACAGTGTGTCAGTGTGTTACAGTGTGTCAGTGTATTACAGTGTATTACAGTGTGTCAGTGTGTCAGTGTATTACAGTGTGTCAGTGTATTACAGTGTGTCAGTCTATTACAGTGTGTCAGTGTGTTACAGTGTGTCAGTGTGTTACAGTGTGTCAGTGTATTACAGTGTGTCAGTGTATTACAGTGTATTACAGTGTGTCAGTGTGTTACAGTGTGTCAGTGTATTGCAGTGTGTCAGTGTGTTAGTGTGTCAGTGTGTTACAGTGTGTCAGTGTGTTACAGTGTGTCAGTGTGTTGCAGAGTGTCAGTGTATTACAGAGTGACAGTGTGTTACAGTGTGTCAGTGTATTACAGTGTGTCAGTGTATTACAGTGTGTGTCAGTATATAACACTGTGTCCGTGTGTTACAGTGTGTCAGTGCATTACAGTGTATCATTGTATTGCAGTGTGTCAGTGTGTTACAGTGTGTCAGTATATTAGTGTGTCAGTGTGTTACAGTGTGTCAGTGTATTACAGTGTGTCAGTGTGTTACAGTGTGTCAGTGTTACAGTGTGTCAGTGTATTACAGTGTGTCAGTGTATTACAGTGTGTCAGTGTGTTACTGTGTGTCAGTATATTGCAGTGTGTCAGTGTGATACAGTGTGTCAGTATATTACAGTGTGTCAGTATATTACAGTGTGACAGTGTGTCAGTGTGTTACAGTGTGTCAGTGTATTACAGTGTGTCAGTGTATTACAGTGTGTCAGTGTGTTACAGTGTGTCAGTGTATTACAGTGTGTCAGTGTATTACAGTGTGTCAGTGTGTTACAGTGTGTCAGTATATTAGTGTGTCAGTGTGTTACAGTGTGTCAGTGTGTTACACTGTGTCAGTGTGTTACACTGTGTCAGTGTATTACAGTGTGTCAGTGTATTACAGTGTGTGTCAGTATATTACACTGTGTCCGTGCGTTACAGTGTGTCAGTGCATTACAGTGTATCAGTGTATTGCAGTGTGTCAGTATGTTACAGTGTGTCAGTATATCAGTGTGTCAGTATATTACAGTGTGTCAGTGTGTTACAGTGTGTCAGTATATTACAGTGTGTCAGTGTGTTAGAGTGTGTCAGTGTATTACAGTGTGTCAGTGTATTACACTGTGTCAGTGTGATACAGTGTGTCAGTGTATTACAGTGTGTCAGTGTGTTACAGTGTGTCAGTATATTGCAGTGTGTCAGTGTGTCAGTGTATTAGTGTGTCAGTGTGATACAGTGTGTCAGTATATTACAGTGTGTCAGTGTATTACAGTGTGTCAGTGTGATACAGTGTGTCAGTATATTACAGTGTGTCAGTGTGTGACAGATTGTCTGTATATTACAGTGTGTCAGTATATTACAGTGTGTCAGTGTATTACAGTGTGTCAGTGTGTTACAGTATGTCAGTATATTACAGTGTGTGAGTGTGATACAGTGTGTCAGTATATTACAGTGTGTCAGTATATTACAGTGTATCATTGTGTTACAGTGTGTAACTGTGTTACAGTGTGTCACTATATTACAGTGTGTCAGTGTATTACAGTGTGTCAGTGTGATACATTGTGTCAGTATATTAGAGTGTGTCAGTGTGTTACATTGTGTCAGTATATTACAGTGCGTCAGTGTATTACAGTGTGTCAGTGTGTTACAGTGTGTCAGTATATCACAGTGTGTCAGTGTATTACAGTGTGTCAGTGTCTTACAGTGTGTCAGTGTATTACAGTGTGTCAGTGTGTTACAGTGTGTCAGTGTGTTACAGTGTGTCAGTATATCACAGTGTGTCAGTGTATTACAGTGTGTCAGTGTATTACAGTGTGTCAGTCTATTACAGTGTGTCAGTGTATTACAGTGTGTTAGTGTGTTACAGTGTGTCAGTGTATTACAGTGTGTCAGTGTGTTACAGTGTGTTAGTGCATTACAGTGTATCAGTGTATTGCAGTGTGTCAGTGTGTTACAGTGTGTCAGTATATTAGTGTGTCAGTGTGTTACAGTGTGTCAGTGTATTACAGTGTGTCAGTATATTACAGTGTGTCAGTGTGTTACAGTGTGTCAGTATATTACAGTGTGTCAGTGTGTTACAGTGTGTCAGTGTATTAGTGTGTCAGTGTATTACAGTGTGTCAGTGTGATACAGTGTGTCTGTGTATTACAGTGTGTCAGTGTGTTACAGTGTGTCAGTATATTACAGTGTGTCAGTGTGATACAGTGTGTCAGTATATTACAGTGTGTCAGTATATTACAGTGTGTCAGTGTGTTACAATGTGTCAGTGTATTACAGTGTGTTAGTATATTAGAGTGTGTCTGTGTATTACACTGTGTCAGTGTGATACAGTGTGTCAGTATATTACAGTGTGTCAGTGTGTTACAGTATGTCTGTATATTACAGTGTGTCAGTATATTACAGTGTGTCAGTGTATTACAGTGTGTCAGTGTGTTACAGTATGTCAGTATATTACAGTGTGTCAGTGTATTACAGTGTGTCAGTGTGATACAGTGTGTCAGTATATTACAGTGTGTCAGTATATTACAGTGTATCGTTGTGTTACAGTGTGTAACTGTGTTACAGTGTGTCAGTATATTACAGTGTGTCAGTGTATTACAGTGTGTCAGTGTATTGCAGTGTGTCAGTGTGTTAGTGTGTCAGTGTATTACAGGGTGTCAGTGTGTTACAGTGTGTCAGTATATTACAGTGTGTCAGTGTGTTGCAGAGTGACAGTGTGTTACAGTGTGTCAGTGTGTTACACTGTGTCAGTGTGTTACACTGTGTCAGTGTATTACAGTGTGTGTCAGTATATTACACTGTGTCCGTGCGTTACAGTGTGTCAGTGCATTACAGTGTATCAGTGTATTGCAGTGTGTCAGTATGTTACAGTGTGTCAGTATATTAGTGTGTCAGTATATTACAGTGTGTCAGTGTGTTACAGTGTGTCAGTATATTACAGTGTGTCAGTGTATTACAGTGTGTGTCAGTATATTACACTGTGTCCGTGCGTTACAGTGTGTCAGTGCATTACAGTGTATCAGTGTATTGCAGTGTGTTACAGTGTGTCAGTATATCACAGTGTGTCAGTGTATTACAGTGTGTCAGTGTATTACAGTGTGTCAGTGTGTTACAGTGTGTCAGTGTATTACAGTGGGTCAGTGTGTTACAGTGCGTCAGTGTGTTACAGTGTGTCAGTGTATTACAGTGTGTCAGTGTATTGCAGTGTGTCAGTGTGTTAGTGTGTCAGTGTATTACAGTGGGTCAGTGTGTTACAGTGTGTCAGTGTGTTACAGTGTGTCAGTGTATTACAGTGTGTCAGTGTATTGCAGTGTGTCAGTGTGTTTGTGTGTCAGTGTATTACAGTGTGTCAGTGTGTTACAGTGTGTCAGTATATTACAGTGTGTCAGTGTGTTGCAGAGTGACAGTGTGTTACAGTGTGTCAGTGTGTTACACTGTGTCAGTGTGTTACACTGTGTCAGTGTATTACAGTGTGTCAGTGTATTACAGTGTGTGTCAGTATATTACACTGTGTCCGTGCGTTACAGTGTGTCAGTGCATTACACTGTATCAGTGTATTGCAGTGTGTCAGTATGTTACAGTGTGTCAGTATATTAGTGTGTCAGTATATTACAGTGTGTCAGTGTGTTACAGTGTGTCAGTATATTACAGTGTGTCAGTGTGTTACAGTGTGTCAGTGTATTACAGTGTGTCAGTGTATTACACTGTGTCAGTGTGATACAGTGTGTCAGTGTATTACAGTGTGTCAGTGTGTTACAGTGTGTCAGTATATTGCAGTGTGTCAGTGTGTCAGTGTATTAGTGTGTCAGTGTGATACAGTGTGTCAGTATATTACAGTGTGTCAGTGTATTACAGTGTGTCAGTGTGATACAGTGTGTCAGTATATTACAGTGTGTCAGTGTGTGACAGTGTGTCTGTATATTACAGTGTGTCTGTATATTACAGTGTGTCAGTGTATTACAGTGTGTCAGTGTGATACAGTGTGTCTGTGTATTACAGTGTGTCAGTGTGTTACAGTGTGTCAGTATATTACAGTGTGTCAGTGTGATACAGTGTGTCAGTATATTACAGTGTGTCAGTATATTTCAGTGTGTCAGTGTGTTACAATGTGTCAGTGTATTACAGTGTGTTAGTATATTAGAGTGTGTCTGTGTATTACACTGTGTCAGTGTGATACAGTGTGTCAGTATATTACAGTGTGTCAGTGTGTTACAGTATGTCTGTATATTACAGTGTGTCAGTATATTACAGTGTGTCAGTGTATTACAGTGTGTCAGTGTGTTACAGTATGTCCGTATATTACAGTGTGTCAGTGTATTACAGTGTGTCAGTGTGATACAGTGTGTCAGTATATTACAGTGTATCGTTGTGTTACAGTGTGTAACTGTGTTACAGTGTGTCAGTATATTACAGTGTGTCAGTGTATTACAGTGTGTCAGTGTATTGCAGTGTGTCAGTGTGTTAGTGTGTCAGTGTATTACAGGGTGTCAGTGTGTTACAGTGTGTCAGTATATTACAGTGTGTCAGTGTGTTGCAGAGTGACAGTGTGTTACAGTGTGTCAGTGTGTTACACTGTGTCAGTGTATTACAGTGTGTGTCAGTATATTACACTGTGTCCGTGCGTTACAGTGTGTCAGTGCATTACAGTGTATCAGTGTATTGCAGTGTGTCAGTATGTTACAGTGTGTCAGTATATTAGTGTGTCAGTATATTACAGTGTGTCAGTGTGTTACAGTGTGTCAGTATATTACAGTGTGTCAGTGTATTACAGTGTGTGTCAGTATATTACACTGTGTCCGTGCGTTACAGTGTGTCAGTGCATTACAGTGTATCAGTGTATTGCAGTGTGTTACAGTGTGTCAGTATATCACAGTGTGTCAGTGTATTACAGTGTGTCAGTGTATTACAGTGTGTCAGTGTGTTACAGTGTGTCAGTGTATTACAGTGGGTCAGTGTGTTACAGTGTGTCAGTGTGTTACAGTGTGTCAGTGTATTACAGTGTGTCAGTGTATTGCAGTGTGTCAGTGTGTTAGTGTGTCAGTGTATTACAGTGGGTCAGTGTGTTACAGTGTGTCAGTGTGTTACAGTGTGTCAGTGTATTACAGTGTGTCAGTGTATTGCAGTGTGTCAGTGTGTTAGTGTGTCAGTGTATTACAGTGTGTCAGTGTGTTACAGTGTGTCAGTATATTACAGTGTGTCAGTGTGTTGCAGAGTGACAGTGTGTTACAGTGTGTCAGTGTGTTACACTGTGTCAGTGTGTTACACTGTGTCAGTGTATTACAGTGTGTCAGTGTATTACAGTGTGTGTCAGTATATTACACTGTGTCCGTGCGTTACAGTGTGTCAGTGCATTACAGTGTATCAGTGTATTGCAGTGTGTCAGTATGTTACAGTGTGTCAGTATATTAGTGTGTCAGTATATTACAGTGTGTCAGTGTGTTACAGTGTGTCAGTATATTACAGTGTGTCAGTGTGTTACAGTGTGTCAGTGTATTACAGTGTGTCAGTGTATTACACTGTGTCAGTGTGATACAGTGTGTCAGTGTATTACAGTGTGTCAGTGTGTTACAGTGTGTCAGTATATTGCAGTGTGTCAGTGTATTAGTGTGTCAGTGTGATACAGTGTGTCAGTATATTACAGTGTGTCAGTGTATTACAGTGTGTCAGTGTGATACAGTGTGTCAGTATATTACAGTGTGTCAGTGTGTGACAGTGTGTCTGTATATTACAGTGTGTCTGTATATTACAGTGTGTCAGTGTATTACAGTGTGTCAGTGTGTTACAGTATGTCAGTATATTACAGTGTGTCAGTGTGATACAGTGTGTCAGTATATTACAGTGTGTCAGTATATTACAGTGTATCATTGTGTTACAGTGTGTAACTGTGTTACAGTGTGTCAGTATATTACAGTGCGTCAGTGTATTACAGTGTGTCAGTGTGTTACAGTGTGTCAGTATATCACAGTGTGTAAGTGTATTACAGTGTGTCAGTGTATTACAGTGTGTCAGTGTGTTACAGTGTGTCAGTGTATTACAGTGTGTCAGTGTGTTACAGTGTGTCAGTGTATTACAGTGTGTCAGTGTATTACAGTGTGTCAGTGTGTTACAGTGTGTCAGTGTATTACAGTGTGTCTGTCTATCACAGTGTGTCAGTGTATCACAGTGTGTCAGTGTGTTTCAGTGTGTCAGTATATCACAGTGTGTCAGTGTATTACAGTGTGTCAGTGTATTACAGTGTGTCAGTCTATTACAGTGTGTCAGTGTATTACAGTGTGTCAGTGTATTACAGTGTGTCAGTGTGTTACAGTGTGTCAGTGCATTACAGTGTATCAGTGTATTGCAGTGTGTCAGTGTGTTACAGTGTGTCAGTATATTAGTGTGTCAGTGTGTTACAGTGTGTCAGTATATTACAGTGTGTCAGTGTATTACAGTGTGTCAGTATATTACAGTGTGTCAGTGTGTTACAGTGTGTCAGTATATTACAGTGTGTCAGTGTGTTACAGTGTGTCAGTGTATCAGTGTGTCAGTGTATTACAGTGTGTCATTGTGATACAGTGTGTCTGTGTATTACAGTGTGTCATGTGTTACAGTGTGTCAGTATATTACAGTGTGTCAGTGTGATACAGTGTGTCAGTATATTACAGTGTGTCAGTATATTACAGTGTGTCAGTGTGTTACAGTGTGTCAGTGTATTACAGTGTGTTAGTATATTACAGTGTGTCTGTGTATTACACTGTGTCAGTGTGATACAGTGTGTCAGTATATTACAGTGTGTCAGTGTGTTACAGTATGTCTGTATATTACAGTGTGTCAGTATATTACAGTGTGTCAGTGTATTACAGTGTGTCAGTGTGTTACAGTATGTCAGTATATTACAGTGTGTCAGTGTATTACAGTGTGTCAGTGTGATACAGTGTGTCAGTATATTACAGTGTGTCAGTATATTACAGTGTATCATTGTGTTACAGTGTGTAACTGTGTTACAGTGTGTCAGTATATTACAGTGTGTCAGTGTATTACAGTGTGTCAGTGTATTGCAGTGTGTCAGTGTGTTAGTGTGTCAGTGTATTACAGTGTGTCAGTGTGTTACAGTGTGTCAGTATATTACAGTGTGTCAGTGTGTTGCAGAGTGACAGTGTGTTACAGTGTGTCAGTGTGTTACACTGTGTCAGTGTGTTACACTGTGTCAGTGTATTACAGTGTGTGTCAGTATATTACACTGTGTCCGTGCGTTACATTGTGTCAGTGCATTACAGTGTATCAGTGTATTGCAGTGTGTCAGTATGTTACAGTGTGTCAGTATATTAGTGTGTCAGTATATTACAGTGTGTCAGTGTGTTACAGTGTGTCAGTATATTACAGTGTGTCAGTGTGTTACAGTGTGTCAGTATATTACAGTGTGTCAGTGTATTACAGTGTGTGTCAGTATATTACACTGTGTCCGTGCGTTACAGTGTGTCAGTGCATTACAGTGTATCAGTGTATTGCAGTGTGTCAGTATGTTACAGTGTGTCAGTATATTAGTGTGTCAGTGTGTTACAGTGTGTCAGTATATTACAGTGTGTCAGTATATTACAGTGTGTCAGTGTGTTACAGTGTGTCAGTATATTACAGTGTGTCAGTGTGTTACAGTGTGTCAGTGTATTACAGTGTGTCAGTGTATTACAGTGTGTCAGTGTGATACAGTGTGTCAGTGTATTACAGTGTGTCAGTGTGTTACTGTGTGTCAGTATATTGCAGTGTGTCAGTGTGATACAGTGTGTCAGTATATTACAGTGTGTCAGTATATTACAGTGTGACAGTGTGTCAGTGTGTTACAGTGTGTCAGTGTATTACAGTGTGTCAGTGTATTACAGTGTGTCAGTGTGTTACAGTGTGTCAGTATATTAGTGTGTCAGTGTGTTACAGTGTGTCAGTGTATTACAGTGTGTCAGTATATTACAGTGTGTTACAGTGTGTCAGTATATTACAGTGTGTCAGTGTGTTACAGTGTGTCAGTGTATAACAGTGTGTCAGTGTATTACAGTGTGTCAGTGTGATACAGTGTGTCAGTATATTACAGTGTGTCAGTATATTACAGTGTGTCAGTGTGTTACAGTGTGTCCGTGTGATACAGTGTGTCAGTATATTGCAGTGTGTCAGTATATTACAGTGTGTCAGTGTGTTACAGTGTGTCAGTATATTACAGTGTGTCAGTGTGATACAGTGTGTCAGTATATTACAGTGTGTCAGTGTATTACAGTGTGTCAGTGTGTTAAAGTGTTTCAGTATATTACAGTGTGTCAGTGTATTACAGTGTGTTACAGTGTGTCAGTATATCACAGTGTGTCAGTGTATTACAGTGTGTCAGTGTATTACAGTGTGTCAGTGTGTTACAGTGTGTCAGTGTGTTACAGTGTGTCAGTGTATCACAGTGTGTCAGTGTATTACAGTGTGTCAGTGTATTACAGTGTGTCAGTGTGTTACAGTGTGTCAGTATATTACAGTGTGTCAGTGTGTTTCAGTGTGTTACAGTGTGTCAGTGTGTTACAGTGTGTCAGTGTATTGCAGTGTGTCAGTGTGTTATTGTGTCAGTGTATTTCAGTGTGTCAGTGTGTTACAGTGTGTCAGTATATTACAGTGTGTCAGTGTGTTACACTGTGTCAGTGTGTTACACTGTGTCAGTGTATTACAGTGTGTCAGTGTATTACAGTGTGTGTCAGTATATTACACTGTGTCCGTGCGTTACAGTGTGTCAGTGCATTACAGTGTATCAGTGTATTGCAGTGTGTCAGTATGTTACAGTGTGTCAGTATATTAGTGTGTCAGTGTGTTACAGTGTGTCAGTATATTACAGTGTGTCAGTATATTACAGTGTGTCAGTGTGTTACAGTGTGTCAGTGTGTTACAGTGTGTCAGTGTATTACAGTGTGTCAGTGTATTACAGTGTGTCAGTGTGTTACAGTGTGTCAGTATATTGCAGTGTGATACAGTGTGTCAGTATATTACAGTGTGTCAGTATATTACAGTGTGTCAGTGTGTTACACTGTGTCAGTGTATTACAGTGTGTCAGTGTATTACAGTGTATTACAGTGTGTCGGTGTGTTACAGTGTGTCAGTATATTAGTGTGTCAGTGTGTTACAGTGTGTCAGTGTATTACAGTGTGTCAGTATATTACAGTGTGTTACAGTGTGTCAGTATATTACAGTGTGTCAGTGTGTTACAGTGTGTCAGTGTATTACAGTGTGTCAGTGTATTACAGTGTGTCAGTGTATTACAGTGTGTCAGTGTGATTCAGTGTGTCAGTGTATTACAGTGTGTCAGTGTGTTACAGTGTGTCAGTATATTACAGTGTGTCATTGTGATACAGTGTGTCAGTATATTACAGTGTGTCAGTATATTACAGTGTGTCAGTGTATTACAGTGTGTTAGTATATTACAGTGTGTCAGTGTATTACACTGTGTCAGTGTGATACAGTGTGTCAGTATATTACAGTGTGTCAGTATATTACAGTGTGTCAGTGTATTACATTATGTCAGTGTGTTACAGTATGTCAGTATATTACAGTGTGTCAGTGTATTACAGTGTGTCCGTGTATTACAGTGTGTCAGTATATTACAGTGTGTCACTGTGTTACAGTGTGTCAGTATATTACAGTGTGTCAGTGTGATACAGTGTGTCAGTATATTACAGTGTGTCAGTATATTACAGTGTGTCAGTATATTACAGTGTGTCAGTGTGTTACAGTGTGTCAGTATATTACAGTGTGTCAGTGTGATACAGTGTGTCAGTATATTACAGTGTGTCAGTGTATTACAGTGTGTCAGTGTGTTACAGTGTTTCAGTATATTACAGTGTGTCAGTGTATTACAGTGTGTTACAGTGTGTCAGTATATCACAGTGTGTCAGTGTATTACAGTGTGTCAGTATATTACAGTGTGTCAGTGTATTACACTATGTCAGTGTGTTACAGTATGTCAGTATATTACAGTGTGTCAGTGTATTACAGTGTGTCCGTGTATTACAGTGTGTCAGTATATTACAGTGTGTCACTGTGTTACAGTGTGTCACTGTGTTACAGTGTGTCAGTATATTACAGTGTGTCAGTGTGATACAGTGTGTCAGTATATTACAGTGTGTCAGTATATTACAGTGTGTCAGTGTGTTACAGTGTGTCAGTATATTACAGTGTGTCAGTGTGATACAGTGTGTCAGTATATTACAGTGTGTCAGTGTATTACAGTGTGTCAGTGTGTTACAGTGTTTCAGTATATTACAGTGTGTCAGTGTATTACAGTGTGTCAGTGTGTTACAGTGTGTCAGCGTATTACAGTGGGTCAGTGTGTTACAGTGTGTCAGTGTGTTACAGTGTGTCAGTGTATTACAGTGTGTCAGTGTATTGCAGTGTGTCAGTGTGTTAGTGTGTCAGTGTATTACAGTGTGTCAGTGTGTTACAGTGTGTCAGTATATTACAGTGTGTCAGTGTGTTGCAGAGTGACAGTGTGTTACAGTGTGTCAGTGTGTTACACTGTGTCAGTGTATTACAGTGTGTCAGTGTATTACAGTGTGTGTCAGTATATTACACTGTGTCCGTGCGTTACAGTGTGTCAGTGCATTACAGTGTATCAGTGTATTGCAGTGTGTCAGTATGTTACAGTGTGTCAGTATATTAGTGTGTCAGTATATTACAGTGTGTCAGTGTGTTACAGTGTGTCAGTATATTACAGTGTGTCAGTGTGTTACAGTGTGTCAGTGTATTACAGTGTGTCAGTGTATTACACTGTGTCAGTGTGATACAGTGTGTCAGTGGATTACAGTGTGACAGTGTGTTACAGTGTGTCAGTATATTGCAGTGTGTCAGTGTGTCAGTGTGATACAGTGTGTCAGTATATTACAGTGTGTCAGTGTATTACAGTGTGTCAGTGTGATACAGTGTGTCAGTATATTACAGTGTGTCAGTATATTACAGTGTATCATTGTGTTACAGTGTGTAACTGTGTTACAGTGTGTCAGTATATTACAGTGTGTCAGTGTATTACACTGTGTCAGTGTGATACAGTGTGTCAGTATATTACAGTGTGTCAGTGTGAAACAGTGTGTCTGTATATTACAGTGTGTCTGTATATTACAGTGTGTCAGTATATTACACTGTGTCAGTGTATTACAGTGTGTCAGTGTGTTACAGTATGTCAGTATATTACAGTGTATCATTGTGTTACAGTGTGTAACTGTGTTACAGTGTGTCAGTATATTACAGTGTGTCAGTGTATTACAGTGTGTCAGTGTGATACATTGTGTCAGTATATTAGAGTGTGTCAGTGTGTTACATTGTGTCAGTATATTACAGTGCGTCAGTGTATTACAGTGTGTCAGTGTGTTACAGTGTGTCAGTATATCACAGTGTGTCAGTGTATTACAGTGTGTCAGTGTATTACAGTGTGTCAGTGTATTACACTGTGTCAGTGTGATACAGTGTGTCAGTGCATTACAGTGTATCAGTGTATTGCAGTGTGTCAGTATGTTACAGTGTGTCAGTATATTAGTGTGTCAGTATATTACAGTGTGTCAGTGTGTTACAGTGTGTCAGTATATTACAGTGTGTCAGTGTATTACAGTGTGTCAGTGTATTACACTGTGTCAGTGTGATACAGTGTGTCAGTGTATTACAGTGTGTCAGTGTGTTACAGTGTGTCAGTATATTGCAGTGTGTCAGTGTGTCAGTGTATTACAGTGTGTCAGTGTGATACAGTGTGTCAGTATATTACAGTGTGTCAGTGTATTACAGTGTGTCAGTGTGATACAGTGTGTCAGTATATTACAGTGTGTCAGTATATTACAGTGTATCATTGTGTTACAGTGTGTAACTGTGTTACAGTGTGTCAGTATATTACAGTGTGTCAGTGTATTACACTGTGTCAGTGTGATAGTGTGTCAGTATATTACAGTGTGTCAGTGTGTTACAGTGTGTCTGTATATTACAGTGTGTCAGTATATTACAGTGTGTCAGTGTATTACAGTGTGTCAGTGTGTTACAGTATGTCAGTATATTACAGTGTGTCAGTGTGATACAGTGTGTCAGTATATTACAGTGTGTCAGTTTATTACAGTGTATCATTGTGTTACAGTGTGTAACTGTGTTACAGTGTGTCAGTATATTACAGTGTGTCAGTGTATTACAGTGTGTCAGTGTGATACATTGTGTCAGTATATTAGAGTGTGTCAGTGTGTTACAGTGTGTCAGTATATTACAGTGTGTCAGTGTATTACAGTGTGTCAGTGTGTTACAGTGTGTCAGTATATCACAGTGTGTCAGTTTATTACAGTGTGTCAGTGTATTACAGTGTGTCAGTGTGTTACAGTGTGTCAGTGTATTACAGTGTGTCAGTCTATCACAGTGTGTCAGTGTATCACAGTGTGTCAGTGTGTTACAGTGTGTCAGTGTGTTACAGTGTGTCAGTGTGTTACAGTGTGTTAGTGTGTTACAGTGTGTCAGTGTATTAGAGTGTGTCAGTGTGTTACAGTGTGTCAGTGTGTTACAGTGTATTACATTGTGTTAGTGTATTACAGTGTGTTAGTGTATTACAGTGTGTCAGTGTGTTACAGTGTGTTCGTATATTACAGTGTGTCAGTGTATTACAGTGTATTACAGTGTGTCAGTGTGTCAGTGTGTTACAGTGTGTCAGTGTATTACAGTGTGTCAGTGTATTGCTATGTGTTACAGTGTGTCAGTGTATTACAGTGTATTACAGTGTGTCAGTGTGTTACAGAGTGCCAGTGTATTACAGTGTATTACAGTGTGTCAGTGTGTTACAGTGTGTCAGTGTATTACAGTGTGTCAGAGTGTTACAGTGTGTCAGTGTGTTACAGTGTGTCAGTGTATTACAGTGTATTACAGTGTGTCAGTGTATTGCAGTGTGTCAGTGTATTACAGTGTGTCAGTGTATTACAGTGTATTACAGTGTGTCAGTCTATTACAGTGTGTCAGTGTGTTACAGTGTGTCAGTGTGTTACAGTGTGTCAGTGTATTACAGTGTGTCAGTGTATTACAGTGTATTACAGTGTATTACAGTGTGTCAGTGTGTTACAGTGTGTCAGTGTATTGCAGTGTGTCAGTGTGTTCGTGTGTCAGTGTGTTACAGTGTGTCAGTGTGTTACAGTGTGTCAGTGTGTTGCAGAGTGTCAGTGTATTACAGAGTGACAGTGTGTTACAGTGTGTCAGTGTATTACAGTGTGTCAGTGTATTACAGTGTGTGTCAGTATATTACACTGTGTCCGTGTGTTACAGTGTGTCAGTGCATTACAGTGTATCAGTGTATTGCAGTGTGTCAGTGTGTTACAGTGTGTCAGTATATTAGTGTGTCAGTGTGTTACAGTGTGTCAGTATATTACAGTGTGTCAGTGTATTACAGTGTGTCAGTATATTACAGTGTGTCAGTGTGTTACAGTGTGTCAGTGTTACAGTGTGTCAGTGTATTACAGTGTGTCAGTGTATTACAGTGTGTCAGTGTGATACAGTGTGTCTGTGTATTACAGTGTGTCAGTGTGTTACAGTGTGTCAGTATATTACAGTGTGTCAGTGTGATACGGTGTGTCAGTATATTACAGTGTGTCAGTATATTACAGTGTGTCAGTGTGTTACAGTTTGTCAGTGTATTACAGTGTGTTAGTATATTACAGTGTGTCAGTGTATTACACTGTGTCAGTGTGATACAGTGTGTCAGTATATTACAGTGTGTCAGTGTGTTACAGTATGTCTGTATATTACAGTGTGTCAGTATATTACAGTGTGTCAGTGTATTACAGTGTGTCAGTGTGTTACAGTATGTCAGTATATTACAGTGTGTCAGTGTATTACAGTGTGTCAGTGTGATACAGTGTGTCAGTATATTACAGTGTGTCAGTATATTACAGTTTATCATTGTGTTACAGTGTGTAACTGTGTTACAGTGTGTCAGTATATTACAGTGTGTCAGTGTATTACAGTGTGTCAGTGTGATACAGTGTGTCAGTATATTAGAGTGTGTCAGTGTGTTACAGTGTGTCAGTATATTACAGTGTGTCAGTGTGTTACAGTGTGTCAGTGTATTACAGTGTGTCAGTGTGTTACAGTGTGTCAGTATATCACAGTGTGTCAGTGTGTTACAGTGTGTCAGTGTATTACAGTGTGTCAGTATATTACAGTGTGTTACAGTGTGTCAGTATATTACAGTGTGTCAGTGTGTTACAGTGTGTCAGTGTATAACAGTGTGTCAGTGTATTACAGTGTGTCAGTGTGATACAGTGTGTCAGTATATTACAGTGTGTCAGTATATTACAGTGTGTCAGTGTGTTACAGTGTGTCCGTGTGATACAGTGTGTCAGTATATTGCAGTGTGTCAGTATATTACAGTGTGTCAGTGTGTTACAGTGTGTCAGTATATTACAGTGTGTCAGTGTGATACAGTGTGTCAGTATATTACAGTGTGTCAGTGTATTACAGTGTGTCAGTGTGTTAAAGTGTTTCAGTATATTACAGTGTGTCAGTGTATTACAGTGTGTTACAGTGTGTCAGTATATCACAGTGTGTCAGTGTATTACAGTGTGTCAGTGTATTACAGTGTGTCAGTGTGTTACAGTGTGTCAGTGTGTTACAGTGTGTCAGTATATCACAGTGTGTCAGTGTATTACAGTGTGTCAGTGTATTACAGTGTGTCAGTGTGTTACAGTGTGTCAGTATATTACAGTGTGTCAGTGTGTTTCAGTGTGTTACAGTGTGTCAGTGTGTTACAGTGTGTCAGTGTATTGCAGTGTGTCAGTGTGTTATTGTGTCAGTGTATTTCAGTGTGTCAGTGTGTTACAGTGTGTCAGTATATTACAGTGTGTCAGTGTGTTACAGTGTGTCAGTGTGTTACACTGTGTCAGTGTGTTACACTGTGTCAGTGTATTACAGTGTGTCAGTGTATTACAGTGAGTGTCAGTATATTACACTGTGTCCGTGCGTTACAGTGTGTCAGTGCATTACAGTGTATCAGTGTATTGCAGTGTGTCAGTATGTTACAGTGTGTCAGTATATTAGTGTGTCAGTGTGTTACAGTGTGTCAGTATATTACAGTGTGTCAGTATATTACAGTGTGTCAGTGTGTTACAGTGTGTCAGTGTGTTACAGTGTGTCAGTGTATTACAGTGTGTCAGTGTGTTACAGTGTGTCAGTATATTGCAGTGTGTCAGTGTGATACAGTGTGTCAGTATATTACAGTGTGTCAGTATATTACAGTGTGTCAGTGTGTTACAGTGTGTCAGTGTATTACAGTGTGTCAGTGTATTACAGTGTATTACAGTGTGTCAGTGTGTTACAGTGTGTCAGTATATTAGTGTGTCAGTGTGTTACAGTGTGTCAGTGTATTACAGTGTGTCAGTATATTACAGTGTGTTACAGTGTGTCAGTATATTACAGTGTGTCAGTGTATTACAGTGTGTCAGTGTGATACAGTGTGTCAGTATATTACAGTGTGTCAGTGTGTGACAGTGTGTCTGTATATTACAGTGTGTCTGTATATTACAGTGTGTCAGTGTATTACAGTGTGTCAGTGTGTTACAGTATGTCAGTATATTACAGTGTGTCAGTGTGATACAGTGTGTCAGTATATTACAGTGTGTCAGTATATTACAGTGTATCATTGTGTTACAGTGTGTAACTGTGTTACAGTGTGTCAGTATATTACAGTGCGTCAGTGTATTACAGTGTGTCAGTGTGTTACAGTGTGTCAGTATATCACAGTGTGTCAGTGTATTACAGTGTGTCAGTGTATTACAGTGTGTCAGTGTGTTACAGTGTGTCAGTGTATTACAGTGTGTCAGTGTGTTACAGTGTGTCAGTGTATTACAGTGTGTCAGTGTATTACAGTGTGTCAGTGTGTTACAGTGTGTCAGTGTATTACAGTGTGTCTGTCTATCACAGTGTGTCAGTGTATCACAGTGTGTCAGTGTGTTTCAGTGTGTCAGTATATCACAGTGTGTCAGTGTATTACAGTGTGTCAGTGTATTACAGTGTGTCAGTCTATTACAGTGTGTCAGTGTATTACAGTGTGTCAGTGTATTACAGTGTGTCAGTGTGTTACAGTGTGTCAGTGCATTACAGTGTATCAGTGTATTGCAGTGTGTCAGTGTGTTACAGTGTGTCAGTATATTAGTGTGTCAGTGTGTTACAGTGTGTCAGTATATTACAGTGTGTCAGTGTATTACAGTGTGTCAGTATATTACAGTGTGTCAGTGTGTTACAGTGTGTCAGTATATTACAGTGTGTCAGTGTGTTACAGTGTGTCAGTGTATCAGTGTGTCAGTGTATTACAGTGTGTCATTGTGATACAGTGTGTCTGTGTATTACAGTGTGTCATGTGTTACAGTGTGTCAGTATATTACAGTGTGTCAGTGTGATACAGTGTGTCAGTATATTACAGTGTGTCAGTATATTACAGTGTGTCAGTGTGTTACAGTGTGTCAGTGTATTACAGTGTGTTAGTATATTACAGTGTGTCTGTGTATTACACTGTGTCAGTGTGATACAGTGTGTCAGTATATTACAGTGTGTCAGTGTGTTACAGTATGTCTGTATATTACAGTGTGTCAGTATATTACAGTGTGTCAGTGTATTACAGTGTGTCAGTGTGTTACAGTATGTCAGTATATTACAGTGTGTCAGTGTATTACAGTGTGTCAGTGTGATACAGTGTGTCAGTATATTACAGTGTGTCAGTATATTACAGTGTATCATTGTGTTACAGTGTGTAACTGTGTTACAGTGTGTCAGTATATTACAGTGTGTCAGTGTATTACAGTGTGTCAGTGTATTGCAGTGTGTCAGTGTGTTAGTGTGTCAGTGTATTACAGTGTGTCAGTGTGTTACAGTGTGTCAGTATATTACAGTGTGTCAGTGTGTTGCAGAGTGACAGTGTGTTACAGTGTGTCAGTGTGTTACACTGTGTCAGTGTGTTACACTGTGTCAGTGTATTACAGTGTGTGTCAGTATATTACACTGTGTCCGTGCGTTACATTGTGTCAGTGCATTACAGTGTATCAGTGTATTGCAGTGTGTCAGTATGTTACAGTGTGTCAGTATATTAGTGTGTCAGTATATTACAGTGTGTCAGTGTGTTACAGTGTGTCAGTATATTACAGTGTGTCAGTGTGTTACAGTGTGTCAGTATATTACAGTGTGTCAGTGTATTACAGTGTGTGTCAGTATATTACACTGTGTCCGTGCGTTACAGTGTGTCAGTGCATTACAGTGTATCAGTGTATTGCAGTGTGTCAGTATGTTACAGTGTGTCAGTATATTAGTGTGTCAGTGTGTTACAGTGTGTCAGTATATTACAGTGTGTCAGTATATTACAGTGTGTCAGTGTGTTACAGTGTGTCAGTATATTACAGTGTGTCAGTGTGTTACAGTGTGTCAGTGTATTACAGTGTGTCAGTGTATTACAGTGTGTCAGTGTGATACAGTGTGTCAGTGTATTACAGTGTGTCAGTGTGTTACTGTGTGTCAGTATATTGCAGTGTGTCAGTGTGATACAGTGTGTCAGTATATTACAGTGTGTCAGTATATTACAGTGTGACAGTGTGTCAGTGTGTTACAGTGTGTCAGTGTATTACAGTGTGTCAGTGTATTACAGTGTGTCAGTGTGTTACAGTGTGTCAGTATATTAGTGTGTCAGTGTGTTACAGTGTGTCAGTGTATTACAGTGTGTCAGTATATTACAGTGTGTTACAGTGTGTCAGTATATTACAGTGTGTCAGTGTGTTACAGTGTGTCAGTGTATAACAGTGTGTCAGTGTATTACAGTGTGTCAGTGTGATACAGTGTGTCAGTATATTACAGTGTGTCAGTATATTACAGTGTGTCAGTGTGTTACAGTGTGTCCGTGTGATACAGTGTGTCAGTATATTGCAGTGTGTCAGTATATTACAGTGTGTCAGTGTGTTACAGTGTGTCAGTATATTACAGTGTGTCAGTGTGATACAGTGTGTCAGTATATTACAGTGTGTCAGTGTATTACAGTGTGTCAGTGTGTTAAAGTGTTTCAGTATATTACAGTGTGTCAGTGTATTACAGTGTGTTACAGTGTGTCAGTATATCACAGTGTGTCAGTGTATTACAGTGTGTCAGTGTATTACAGTGTGTCAGTGTGTTACAGTGTGTCAGTGTGTTACAGTGTGTCAGTGTATCACAGTGTGTCAGTGTATTACAGTGTGTCAGTGTATTACAGTGTGTCAGTGTGTTACAGTGTGTCAGTATATTACAGTGTGTCAGTGTGTTTCAGTGTGTTACAGTGTGTCAGTGTGTTACAGTGTGTCAGTGTATTGCAGTGTGTCAGTGTGTTATTGTGTCAGTGTATTTCAGTGTGTCAGTGTGTTACAGTGTGTCAGTATATTACAGTGTGTCAGTGTGTTACAGTGTGTCAGTGTGTTACACTGTGTCAGTGTGTTACACTGTGTCAGTGTATTACAGTGTGTCAGTGTATTACAGTGTGTGTCAGTATATTACACTGTGTCCGTGCGTTACAGTGTGTCAGTGCATTACAGTGTATCAGTGTATTGCAGTGTGTCAGTATGTTACAGTGTGTCAGTATATTAGTGTGTCAGTGTGTTACAGTGTGTCAGTATATTACAGTGTGTCAGTATATTACAGTGTGTCAGTGTGTTACAGTGTGTCAGTGTATTACAGTGTGTCAGTGTATTACAGTGTGTCAGTGTGTTACAGTGTGTCAGTATATTGCAGTGTGATACAGTGTGTCAGTATATTACAGTGTGTCAGTATATTACAGTGTGTCAGTGTGTTACACTGTGTCAGTGTATTACAGTGTGTCAGTGTATTACAGTGTATTACAGTGTGTCGGTGTGTTACAGTGTGTCAGTATATTAGTGTGTCAGTGTGTTACAGTGTGTCAGTGTATTACAGTGTGTCAGTATATTACAGTGTGTTACAGTGTGTCAGTATATTACAGTGTGTCAGTGTGTTACAGTGTGTCAGTGTATTACAGTGTGTCAGTGTATTACAGTGTGTCAGTGTATTACAGTGTGTCAGTGTGATTCAGTGTGTCAGTGTATTACAGTGTGTCAGTGTGTTACAGTGTGTCAGTATATTACAGTGTGTCATTGTGATACAGTGTGTCAGTATATTACAGTGTGTCAGTATATTACAGTGTGTCAGTGTATTACAGTGTGTTAGTATATTACAGTGTGTCAGTGTATTACACTGTGTCAGTGTGATACAGTGTGTCAGTATATTACAGTGTGTCAGTATATTACAGTGTGTCAGTGTATTACATTATGTCAGTGTGTTACAGTATGTCAGTATATTACAGTGTGTCAGTGTATTACAGTGTGTCCGTGTATTACAGTGTGTCAGTATATTACAGTGTGTCACTGTGTTACAGTGTGTCAGTATATTACAGTGTGTCAGTGTGATACAGTGTGTCAGTATATTACAGTGTGTCAGTATATTACAGTGTGTCAGTATATTACAGTGTGTCAGTGTGTTACAGTGTGTCAGTATATTACAGTGTGTCAGTGTGATACAGTGTGTCAGTATATTACAGTGTGTCAGTGTATTACAGTGTGTCAGTGTGTTACAGTGTTTCAGTATATTACAGTGTGTCAGTGTATTACAGTGTGTTACAGTGTGTCAGTATATCACAGTGTGTCAGTGTATTACAGTGTGTCAGTATATTACAGTGTGTCAGTGTATTACACTATGTCAGTGTGTTACAGTATGTCAGTATATTACAGTGTGTCAGTGTATTACAGTGTGTCCGTGTATTACAGTGTGTCAGTATATTACAGTGTGTCACTGTGTTACAGTGTGTCACTGTGTTACAGTGTGTCAGTATATTACAGTGTGTCAGTGTGATACAGTGTGTCAGTATATTACAGTGTGTCAGTATATTACAGTGTGTCAGTGTGTTACAGTGTGTCAGTATATTACAGTGTGTCAGTGTGATACAGTGTGTCAGTATATTACAGTGTGTCAGTGTATTACAGTGTGTCAGTGTGTTACAGTGTTTCAGTATATTACAGTGTGTCAGTGTATTACAGTGTGTCAGTGTGTTACAGTGTGTCAGCGTATTACAGTGGGTCAGTGTGTTACAGTGTGTCAGTGTGTTACAGTGTGTCAGTGTATTACAGTGTGTCAGTGTATTGCAGTGTGTCAGTGTGTTAGTGTGTCAGTGTATTACAGTGTGTCAGTGTGTTACAGTGTGTCAGTATATTACAGTGTGTCAGTGTGTTGCAGAGTGACAGTGTGTTACAGTGTGTCAGTGTGTTACACTGTGTCAGTGTATTACAGTGTGTCAGTGTATTACAGTGTGTGTCAGTATATTACACTGTGTCCGTGCGTTACAGTGTGTCAGTGCATTACAGTGTATCAGTGTATTGCAGTGTGTCAGTATGTTACAGTGTGTCAGTATATTAGTGTGTCAGTATATTACAGTGTGTCAGTGTGTTACAGTGTGTCAGTATATTACAGTGTGTCAGTGTGTTACAGTGTGTCAGTGTATTACAGTGTGTCAGTGTATTACACTGTGTCAGTGTGATACAGTGTGTCAGTGGATTACAGTGTGACAGTGTGTTACAGTGTGTCAGTATATTGCAGTGTGTCAGTGTGTCAGTGTGATACAGTGTGTCAGTATATTACAGTGTGTCAGTGTATTACAGTGTGTCAGTGTGATACAGTGTGTCAGTATATTACAGTGTGTCAGTATATTACAGTGTATCATTGTGTTACAGTGTGTAACTGTGTTACAGTGTGTCAGTATATTACAGTGTGTCAGTGTATTACACTGTGTCAGTGTGATACAGTGTGTCAGTATATTACAGTGTGTCAGTGTGAAACAGTGTGTCTGTATATTACAGTGTGTCTGTATATTACAGTGTGTCAGTATATTACACTGTGTCAGTGTATTACAGTGTGTCAGTGTGTTACAGTATGTCAGTATATTACAGTGTATCATTGTGTTACAGTGTGTAACTGTGTTACAGTGTGTCAGTATATTACAGTGTGTCAGTGTATTACAGTGTGTCAGTGTGATACATTGTGTCAGTATATTAGAGTGTGTCAGTGTGTTACATTGTGTCAGTATATTACAGTGCGTCAGTGTATTACAGTGTGTCAGTGTGTTACAGTGTGTCAGTATATCACAGTGTGTCAGTGTATTACAGTGTGTCAGTGTATTACAGTGTGTCAGTGTATTACACTGTGTCAGTGTGATACAGTGTGTCAGTGCATTACAGTGTATCAGTGTATTGCAGTGTGTCAGTATGTTACAGTGTGTCAGTATATTAGTGTGTCAGTATATTACAGTGTGTCAGTGTGTTACAGTGTGTCAGTATATTACAGTGTGTCAGTGTATTACAGTGTGTCAGTGTATTACACTGTGTCAGTGTGATACAGTGTGTCAGTGTATTACAGTGTGTCAGTGTGTTACAGTGTGTCAGTATATTGCAGTGTGTCAGTGTGTCAGTGTATTACAGTGTGTCAGTGTGATACAGTGTGTCAGTATATTACAGTGTGTCAGTGTATTACAGTGTGTCAGTGTGATACAGTGTGTCAGTATATTACAGTGTGTCAGTATATTACAGTGTATCATTGTGTTACAGTGTGTAACTGTGTTACAGTGTGTCAGTATATTACAGTGTGTCAGTGTATTACACTGTGTCAGTGTGATAGTGTGTCAGTATATTACAGTGTGTCAGTGTGTTACAGTGTGTCTGTATATTACAGTGTGTCAGTATATTACAGTGTGTCAGTGTATTACAGTGTGTCAGTGTGTTACAGTATGTCAGTATATTACAGTGTGTCAGTGTGATACAGTGTGTCAGTATATTACAGTGTGTCAGTTTATTACAGTGTATCATTGTGTTACAGTGTGTAACTGTGTTACAGTGTGTCAGTATATTACAGTGTGTCAGTGTATTACAGTGTGTCAGTGTGATACATTGTGTCAGTATATTAGAGTGTGTCAGTGTGTTACAGTGTGTCAGTATATTACAGTGTGTCAGTGTATTACAGTGTGTCAGTGTGTTACAGTGTGTCAGTATATCACAGTGTGTCAGTTTATTACAGTGTGTCAGTGTATTACAGTGTGTCAGTGTGTTACAGTGTGTCAGTGTATTACAGTGTGTCAGTCTATCACAGTGTGTCAGTGTATCACAGTGTGTCAGTGTGTTACAGTGTGTCAGTGTGTTACAGTGTGTCAGTGTGTTACAGTGTGTTAGTGTGTTACAGTGTGTCAGTGTATTAGAGTGTGTCAGTGTGTTACAGTGTGTCAGTGTGTTACAGTGTATTACATTGTGTTAGTGTATTACAGTGTGTTAGTGTATTACAGTGTGTCAGTGTGTTACAGTGTGTTCGTATATTACAGTGTGTCAGTGTATTACAGTGTATTACAGTGTGTCAGTGTGTCAGTGTGTTACAGTGTGTCAGTGTATTACAGTGTGTCAGTGTATTGCTATGTGTTACAGTGTGTCAGTGTATTACAGTGTATTACAGTGTGTCAGTGTGTTACAGAGTGCCAGTGTATTACAGTGTATTACAGTGTGTCAGTGTGTTACAGTGTGTCAGTGTATTACAGTGTGTCAGAGTGTTACAGTGTGTCAGTGTGTTACAGTGTGTCAGTGTATTACAGTGTATTACAGTGTGTCAGTGTATTGCAGTGTGTCAGTGTATTACAGTGTGTCAGTGTATTACAGTGTATTACAGTGTGTCAGTCTATTACAGTGTGTCAGTGTGTTACAGTGTGTCAGTGTGTTACAGTGTGTCAGTGTATTACAGTGTGTCAGTGTATTACAGTGTATTACAGTGTATTACAGTGTGTCAGTGTGTTACAGTGTGTCAGTGTATTGCAGTGTGTCAGTGTGTTCGTGTGTCAGTGTGTTACAGTGTGTCAGTGTGTTACAGTGTGTCAGTGTGTTGCAGAGTGTCAGTGTATTACAGAGTGACAGTGTGTTACAGTGTGTCAGTGTATTACAGTGTGTCAGTGTATTACAGTGTGTGTCAGTATATTACACTGTGTCCGTGTGTTACAGTGTGTCAGTGCATTACAGTGTATCAGTGTATTGCAGTGTGTCAGTGTGTTACAGTGTGTCAGTATATTAGTGTGTCAGTGTGTTACAGTGTGTCAGTATATTACAGTGTGTCAGTGTATTACAGTGTGTCAGTATATTACAGTGTGTCAGTGTGTTACAGTGTGTCAGTGTTACAGTGTGTCAGTGTATTACAGTGTGTCAGTGTATTACAGTGTGTCAGTGTGATACAGTGTGTCTGTGTATTACAGTGTGTCAGTGTGTTACAGTGTGTCAGTATATTACAGTGTGTCAGTGTGATACGGTGTGTCAGTATATTACAGTGTGTCAGTATATTACAGTGTGTCAGTGTGTTACAGTTTGTCAGTGTATTACAGTGTGTTAGTATATTACAGTGTGTCAGTGTATTACACTGTGTCAGTGTGATACAGTGTGTCAGTATATTACAGTGTGTCAGTGTGTTACAGTATGTCTGTATATTACAGTGTGTCAGTATATTACAGTGTGTCAGTGTATTACAGTGTGTCAGTGTGTTACAGTATGTCAGTATATTACAGTGTGTCAGTGTATTACAGTGTGTCAGTGTGATACAGTGTGTCAGTATATTACAGTGTGTCAGTATATTACAGTTTATCATTGTGTTACAGTGTGTAACTGTGTTACAGTGTGTCAGTATATTACAGTGTGTCAGTGTATTACAGTGTGTCAGTGTGATACAGTGTGTCAGTATATTAGAGTGTGTCAGTGTGTTACAGTGTGTCAGTATATTACAGTGTGTCAGTGTGTTACAGTGTGTCAGTGTATTACAGTGTGTCAGTGTGTTACAGTGTGTCAGTATATCACAGTGTGTCAGTGTGTTACAGTGTGTCAGTGTATTACAGTGTGTCAGTATATTACAGTGTGTTACAGTGTGTCAGTATATTACAGTGTGTCAGTGTGTTACAGTGTGTCAGTGTATAACAGTGTGTCAGTGTATTACAGTGTGTCAGTGTGATACAGTGTGTCAGTATATTACAGTGTGTCAGTATATTACAGTGTGTCAGTGTGTTACAGTGTGTCCGTGTGATACAGTGTGTCAGTATATTGCAGTGTGTCAGTATATTACAGTGTGTCAGTGTGTTACAGTGTGTCAGTATATTACAGTGTGTCAGTGTGATACAGTGTGTCAGTATATTACAGTGTGTCAGTGTATTACAGTGTGTCAGTGTGTTAAAGTGTTTCAGTATATTACAGTGTGTCAGTGTATTACAGTGTGTTACAGTGTGTCAGTATATCACAGTGTGTCAGTGTATTACAGTGTGTCAGTGTATTACAGTGTGTCAGTGTGTTACAGTGTGTCAGTGTGTTACAGTGTGTCAGTATATCACAGTGTGTCAGTGTATTACAGTGTGTCAGTGTATTACAGTGTGTCAGTGTGTTACAGTGTGTCAGTATATTACAGTGTGTCAGTGTGTTTCAGTGTGTTACAGTGTGTCAGTGTGTTACAGTGTGTCAGTGTATTGCAGTGTGTCAGTGTGTTATTGTGTCAGTGTATTTCAGTGTGTCAGTGTGTTACAGTGTGTCAGTATATTACAGTGTGTCAGTGTGTTACAGTGTGTCAGTGTGTTACACTGTGTCAGTGTGTTACACTGTGTCAGTGTATTACAGTGTGTCAGTGTATTACAGTGAGTGTCAGTATATTACACTGTGTCCGTGCGTTACAGTGTGTCAGTGCATTACAGTGTATCAGTGTATTGCAGTGTGTCAGTATGTTACAGTGTGTCAGTATATTAGTGTGTCAGTGTGTTACAGTGTGTCAGTATATTACAGTGTGTCAGTATATTACAGTGTGTCAGTGTGTTACAGTGTGTCAGTGTGTTACAGTGTGTCAGTGTATTACAGTGTGTCAGTGTGTTACAGTGTGTCAGTATATTGCAGTGTGTCAGTGTGATACAGTGTGTCAGTATATTACAGTGTGTCAGTATATTACAGTGTGTCAGTGTGTTACAGTGTGTCAGTGTATTACAGTGTGTCAGTGTATTACAGTGTATTACAGTGTGTCAGTGTGTTACAGTGTGTCAGTATATTAGTGTGTCAGTGTGTTACAGTGTGTCAGTGTATTACAGTGTGTCAGTATATTACAGTGTGTTACAGTGTGTCAGTATATTACAGTGTGTCAGTGTGTTACAGTGTGTCAGTGTATTACAGTGTGTCAGTGTATTACAGTGTGTCAGTGTATTACAGTGTGTCAGTGTGATTCAGTGTGTCAGTGTATTACAGTGTGTCAGTGTGTTACAGTGTGTCAGTATATTACAGTGTGTCATTGTGATACAGTGTGTCAGTATATTACAGTGTGTCAGTATATTACAGTGTGTCAGTGTATTACAGTGTGTTAGTATATTACAGTGTGTCAGTGTATTACACTGTGTCAGTGTGATACAGTGTGTCAGTATATTACAGTGTGTCAGTATATTACAGTGTGTCAGTGTATTACATTATGTCAGTGTGTTACAGTATGTCAGTATATTACAGTGTGTCAGTGTATTACAGTGTGTCCGTGTATTACAGTGTGTCAGTATATTACAGTGTGTCACTGTGTTACAGTGTGTCAGTATATTACAGTGTGTCAGTGTGATACAGTGTGTCAGTATATTACAGTGTGTCAGTATATTACAGTGTGTCAGTGTGTTACAGTGTGTCAGTATATTACAGTGTGTCAGTGTGATACAGTGTGTCAGTATATTACAGTGTGTCAGTGTATTACAGTGTGTCAGTGTGTTACAGTGTTTCAGTATATTACAGTGTGTCAGTGTATTACAGTGTGTTACAGTGTGTCAGTATATCACAGTGTGTCAGTGTATTACAGTGTGTCAGTATATTACAGTGTGTCAGTGTATTACACTATGTCAGTGTGTTACAGTATGTCAGTATATTACAGTGTGTCAGTGTATTACAGTGTGTCCGTGTATTACAGTGTGTCAGTATATTACAGTGTGTCACTGTGTTACAGTGTGTCACTGTGTTACAGTGTGTCAGTATATTACAGTGTGTCAGTGTGATACAGTGTGTCAGTATATTACAGTGTGTCAGTATATTACAGTGTGTCAGTGTGTTACAGTGTGTCAGTATATTACAGTGTGTCAGTATATTACAGTGTGTCAGTGTGATACAGTGTGTCAGTATATTACAGTGTGTCAGTATATTACAGTGTGTCAGTGTGATACAGTGTGTCAGTATATTACAGTGTGTCAGTGTATTACAGTGTGTCAGTGTGTTACAGTGTTTCAGTATATTACAGTGTGTCAGTGTATTACAGTGTGTCAGTGTGTTACAGTGTGTCAGCGTATTACAGTGGGTCAGTGTGTTACAGTGTGTCAGTGTGTTACAGTGTGTCAGTGTATTACAGTGTGTCAGTGTATTGCAGTGTGTCAGTGTGTTAGTGTGTCAGTGTATTACAGTGTGTCAGTGTGTTACAGTGTGTCAGTATATTACAGTGTGTCAGTGTGTTGCAGAGTGACAGTGTGTTACAGTGTGTCAGTGTCTTACACTGTGTCAGTGTATTACAGTGTGTCAGTGTATTACAGTGTGTGTCAGTATATTACACTGTGTCCGTGCGTTACAGTGTGTCAGTGCATTACAGTGTATCAGTGTATTGCAGTGTGTCAGTATGTTACAGTGTGTCAGTATATTAGTGTGTCAGTATATTACAGTGTGTCAGTGTGTTACAGTGTGTCAGTATATTACAGTGTGTCAGTGTGTTACAGTGTGTCAGTGTATTACAGTGTGTCAGTGTATTACACTGTGTCAGTGTGATACAGTGTGTCAGTGGATTACAGTGTGACAGTGTGTTACAGTGTGTCAGTATATTGCAGTGTGTCAGTGTGTCAGTGTGATACAGTGTGTCAGTATATTACAGTGTGTCAGTGTATTACAGTGTGTCAGTGTGATACAGTGTGTCAGTATATTACAGTGTGTCAGTATATTACAGTGTATCATTGTGTTACAGTGTGTAACTGTGTTACAGTGTGTCAGTATATTACAGTGTGTCAGTGTATTACACTGTGTCAGTGTGATACAGTGTGTCAGTATATTACAGTGTGTCAGTGTGAAACAGTGTGTCTGTATATTACAGTGTGTCAGTATATTACACTGTGTCAGTGTATTACAGTGTGTCAGTGTGTTACAGTATGTCAGTATATTACAGTGTATCATTGTGTTACAGTGTGTAACTGTGTTACAGTGTGTCAGTATATTACAGTGTGTCAGTGTATTACAGTGTGTCAGTGTGATACATTGTGTCAGTATATTAGAGTGTGTCAGTGTGTTACATTGTGTCAGTATATTACAGTGCGTCAGTGTATTACAGTGTGTCAGTGTGTTACAGTGTGTCAGTATATCACAGTGTGTCAGTGTATTACAGTGTGTCAGTGTATTACAGTGTGTCAGTGTATTACACTGTGTCAGTGTGATACAGTGTGTCAGTGCATTACAGTGTATCAGTGTATTGCAGTGTGTCAGTATGTTACAGTGTGTCAGTATATTAGTGTGTCAGTATATTACAGTGTGTCAGTGTGTTACAGTGTGTCAGTATATTACAGTGTGTCAGTGTATTACAGTGTGTCAGTGTATTACACTGTGTCAGTGTGATACAGTGTGTCAGTGTATTACAGTGTGTCAGTGTGTTACAGTGTGTCAGTATATTGCAGTGTGTCAGTGTGTCAGTGTATTACAGTGTGTCAGTGTGATACAGTGTGTCAGTATATTACAGTGTGTCAGTGTATTACAGTGTGTCAGTGTGATACAGTGTGTCAGTATATTACAGTGTGTCAGTATATTACAGTGTATCATTGTGTTACAGTGTGTAACTGTGTTACAGTGTGTCAGTATATTACAGTGTGTCAGTGTATTACACTGTGTCAGTGTGATAGTGTGTCAGTATATTACAGTGTGTCAGTGTGTTACAGTGTGTCTGTATATTACAGTGTGTCAGTATATTACAGTGTGTCAGTGTATTACAGTGTGTCAGTGTGTTACAGTATGTCAGTATATTACAGTGTGTCAGTGTGATACAGTGTGTCAGTATATTACAGTGTGTCAGTATATTACAGTGTATCATTGTGTTACAGTGTGTAACTGTGTTACAGTGTGTCAGTATATTACAGTGTGTCAGTGTATTACAGTGTGTCAGTGTGATACATTGTGTCAGTATATTAGAGTGTGTCAGTGTGTTACAGTGTGTCAGTATATTACAGTGTGTCAGTGTATTACAGTGTGTCAGTGTGTTACAGTGTGTCAGTATATCACAGTGTGTCACTTTATTACAGTGTGTCAGTGTATTACAGTGTGTCAGTGTGTTACAGTGTGTCAGTGTATTACAGTGTGTCAGTCTATCACAGTGTGTCAGTGTATCACAGTGTGTCAGTGTGTTACAGTGTGTCAGTGTGTTACAGTGTGTCAGTGTGTTACAGTGTGTTAGTGTGTTACAGTGTGTCAGTGTATTAGAGTGTGTCAGTGTGTTACAGTGTGTCAGTGTGTTACAGTGTATTACATTGTGTTAGTGTATTACAGTGTGTTAGTGTATTACAGTGTGTCAGTGTGTTACAGTGTGTTCGTATATTACAGTGTGTCAGTGTATTACAGTGTATTACAGTGTGTCAGTGTGTCAGTGTGTTACAGTGTGTCAGTGTATTACAGTGTGTCAGTGTATTGCTATGTGTTACAGTGTGTCAGTGTATTACAGTGTATTACAGTGTGTCAGTGTGTTACAGTGTGCCAGTGTATTACAGTGTATTACAGTGTGTCAGTGTGTTACAGTGTGTCAGTGTATTACAGTGTGTCAGTGTGTTACAGTGTGTCAGTGTGTTACAGTGTGTCAGTGTATTACAGTGTATTACAGTGTGTCAGTGTATTGCAGTGTGTCAGTGTATTACAGTGTGTCAGTGTATTACAGTGTGTCAGTCTATTACAGTGTGTCAGTGTGTTACAGTGTGTCAGTGTGTTACAGTGTGTCAGTGTATTACAGTGTGTCAGTGTATTACAGTGTATTACAGTGTATTACAGTGTGTCAGTGTGTTACAGTGTGTCAGTGTATTGCAGTGTGTCAGTGTGTTCGTGTGTCAGTGTGTTACAGTGTGTCAGTGTGTTACAGTGTGTCAGTGTGTTGCAGAGTGTCAGTGTATTACAGAGTGACAGTGTGTTACAGTGTGTCAGTGTATTACAGTGTGTCAGTGTATTACAGTGTGTGTCAGTATATTACACTGTGTCCGTGTGTTACAGTGTGTCAGTGCATTACAGTGTATCAGTGTATTGCAGTGTGTCAGTGTGTTACAGTGTGTCAGTATATTAGTGTGTCAGTGTGTTACAGTGTGTCAGTATATTACAGTGTGTCAGTGTATTACAGTGTGTCAGTATATTACAGTGTGTCAGTGTGTTACAGTGTGTCAGTGTTACAGTGTGTCAGTGTATTACAGTGTGTCAGTGTATTACAGTGTGTCAGTGTGATACAGTGTGTCTGTGTATTACAGTGTGTCAGTGTGTTACAGTGTGTCAGTATATTACAGTGTGTCAGTGTGATACGGTGTGTCAGTATATTACAGTGTGTCAGTATATTACAGTGTGTCAGTGTGTTACAGTTTGTCAGTGTATTACAGTGTGTTAGTATATTACAGTGTGTCAGTGTATTACACTGTGTCAGTGTGATACAGTGTGTCAGTATATTACAGTGTGTCAGTGTGTTACAGTATGTCTGTATATTACAGTGTGTCAGTATATTACAGTGTGTCAGTGTATTACAGTGTGTCAGTGTGTTACAGTATGTCAGTATATTACAGTGTGTCAGTGTATTACAGTGTGTCAGTGTGATACAGTGTGTCAGTATATTACAGTGTGTCAGTATATTACAGTTTATCATTGTGTTACAGTGTGTAACTGTGTTACAGTGTGTCAGTATATTACAGTGTGTCAGTGTATTACAGTGTGTCAGTGTGATACAGTGTGTCAGTATATTAGAGTGTGTCAGTGTGTTACAGTGTGTCAGTATATTACAGTGTGTCAGTGTGTTACAGTGTGTCAGTGTATTACAGTGTGTCAGTGTGTTACAGTGTGTCAGTATATCACAGTGTGTCAGTGTATTACAGTGTGTCAGTGTATTACAGTGTGTCAGTGTGTTACAGTGTGTCAGTATATTACAGTGTGTCAGTGTGTTACAGTGTGTCAGTGTATTACAGTGTGTCAGTGTATTGCAGTGTGTCAGTGTGTTAGTGTGTCAGTGTATTTCAGTGTGTCAGTGTGTTACAGTGTGTCAGTATATTGCAGTGTGTCAGTGTGTTTCAGTGCGTCAGTGTGTTACACTGTGTCAGTGTGTTACACTGTGTCAGTTTATTACAGTGTGTCAGTGTATTACAGTGTGTCAGTGTGTTACAGTGTGTCAGTGTATGACAGTGTGTCAGTGTGTTACAGTGTGTCAGTATATCACAGTGTGTCAGTGTATTACAGTGTGTCAGTGTGTTACAGTGTGTCAGTGTGTAACAGTGTGTCAGTGTATTACAGTGTGTCAGTGTATTGCAGTGTGTCAGTGTATTACAGTGTATTACAGTGTGTCAGTGTGTTACAGTGTGTTACAGTGTGTCAGTGTGTTACAGTGTGTCAGTATATTACAGTGTATCATTGTGTTACAGTGTGTAACTGTGTTACAGTGTGTCAGTATATTAGTGTGTCAGTGTATTACAGTGTGTCAGTGTGATACAGTGTGTCAGTATATTAGAGTGTGTCAGTGTGTTACAGTGTGTCAGTATATTACAGTGTGTCAGTATATTACAGTGTGTCAGTGCGTTACAGTGTGTCAGTGTATTACAGTGTGTCAGTGTGTTACAGTGTGTCAGTATATCACAGTGTGTCAGTGTATTACAGTGTGTCAGTGTATTACAGTGTGTCAGTGTGTTACAGTGTGTCAGTGTATTACAGTGGGTCAGTGTGTTACAGTGTGTCAGTGTGTTACAGTGTGTCAGTGTATTACAGTGTGTCAGTGTATTGCAGTGTGTCAGTGTGTTAGTGTGTCAGTGTATTACAGTGTGTCAGTGTGTTACAGTGTGTCAGTATATTACAGTGTGTCAGTGTGTTGCAGAGTGACAGTGTGTTACAGTGTGTCAGTGTGTTATACTGTGTCAGTGTGTTACACTGTGTCAGTGTATTACAGTGTGTCAGTGTATTACAGTGTGTGTCAGTGTGTTATACTGTGTCCGTGCGTTACAGTGTGTCAGTGCATTACAGTGTATCAGTGTATTGCAGTGTGTCAGTATGTTACAGTGTGTCAGTATATTAGTGTGTCAGTATATTACAGTGTGTCAGTGTGTTACAGTGTGTCAGTATATTACAGTGTGTCAGTGTGTTACAGTGTGTCAGTGTATTACAGTGTGTCAGTGTATTACACTGTGTCAGTGTGATACAGTGTGTCAGTGTATTACAGTGTGTCAGTGTGTTACAGTGTGTCAGTATATTGCAGTGTGTCAGTGTGTCAGTGTATTACAGTGTGTTAGTGTGATACAGTGTGTCAGTATATTACAGTGTGTCAGTGTATTACAGTGTGTCAGTGTGATACAGTGTGTCAGTATATTACAGTGTGTCAGTATATTACAGTGTATCATTGTGTTACAGTGTGTAACTGTGTTACAGTGTGTCAGTATATTACAGTGTGTCAGTGTATTACACTGTGTCAGTGTGATAGTGTGTCAGTATATTACAGTGTGTCAGTGTGTTACAGTGTGTCTGTATATTTCAGTGTGTCAGTGTATTACAGTGTGTCAGTGTGTTACAGTATGTCAGTATATTACAGTGTGTCAGTGTGATACAGTGTGTCAGTATATTACAGTGTGTCAGTATATTACAGTGTATCATTGTGTTACAGTGTGTAACTGTGTTACAGTGTGTCAGTATATTACAGTGTGTCAGTGTATTACAGTGTGTCAGTGTGATACATTGTGTCAGTATATTAGAGTGTGTCAGTGTGTTACAGTGTGTCAGTATATTACAGTGTGTCAGTATATTACAGTGTGTCAGTGTGATACGGTGTGTCAGTATATTACAGTGTGTCAGTATATTACAGTGTGTCAGTGTGTTACAGTTTGTCAGTGTATTACAGTGTGTTAGTATATTACAGTGTGTCAGTGTATTACACTGTGTCAGTGTGATACAGTGTGTCAGTATATTACAGTGTGTCAGTGTGTTACAGTATGTCTGTATATTACAGTGTGTCAGTATATTACAGTGTGTCAGTGTATTACAGTGTGTCAGTGTGTTACAGTATGTCAGTATATTACAGTGTGTCAGTGTATTACAGTGTGTCAATGTGATACAGTGTGTCAGTATATTACAGTGTGTCAGTATATTACAGTGTATCATTGTGTTACAGTGTGTAACTGTGTTACAGTGTGTCAGTATATTACAGTGTGTCAGTGTATTACAGTGTGTCAGTGTGATACAGTGTGTCAGTATATTAGAGTGTGTCAGTGTGTTACAGTGTGTCAGTATATTACAGTGTGTCAGTGTGTTACAGTGTGTCAGTGTATTACAGTGTGTCAGTGTGTTACAGTGTGTCAGTATATCACAGTGTGTCAGTGTATTACAGTGTGTCAGTGTATTACAGTGTGTCAGTGTGTTACAGTGTGTCAGTATATTACAGTGTGTCAGTGTGTTACAGTGTGTCAGTGTATTACAGTGTGTCAGTGTATTGCAGTGTGTCAGTGTGTTAGTGTGTCAGTGTATTTCAGTGTGTCAGTGTGTTACAGTGTGTCAGTATATTACAGTGTGTCAGTGTGTTACAGTGCGTCAGTGTGTTACACTGTGTCAGTGTGTTACACTGTGTCAGTGTATTACAGTGTGTCAGTGTATTACAGTGTGTGTCAGTATATTACACTGTGTCCGTGCGTTACAGTGTGTCAGTGCATTACAGTGTATCAGTGTATTGCAGTGTGTCAGTATGTTACAGTGTGTCAGTATATTAGTGTGTCAGTGTGTTACAGTGTGTCAGTATATTACAGTGTGTCAGTATATTACAGTGTGTCAGTGTGTTACAGTGTGTCAGTATATTACAGTGTGTCAGTATATTACAGTGTGTCAGTGTATTACAGTGTGTCAGTGTATTACAGTGTGTCAGTGTGATACAGTGTGTCAGTGTATTACAGTGTGTCAGTGTGTTACTGTGTGTCAGTATATTGCGGTGTGTCAGTGTGATACAGTGTGTCAGTATATTACAGTGTGTCAGTATATTACAGTGTGACAGTGTGTCAGTGTGTTACAGTGTGTCAGTGTATTACAGTGTGTCAGTGTATTACAGTGTGTCAGTGTGTTACAGTGTGTCAGTATATTAGTGTGTCAGTGTGTTACAGTGTGTCAGTGTATTACAGTGTGTCAGTATATTACAGTGTGTTACAGTGTGTCAGTATATTACAGTGTGTCAGTGTGTTACAGTGTGTCAGTGTATAACAGTGTGTCAGTGTATTACAGTGTGTCAGTGTGATACAGTGTGTCAGTGTATTACAGTGTGTCAGTGTGTTACAGTGTGTCAGTATATTACAGTGTGTCAGTGTGATACAGTGTGTCAGTATATTACAGTGTGTCAGTATATTACAGTGTGTCAGTGTGTTACAGTGTGTCAGTGTGATACAGTGTGTCAGTATATTGCAGTGTGTCAGTATATTACAGTGTGTCAGTGTGTTACAGTGTGTCAGTATATTACAGTGTGTCAGTGTGATACAGTGTGTCAGTATATTACAGTGTGTCAGTGTATTACAGTGTGTCAGTGTGTTAAAGTGTTTCAGTATATTACAGTGTGTCAGTGTATTACAGTGTGTCAGTATATCACAGTGTGTCAGTGTATTACAGTGTGTCAGTGTATTACAGTGTGTCAGTGTGTTACAGTGTGTCAGTGTGTTACATTGTGTCAGTATATCACAGTGTGTCAGTGTTTTACAGTGTGTCAGTGTATTACAGTGTGTCAGTGTGTTACAGTGTGTCAGTATATTACAGTGTGTCAGTGTGTTACAGTGTGTCAGTGTGTTACAGTGTGTCAGTGTATTGCAGTGTGTCAGTGTGTTAGTGTGTCAGTGTATTTCAGTGTGTCAGTGTGTTACAGTGTGTCAGTATATTACAGTGTGTCAGTGTGTTACACTGTGTCAGTGTGTTACACTGTGTCAGTGTGTTACACTGTGTCAGTGTATTACAGTGTGTCAGTGTATTACAGTGTGTGTCAGTATATTACACTGTGTCCGTGCGTTACAGTGTGTCAGTGCATTACAGTGTATCAGTGTATTGCAGTGTGTCAGTATGTTACAGTGTGTCAGTATATTAGTGTGTCAGTGTGTTACAGTGTGTCAGTATATTACAGTGTGTCAGTATATTACAGTGTGTCAGTGTGTTACAGTGTGTCAGTGTGTTACAGTGTGTCAGTGTATTACAGTGTGTCAGTGTATTACAGTGTGTCAGTGTGATACAGTGTGTCAGTGTATTACAGTGTGTCAGTGTGTTACAGTGTGTCAGTATATTGCAGTGTGTCAGTGTGATACAGTGTGTCAGTATATTACAGTGTGTCAGTATATTACAGTGTGTCAGTGTGTTACAGTGTGTCAGTGTGTTACAGTGTGTCAGTGTATTACAGTGTATTACAGTGTGTCACTGTGTTACAGTGTGTCAGTATATTAGTGTGTCAGTGTGTTACAGTGTGTCAGTGTATTACAGTGTGTCAGTATATTACAGTGTGTTACAGTGTGTCAGTATATTACAGTGTGTCAGTGTGTTACAGTGTGTCAGTGTATAACAGTGTGTCAGTGTATTACAGTGTGTCAGTGTGATACAGTGTGTCAGTGTGTTACAGTGTGTCAGTATATTACAGTGTGTCATTGTGATACAGTGTGTCAGTATATTACAGTGTGTCAGTATATTACAGTGTGTCAGTGTATTACAGTGTGTTAGTATATTACAGTGTGTCAGTGTATTACACTGTGTCAGTGTGATACAGTGTGTCAGTATATTACAGTGTGTCAGTATATTACAGTGTGTCAGTGTATTACACTATGTCAGTGTGTTACAGTATGTCAGTATATTACAGTGTGTCAGTGTATTACAGTGTGTCCGTGTATTACAGTGTGTCAGTATATTACAGTGTGTCACTGTGTTACAGTGTGTCACTGTGTTACAGTGTGTCAGTATATTACAGTGTGTCAGTGTGATACAGTGTGTCAGTATATTACAGTGTGTCAGTATATTACAGTGTGTCAGTGTGTTACAGTGTGTCAGTATATTACAGTGTGTCAGTGTGATACAGTGTGTCAGTATATTACAGTGTGTCAGTATATTACAGTGTGTCAGTGTGTTACAGTGTGTCAGTATATTACAGTGTGTCAGTGTGATACAGTGTGTCAGTATATTACAGTGTGTCAGTGTATTACAGTGTGTCAGTGTGTTACAGTGTTTCAGTATATTACAGTGTGTCAGTGTGTTACAGTGTGTTACAGTGTGTCAGTATATCACAGTGTGTCAGTGTGTTACAGTGTATTACAGTGTGTCAGTGTATTGCAGTGTGTCAGTGTATTACAGTGTGTCAGTGTATTACAGTGTATTACAGTGTGTCAGTCTATTACAGTGTGTCAGTGTGTTACAGTGTGTCAGTGTGTTACAGTGTGTCAGTGTATTACAGTGTGTCAGTGTATTACAGTGTATTACAGTGTATTACAGTGTGTCAGTGTGTTACAGTGTGTCAGTGTATTGCAGTGTGTCAGTGTGTTCGTGTGTCAGTGTGTTACAGTGTGTCAGTGTGTTACAGTGTGTCAGTGTGTTGCAGAGTGTCAGTGTATTACAGAGTGACAGTGTGTTACAGTGTGTCAGTGTATTACAGTGTGTCAGTGTATTACAGTGTGTGTCAGTATATTACACTGTGTCCGTGTGTTACAGTGTGTCAGTGCATTACAGTGTATCAGTGTATTGCAGTGTGTCAGTGTGTTACAGTGTGTCAGTATATTAGTGTGTCAGTGTGTTACAGTGTGTCAGTATATTACAGTGTGTCAGTGTATTACAGTGTGTCAGTATATTACAGTGTGTCAGTGTGTTACAGTGTGTCAGTGTTACAGTGTGTCAGTGTATTACAGTGTGTCAGTGTATTACAGTGTGTCAGTGTGATACAGTGTGTCTGTGTATTACAGTGTGTCAGTGTGTTACAGTGTGTCAGTATATTACAGTGTGTCAGTGTGATACGGTGTGTCAGTATATTACAGTGTGTCAGTATATTACAGTGTGTCAGTGTGTTACAGTTTGTCAGTGTATTACAGTGTGTTAGTATATTACAGTGTGTCAGTGTATTACACTGTGTCAGTGTGATACAGTGTGTCAGTATATTACAGTGTGTCAGTGTGTTACAGTATGTCTGTATATTACAGTGTGTCAGTATATTACAGTGTGTCAGTGTATTACAGTGTGTCAGTGTGTTACAGTATGTCAGTATATTACAGTGTGTCAGTGTATTACAGTGTGTCAGTGTGATACAGTGTGTCAGTATATTACAGTGTGTCAGTATATTACAGTTTATCATTGTGTTACAGTGTGTAACTGTGTTACAGTGTGTCAGTATATTACAGTGTGTCAGTGTATTACAGTGTGTCAGTGTGATACAGTGTGTCAGTATATTAGAGTGTGTCAGTGTGTTACAGTGTGTCAGTATATTACAGTGTGTCAGTGTGTTACAGTGTGTCAGTGTATTACAGTGTGTCAGTGTGTTACAGTGTGTCAGTATATCACAGTGTGTCAGTGTATTACAGTGTGTCAGTGTATTACAGTGTGTCAGTGTGTTACAGTGTGTCAGTATATTACAGTGTGTCAGTGTGTTACAGTGTGTCAGTGTATTACAGTGTGTCAGTGTATTGCAGTGTGTCAGTGTGTTAGTGTGTCAGTGTATTTCAGTGTGTCAGTGTGTTACAGTGTGTCAGTATATTGCAGTGTGTCAGTGTGTTTCAGTGCGTCAGTGTGTTACACTGTGTCAGTGTGTTACACTGTGTCAGTTTATTACAGTGTGTCAGTGTATTACAGTGTGTCAGTGTGTTACAGTGTGTCAGTGTATGACAGTGTGTCAGTGTGTTACAGTGTGTCAGTATATCACAGTGTGTCAGTGTATTACAGTGTGTCAGTGTGTTACAGTGTGTCAGTGTGTAACAGTGTGTCAGTGTATTACAGTGTGTCAGTGTATTGCAGTGTGTCAGTGTATTACAGTGTATTACAGTGTGTCAGTGTGTTACAGTGTGTTACAGTGTGTCAGTGTGTTACAGTGTGTCAGTATATTACAGTGTATCATTGTGTTACAGTGTGTAACTGTGTTACAGTGTGTCAGTATATTAGTGTGTCAGTGTATTACAGTGTGTCAGTGTGATACAGTGTGTCAGTATATTAGAGTGTGTCAGTGTGTTACAGTGTGTCAGTATATTACAGTGTGTCAGTATATTACAGTGTGTCAGTGCGTTACAGTGTGTCAGTGTATTACAGTGTGTCAGTGTGTTACAGTGTGTCAGTATATCACAGTGTGTCAGTGTATTACAGTGTGTCAGTGTATTACAGTGTGTCAGTGTGTTACAGTGTGTCAGTGTATTACAGTGGGTCAGTGTGTTACAGTGTGTCAGTGTGTTACAGTGTGTCAGTGTATTACAGTGTGTCAGTGTATTGCAGTGTGTCAGTGTGTTAGTGTGTCAGTGTATTACAGTGTGTCAGTGTGTTACAGTGTGTCAGTATATTACAGTGTGTCAGTGTGTTGCAGAGTGACAGTGTGTTACAGTGTGTCAGTGTGTTATACTGTGTCAGTGTGTTACACTGTGTCAGTGTATTACAGTGTGTCAGTGTATTACAGTGTGTGTCAGTATATTACACTGTGTCCGTGCGTTACAGTGTGTCAGTGCATTACAGTGTATCAGTGTATTGCAGTGTGTCAGTATGTTACAGTGTGTCAGTATATTAGTGTGTCAGTATATTACAGTGTGTCAGTGTGTTACAGTGTGTCAGTATATTACAGTGTGTCAGTGTGTTACAGTGTGTCAGTGTATTACAGTGTGTCAGTGTATTACACTGTGTCAGTGTGATACAGTGTGTCAGTGTATTACAGTGTGTCAGTGTGTTACAGTGTGTCAGTATATTGCAGTGTGTCAGTGTGTCAGTGTATTACAGTGTGTTAGTGTGATACAGTGTGTCAGTATATTACAGTGTGTCAGTGTATTACAGTGTGTCAGTGTGATACAGTGTGTCAGTATATTACAGTGTGTCAGTATATTACAGTGTATCATTGTGTTACAGTGTGTAACTGTGTTACAGTGTGTCAGTATATTACAGTGTGTCAGTGTATTACACTGTGTCAGTGTGATAGTGTGTCAGTATATTACAGTGTGTCAGTGTGTTAAAGTGTGTCTGTATATTTCAGTGTGTCAGTGTATTACAGTGTGTCAGTGTGTTACAGTATGTAAGTATATTACAGTGTGTCAGTGTGATACAGTGTGTCAGTATATTACAGTGTGTCAGTATATTACAGTGTATCATTGTGTTACAGTGTGTAACTGTGTTACAGTGTGTCAGTATATTACAGTGTGTCAGTGTATTACAGTGTGTCAGTGTGATACATTGTGTCAGTATATTAGAGTGTGTCAGTGTGTTACAGTGTGTCAGTATATTACAGTGTGTCAGTATATTACAGTGTGTCAGTGTGATACGGTGTGTCAGTATATTACAGTGTGTCAGTATATTACAGTGTGTCAGTGTGTTACAGTTTGTCAGTGTATTACAGTGTGTTAGTATATTACAGTGTGTCAGTGTATTACACTGTGTCAGTGTGATACAGTGTGTCAGTATATTACAGTGTGTCAGTGTGTTACAGTATGTCTGTATATTACAGTGTGTCAGTATATTACAGTGTGTCAGTGTATTACAGTGTGTCAGTGTGTTACAGTATGTCAGTATATTACAGTGTGTCAGTGTATTACAGTGTGTCAATGTGATACAGTGTGTCAGTATATTACAGTGTGTCAGTATATTACAGTGTATCATTGTGTTACAGTGTGTAACTGTGTTACAGTGTGTCAGTATATTACAGTGTGTCAGTGTATTACAGTGTGTCAGTGTGATACAGTGTGTCAGTATATTAGAGTGTGTCAGTGTGTTACAGTGTGTCAGTATATTACAGTGTGTCAGTGTGTTACAGTGTGTCAGTGTATTACAGTGTGTCAGTGTGTTACAGTGTGTCAGTATATCACAGTGTGTCAGTGTATTACAGTGTGTCAGTGTATTACAGTGTGTCAGTGTGTTACAGTGTGTCAGTATATTACAGTGTGTCAGTGTGTTACAGTGTGTCAGTGTATTACAGTGTGTCAGTGTATTGCAGTGTGTCAGTGTGTTAGTGTGTCAGTGTATTTCAGTGTGTCAGTGTGTTACAGTGTGTCAGTATATTACAGTGTGTCAGTGTGTTACAGTGCGTCAGTGTGTTACACTGTGTCAGTGTGTTACACTGTGTCAGTGTATTACAGTGTGTCAGTGTATTACAGTGTGTGTCAGTATATTACACTGTGTCCGTGCGTTACAGTGTGTCAGTGCATTACAGTGTATCAGTGTATTGCAGTGTGTCAGTATGTTACAGTGTGTCAGTATATTAGTGTGTCAGTGTGTTACAGTGTGTCAGTATATTACAGTGTGTCAGTATATTACAGTGTGTCAGTGTGTTACAGTGTGTCAGTATATTACAGTGTGTCAGTATATTACAGTGTGTCAGTGTATTACAGTGTGTCAGTGTATTACAGTGTGTCAGTGTGATACAGTGTGTCAGTGTATTACAGTGTGTCAGTGTGTTACTGTGTGTCAGTATATTGCGGTGTGTCAGTGTGATACAGTGTGTCAGTATATTACAGTGTGTCAGTATATTACAGTGTGACAGTGTGTCAGTGTGTTACAGTGTGTCAGTGTATTACAGTGTGTCAGTGTATTACAGTGTGTCAGTGTGTTACAGTGTGTCAGTATATTAGTGTGTCAGTGTGTTACAGTGTGTCAGTGTATTACAGTGTGTCAGTATATTACAGTGTGTTACAGTGTGTCAGTATATTACAGTGTGTCAGTGTGTTACAGTGTGTCAGTGTATAACAGTGTGTCAGTGTATTACAGTGTGTCAGTGTGATACAGTGTGTCAGTGTATTACAGTGTGTCAGTGTGTTACAGTGTGTCAGTATATTACAGTGTGTCAGTGTGATACAGTGTGTCAGTATATTACAGTGTGTCAGTATATTACAGTGTGTCAGTGTGTTACAGTGTGTCAGTGTGATACAGTGTGTCAGTATATTGCAGTGTGTCAGTATATTACAGTGTGTCAGTGTGTTACAGTGTGTCAGTATATTACAGTGTGTCAGTGTGATACAGTGTGTCAGTATATTACAGTGTGTCAGTGTATTACAGTGTGTCAGTGTGTTAAAGTGTTTCAGTATATTACAGTGTGTCAGTGTATTACAGTGTGTCAGTATATCACAGTGTGTCAGTGTATTACAGTGTGTCAGTGTGTTACAGTGTGTCAGTGTGTTACATTGTGTCAGTATATCACAGTGTGTCAGTGTTTTACAGTGTGTCAGTGTATTACAGTGTGTCAGTGTGTTACAGTGTGTCAGTATATTACAGTGTGTCAGTGTGTTACAGTGTGTCAGTGTGTTACAATGTGTCAGTGTATTGCAGTGTGTCAGTGTGTTAGTGTGTCAGTGTATTTCAGTGTGTCAGTGTGTTACAGTGTGTCAGTATATTACAGTGTGTCAGTGTGTTACACTGTGTCAGTGTGTTACACTGTGTCAGTGTATTACAGTGTGTCAGTGTATTACAGTGTGTGTCAGTATATTACACTGTGTCCGTGCGTTACAGTGTGTCAGTGCATTACAGTGTATCAGTGTATTGCAGTGTGTCAGTATGTTACAGTGTGTCAGTATATTAGTGTGTCAGTGTGTTACAGTGTGTCAGTATATTACAGTGTGTCAGTATATTACAGTGTGTCAGTGTGTTACAGTGTGTCAGTGTGTTACAGTGTGTCAGTGTATTACAGTGTGTCAGTGTATTACAGTGTGTCAGTGTGATACAGTGTGTCAGTGTATTACAGTGTGTCAGTGTGTTACAGTGTGTCAGTATATTGCAGTGTGTCAGTGTGATACAGTGTGTCAGTATATTACAGTGTGTCAGTATATTACAGTGTGTCAGTGTGTTACAGTGTGTCAGTGTGTTACAGTGTGTCAGTGTATTACAGTGTATTACAGTGTGTCACTGTGTTACAGTGTGTCAGTATATTAGTGTGTCAGTGTGTTACAGTGTGTCAGTGTATTACAGTGTGTCAGTATATTACAGTGTGTTACAGTGTGTCAGTATATTACAGTGTGTCAGTGTGTTACAGTGTGTCAGTGTATAACAGTGTGTCAGTGTATTACAGTGTGTCAGTGTGATACAGTGTGTCAGTGTGTTACAGTGTGTCAGTATATTACAGTGTGTCATTGTGATACAGTGTGTCAGTATATTACAGTGTGTCAGTATATTACAGTGTGTCAGTGTATTACAGTGTGTTAGTATATTACAGTGTGTCAGTGTATTACACTGTGTCAGTGTGATACAGTGTGTCAGTATATTACAGTGTGTCAGTATATTACAGTGTGTCAGTGTATTACACTATGTCAGTGTGTTACAGTATGTCAGTATATTACAGTGTGTCAGTGTATTACAGTGTGTCCGTGTATTACAGTGTGTCAGTATATTACAGTGTGTCACTGTGTTACAGTGTGTCACTGTGTTACAGTGTGTCAGTATATTACAGTGTGTCAGTGTGATACAGTGTGTCAGTATATTACAGTGTGTCAGTATATTACAGTGTGTCAGTGTGTTACAGTGTGTCAGTATATTACAGTGTGTCAGTGTGATACAGTGTGTCAGTATATTACAGTGTGTCAGTGTATTACAGTGTGTCAGTGTGTTACAGTGTTTCAGTATATTACAGTGTGTCAGTGTGTTACAGTGTGTTACAGTGTGTCAGTATATCACAGTGTGTCAGTGTGTTACAGTGTGTCAGTATATTACAGTGTGTCAGTGTATTACACTATGTCAGTGTGTTACAGTATGTCAGTATATTACAGTGTGTCAGTGTATTACAGTGTGTCCGTGTATTACAGTGTGTCAGTATATTACAGTGTGTCACTGTGTTACAGTGTGTCACTGTGTTACAGTGTGTCAGTATATTACAGTGTGTCAGTGTGATACAGTGTGTCAGTATATTACAGTGTGTCAGTATATTACAGTGTGTCAGTGTGTTACAGTGTGTCAGTATATTACAGTGTGTCAGTGTGATACAGTGTGTCAGTATATTACAGTGTGTCAGTGTATTACAGTGTGTCAGTGTGTTACAGTGTTTCAGTATATTACAGTGTGTCAGTGTATTACAGTGTGTTACAGTGTGTCAGTATATCACACTGTGTCAGTGTATTACAGTGTGTCAGTGTATTACAGTGTGTCAGTGTGTTACAGTGTGTCAGTGTATTACAGTGGGTCAGTGTGTTACAGTGTGTCAGTGTGTTACAGTGTGTCAGTGTATTACAGTGTGTCAGTGTATTGCAGTGTGTCAGTGTGTTAGTGTGTCAGTGTATTACAGTGTGTCAGTGTGTTACAGTGTGTCAGTATATTACAGTGTGTCAGTGTGTTACAGTGTGTCAGTGTATTACAGTGTGTCAGTGTATTACAGTATATTACAGTGTGTCAGTGTGTTACAGTGTGTCAGTGTATTGCAGTGTGTCAGTGTGTTAGTGTGTCAGTGTGTTACAGTGTGTCAGTGTGTTACAGTGTGTCAGTGTGTTGCAGAGTGTCAGTGTATTACAGAGTGACAGTGTGTTACAGTGTGTCAGTGTATTACAGTGTGTCAGTGTATTACAGTGTGTGTCAGTATATTACACTGTGTCCGTGTGTTACAGTGTGTCAGTGCATTACAGTGTATCATTGTATTGCAGTGTGTCAGTGTGTTACAGTGTGTCAGTATATTAGTGTGTCAGTGTGTTACAGTGTGTCAGTGTATTACAGTGTGTCAGTGTGTTACAGTGTGTCAGTGTTACAGTGTGTCAGTGTATTACAGTGTGTCAGTGTATTACAGTGTGTCAGTGTGTTACTGTGTGTCAGTATATTGCAGTGTGTCAGTGTGATACAGTGTGTCAGTATATTACAGTGTGTCAGTATATTACAGTGTGACAGTGTGTCAGTGTGTTACAGTGTGTCAGTGTATTACAGTGTGTCAGTGTATTACAGTGTGTCAGTGTGTTACAGTGTGTCAGTGTATTACAGTGTGTCAGTGTATTACAGTGTGTCAGTGTGTTACAGTGTGTCAGTATATTAGTGTGTCAGTGTGTTACAGTGTGTCAGTGTGTTACACTGTGTCAGTGTGTTACACTGTGTCAGTGTATTACAGTGTGTCAGTGTATTACAGTGTGTGTCAGTATATTACACTGTGTCCGTGCGTTACAGTGTGTCAGTGCATTACAGTGTATCAGTGTATTGCAGTGTGTCAGTATGTTACAGTGTGTCAGTATATCAGTGTGTCAGTATATTACAGTGTGTCAGTGTGTTACAGTGTGTCAGTATATTACAGTGTGTCAGTGTGTTAGAGTGTGTCAGTGTATTACAGTGTGTCAGTGTATTACACTGTGTCAGTGTGATACAGTGTGTCAGTGTATTACAGTGTGTCAGTGTGTTACAGTGTGTCAGTATATTGCAGTGTGTCAGTGTGTCAGTGTATTAGTGTGTCAGTGTGATACAGTGTGTCAGTATATTACAGTGTGTCAGTGTATTACAGTGTGTCAGTGTGATACAGTGTGTCAGTATATTACAGTGTGTCAGTGTGTGACAGTGTGTCTGTATATTACAGTGTGTCAGTATATTACAGTGTGTCAGTGTATTACAGTGTGTCAGTGTGTTACAGTATGTCAGTATATTACAGTGTGTGAGTGTGATACAGTGTGTCAGTATATTACAGTGTGTCAGTATATTACAGTGTATCATTGTGTTACAGTGTGTAACTGTGTTACAGTGTGTCAGTATATTACAGTGTGTCAGTGTGATACATTGTGTCAGTATATTAGAGTGTGTCAGTGTGTTACATTGTGTCAGTATATTACAGTGCGTCAGTGTATTACAGTGTGTCAGTGTGTTACAGTGTGTCAGTATATCACAGTGTGTCAGTGTATTACAGTGTGTCAGTGTCTTACAGTGTGTCAGTGTGTTACAGTGTGTCAGTGTATTACAGTGTGTCAGTGTGTTACAGTGTGTCAGTGTATTACAGTGTGTCAGTGTATTGCAGTGTGTCAGTGTGTTACAGTGTGTCAGTGTATTACAGTGTGTCAGTCTATCACAGTGTGTCAGTGTATCACAGTGTGTCAGTGTGTTACAGTGTGTCAGTATATCACAGTGTGTCAGTGTATTACAGTGTGTCAGTGTATTACAGTGTGTCAGTCTATTACAGTGTGTCAGTGTATTACAGTGTGTTAGTGTGTTACAGTGTGTCAGTGTATTACAGTGTGTCAGTGTGTTACAGTGTGTTAGTGCATTACAGTGTATCAGTGTATTGCAGTGTGTCAGTGTGTTACAGTGTGTCAGTATATTAGTGTGTCAGTGTGTTACAGTGTGTCAGTGTATTACAGTGTGTCAGTATATTACAGTGTGTCAGTGTGTTACAGTGTGTCAGTATATTACAGTGTGTCAGTGTGTTACAGTGTGTCAGTGTATTAGTGTGTCAGTGTATTACAGTGTGTCAGTGTGATACAGTGTGTCTGTGTATTACAGTGTGTCATGTGTTACAGTGTGTCAGTATATTACAGTGTGTCAGTGTGATACAGTGTGTCAGTATATTACAGTGTGTCAGTATATTACAGTGTGTCAGTGTGTTACAATGTGTCAGAGTATTACAGTGTGTTAGTATATTAGAGTGTGTCTGTGTATTACACTGTGTCAGTGTGATACAGTGTGTCAGTATATTACAGTGTGTCAGTGTGTTACAGTATGTCTGTATATTACAGTGTGTCAGTATATTACAGTGTGTCAGTGTATTACAGTGTGTCAGTGTGTTACAGTATGTCAGTATATTACAGTGTGTCAGTGTATTACAGTGTGTCAGTGTGATACAGTGTGTCAGTATATTACAGTGTGTCAGTATATTACAGTGTATCGTTGTGTTACAGTGTGTAACTGTGTTACAGTGTGTCAGTATATTACAGTGTGTCAGTGTATTACAGTGTGTCAGTGTATTGCAGTGTGTCAGTGTGTTAGTGTGTCAGTGTATTACAGGGTGTCAGTGTGTTACAGTGTGTCAGTATATTACAGTGTGTCAGTGTGTTGCAGAGTGACAGTGTGTTACAGTGTGTCAGTGTGTTACACTGTGTCAGTGTGTTACACTGTGTCAGTGTATTACAGTGTGTGTCAGTATATTACACTGTGTCCGTGCGTTACAGTGTGTCAGTGCATTACAGTGTATCAGTGTATTGCAGTGTGTCAGTATGTTACAGTGTGTCAGTATATTAGTGTGTCAGTATATTACAGTGTGTCAGTGTGTTACAGTGTGTCAGTATATTACAGTGTGTCAGTGTATTACAGTGTGTGTCAGTATATTACACTGTGTCCGTGCGTTACAGTGTGTCAGTGCATTACAGTGTATCAGTGTATTGCAGTGTGTTACAGTGTGTCAGTATATCACAGTGTGTCAGTGTATTACAGTGTGTCAGTGTATTACAGTGTGTCAGTGTGTTACAGTGTGTCAGTGTATTACAGTGGGTCAGTGTGTTACAGTGTGTCAGTGTGTTACAGTGTGTCAGTGTATTACAGTGTGTCAGTGTATTGCAGTGTGTCAGTGTGTTAGTGTGTCAGTGTATTACAGTGGGTCAGTGTGTTACAGTGTGTCAGTGTGTTACAGTGTGTCAGTGTATTACAGTGTGTCAGTGTATTACACTGTGTCAGTGTGATACAGTGTGTCAGTGTATTACAGTGTGTCAGTGTGTTACAGTGTGTCAGTATATTACAGTGTGTCAGTGTGTTGCAGAGTGACAGTGTGTTACAGTGTGTCAGTGTGTTACACTGTGTCAGTGTGTTACACTGTGTCAGTGTATTACAGTGTGTCAGTGTATTACAGTGTGTGTCAGTATATTACACTGTGTCCGTGCGTTACAGTGTGTCAGTGCATTACAGTGTATCAGTGTATTGCAGTGTGTCAGTATGTTACAGTGTGTCAGTATATTAGTGTGTCAGTATATTACAGTGTGTCAGTGTGTTACAGTGTGTCAGTGTGTTACAGTGTGTCAGTATATTACAGTGTGTCAGTGTATTGCAGTGTGTCAGTATGTTACAGTGTGTCAGTATATTAGTGTGTCAGTATATTACAGTGTGTCAGTGTGTTACAGTGTGTCAGTATATTACAGTGTGTCAGTGTGTTACAGTGTGTCAGTGTATTACAGTGTGTCAGTGTATTACACTGTGTCAGTGTGATACAGTGTGTCAGTGTATTACAGTGTGTCAGTGTGTTACAGTGTGTCAGTATATTGCAGTGTGTCAGTGTGTCAGTGTATTACAGTGTGTTAGTGTGATACAGTGTGTCAGTATATTACAGTGTGTCAGTGTATTACAGTGTGTCAGTGTGATACAGTGTGTCAGTATATTACAGTGTGTCAGTATATTACAGTGTATCATTGTGTTACAGTGTGTAACTGTGTTACAGTGTGTCAGTATATTACAGTGTGTCAGTGTATTACACTGTGTCAGTGTGATAGTGTGTCAGTATATTACAGTGTGTCAGTGTGTTAAAGTGTGTCTGTATATTTCAGTGTGTCAGTGTATTACAGTGTGTCAGTGTGTTACAGTATGTAAGTATATTACAGTGTGTCAGTGTGATACAGTGTGTCAGTATATTACAGTGTGTCAGTATATTACAGTGTATCATTGTGTTACAGTGTGTAACTGTGTTACAGTGTGTCAGTATATTACAGTGTGTCAGTGTATTACAGTGTGTCAGTGTGATACATTGTGTCTGTATATTAGAGTGTGTCAGTGTGTTACAGTGTGTCAGTATATTACAGTGTGTCAGTATATTACAGTGTGTCAGTGTGATACGGTGTGTCAGTATATTACAGTGTGTCAGTATATTACAGTGTGTCAGTGTGTTACAGTTTGTCAGTGTATTACAGTGTGTTAGTATATTACAGTGTGTCAGTGTATTACACTGTGTCAGTGTGATACAGTGTGTCAGTATATTACAGTGTGTCAGTGTGTTACAGTATGTCTGTATATTACAGTGTGTCAGTATATTACAGTGTGTCAGTGTATTACAGTGTGTCAGTGTGTTACAGTATGTCAGTATATTACAGTGTGTCAGTGTATTACAGTGTGTCAATGTGATACAGTGTGTCAGTATATTACAGTGTGTCAGTATATTACAGTGTATCATTGTGTTACAGTGTGTAACTGTGTTACAGTGTGTCAGTATATTACAGTGTGTCAGTGTATTACAGTGTGTCAGTGTGATACAGTGTGTCAGTATATTAGAGTGTGTCAGTGTGTTACAGTGTGTCAGTATATTACAGTGTGTCAGTGTGTTACAGTGTGTCAGTGTATTACAGTGTGTCAGTGTGTTACAGTGTGTCAGTATATCACAGTGTGTCAGTGTATTACAGTGTGTCAGTGTATTACAGTGTGTCAGTGTGTTACAGTGTGTCAGTATATTACAGTGTGTCAGTGTGTTACAGTGTGTCAGTGTATTACAGTGTGTCAGTGTATTGCAGTGTGTCAGTGTGTTAGTGTGTCAGTGTATTTCAGTGTGTCAGTGTGTTACAGTGTGTCAGTATATTACAGTGTGTCAGTGTGTTACAGTGCGTCAGTGTGTTACACTGTGTCAGTGTGTTACACTGTGTCAGTGTATTACAGTGTGTCAGTGTATTACAGTGTGTGTCAGTATATTACACTGTGTCCGTGCGTTACAGTGTGTCAGTGCATTACAGTGTATCAGTGTATTGCAGTGTGTCAGTATGTTACAGTGTGTCAGTATATTAGTGTGTCAGTGTGTTACAGTGTGTCAGTATATTACAGTGTGTCAGTATATTACAGTGTGTCAGTGTGTTACAGTGTGTCAGTATATTACAGTGTGTCAGTATATTACAGTGTGTCAGTGTATTACAGTGTGTCAGTGTATTACAGTGTGTCAGTGTGATACAGTGTGTCAGTGTATTACAGTGTGTCAGTGTGTTACTGTGTGTCAGTATATTGCGGTGTGTCAGTGTGATACAGTGTGTCAGTATATTACAGTGTGTCAGTATATTACAGTGTGACAGTGTGTCAGTGTGTTACAGTGTGTCAGTGTATTACAGTGTGTCAGTGTATTACAGTGTGTCAGTGTGTTACAGTGTGTCAGTATATTAGTGTGTCAGTGTGTTACAGTGTGTCAGTGTATTACAGTGTGTCAGTATATTACAGTGTGTTACAGTGTGTCAGTATATTACAGTGTGTCAGTGTGTTACAGTGTGTCAGTGTATAACAGTGTGTCAGTGTATTACAGTGTGTCAGTGTGATACAGTGTGTCAGTGTATTACAGTGTGTCAGTGTGTTACAGTGTGTCAGTATATTACAGTGTGTCAGTGTGATACAGTGTGTCAGTATATTACAGTGTGTCAGTATATTACAGTGTGTCAGTGTGTTACAGTGTGTCAGTGTGATACAGTGTGTCAGTATATTGCAGTGTGTCAGTATATTACAGTGTGTCAGTGTGTTACAGTGTGTCAGTATATTACAGTGTGTCAGTGTGATACAGTGTGTCAGTATATTACAGTGTGTCAGTGTATTACAGTGTGTCAGTGTGTTAAAGTGTTTCAGTATATTACAGTGTGTCAGTGTATTACAGTGTGTCAGTATATCACAGTGTGTCAGTGTATTACAGTGTGTCAGTGTATTACAGTGTGTCAGTGTGTTACAGTGTGTCAGTGTGTTACATTGTGTCAGTATATCACAGTGTGTCAGTGTTTTACAGTGTGTCAGTGTATTACAGTGTGTCAGTGTGTTACAGTGTGTCAGTATATTACAGTGTGTCAGTGTGTTACAGTGTGTCAGTGTGTTACAATGTGTCAGTGTATTGCAGTGTGTCAGTGTGTTAGTGTGTCAGTGTATTTCAGTGTGTCAGTGTGTTACAGTGTGTCAGTATATTACAGTGTGTCAGTGTGTTACACTGTGTCAGTGTGTTACACTGTGTCAGTGTATTACAGTGTGTCAGTGTATTACAGTGTGTGTCAGTATATTACACTGTGTCCGTGCGTTACAGTGTGTCAGTGCATTACAGTGTATCAGTGTATTGCAGTGTGTCAGTATGTTACAGTGTGTCAGTATATTAGTGTGTCAGTGTGTTACAGTGTGTCAGTATATTACAGTGTGTCAGTATATTACAGTGTGTCAGTGTGTTACAGTGTGTCAGTGTGTTACAGTGTGTCAGTGTATTACAGTGTGTCAGTGTATTACAGTGTGTCAGTGTGATACAGTGTGTCAGTGTATTACAGTGTGTCAGTGTGTTACAGTGTGTCAGTATATTGCAGTGTGTCAGTGTGATACAGTGTGTCAGTATATTACAGTGTGTCAGTATATTACAGTGTGTCAGTGTGTTACAGTGTGTCAGTGTGTTACAGTGTGTCAGTGTATTACAGTGTATTACAGTGTGTCACTGTGTTACAGTGTGTCAGTATATTAGTGTGTCAGTGTGTTACAGTGTGTCAGTGTATTACAGTGTGTCAGTATATTACAGTGTGTTACAGTGTGTCAGTATATTACAGTGTGTCAGTGTGTTACAGTGTGTCAGTGTATAACAGTGTGTCAGTGTATTACAGTGTGTCAGTGTGATACAGTGTGTCAGTGTGTTACAGTGTGTCAGTATATTACAGTGTGTCATTGTGATACAGTGTGTCAGTATATTACAGTGTGTCAGTATATTACAGTGTGTCAGTGTATTACAGTGTGTTAGTATATTACAGTGTGTCAGTGTATTACACTGTGTCAGTGTGATACAGTGTGTCAGTATATTACAGTGTGTCAGTATATTACAGTGTGTCAGTGTATTACACTATGTCAGTGTGTTACAGTATGTCAGTATATTACAGTGTGTCAGTGTATTACAGTGTGTCCGTGTATTACAGTGTGTCAGTATATTACAGTGTGTCACTGTGTTACAGTGTGTCACTGTGTTACAGTGTGTCAGTATATTACAGTGTGTCAGTGTGATACAGTGTGTCAGTATATTACAGTGTGTCAGTATATTACAGTGTGTCAGTGTGTTACAGTGTGTCAGTATATTACAGTGTGTCAGTGTGATACAGTGTGTCAGTATATTACAGTGTGTCAGTGTATTACAGTGTGTCAGTGTGTTACAGTGTTTCAGTATATTACAGTGTGTCAGTGTGTTACAGTGTGTTACAGTGTGTCAGTATATCACAGTGTGTCAGTGTGTTACAGTGTGTCAGTATATTACAGTGTGTCAGTGTATTACACTATGTCAGTGTGTTACAGTATGTCAGTATATTACAGTGTGTCAGTGTATTACAGTGTGTCCGTGTATTACAGTGTGTCAGTATATTACAGTGTGTCACTGTGTTACAGTGTGTCACTGTGTTACAGTGTGTCAGTATATTACAGTGTGTCAGTGTGATACAGTGTGTCAGTATATTACAGTGTGTCAGTATATTACAGTGTGTCAGTGTGTTACAGTGTGTCAGTATATTACAGTGTGTCAGTGTGATACAGTGTGTCAGTATATTACAGTGTGTCAGTGTATTACAGTGTGTCAGTGTGTTACAGTGTTTCAGTATATTACAGTGTGTCAGTGTATTACAGTGTGTTACAGTGTGTCAGTATATCACACTGTGTCAGTGTATTACAGTGTGTCAGTGTATTACAGTGTGTCAGTGTGTTACAGTGTGTCAGTGTATTACAGTGGGTCAGTGTGTTACAGTGTGTCAGTGTGTTACAGTGTGTCAGTGTATTACAGTGTGTCAGTGTATTGCAGTGTGTCAGTGTGTTAGTGTGTCAGTGTATTACAGTGTGTCAGTGTGTTACAGTGTGTCAGTATATTACAGTGTGTCAGTGTGTTACAGTGTGTCAGTGTATTACAGTGTGTCAGTGTATTACAGTATATTACAGTGTGTCAGTGTGTTACAGTGTGTCAGTGTATTGCAGTGTGTCAGTGTGTTAGTGTGTCAGTGTGTTACAGTGTGTCAGTGTGTTACAGTGTGTCAGTGTGTTGCAGAGTGTCAGTGTATTACAGAGTGACAGTGTGTTACAGTGTGTCAGTGTATTACAGTGTGTCAGTGTATTACAGTGTGTGTCAGTATATTACACTGTGTCCGTGTGTTACAGTGTGTCAGTGCATTACAGTGTATCATTGTATTGCAGTGTGTCAGTGTGTTACAGTGTGTCAGTATATTAGTGTGTCAGTGTGTTACAGTGTGTCAGTGTATTACAGTGTGTCAGTGTGTTACAGTGTGTCAGTGTTACAGTGTGTCAGTGTATTACAGTGTGTCAGTGTATTACAGTGTGTCAGTGTGTTACTGTGTGTCAGTATATTGCAGTGTGTCAGTGTGATACAGTGTGTCAGTATATTACAGTGTGTCAGTATATTACAGTGTGACAGTGTGTCAGTGTGTTACAGTGTGTCAGTGTATTACAGTGTGTCAGTGTATTACAGTGTGTCAGTGTGTTACAGTGTGTCAGTGTATTACAGTGTGTCAGTGTATTACAGTGTGTCAGTGTGTTACAGTGTGTCAGTATATTAGTGTGTCAGTGTGTTACAGTGTGTCAGTGTGTTACACTGTGTCAGTGTGTTACACTGTGTCAGTGTATTACAGTGTGTCAGTGTATTACAGTGTGTGTCAGTATATTACACTGTGTCCGTGCGTTACAGTGTGTCAGTGCATTACAGTGTATCAGTGTATTGCAGTGTGTCAGTATGTTACAGTGTGTCAGTATATCAGTGTGTCAGTATATTACAGTGTGTCAGTGTGTTACAGTGTGTCAGTATATTACAGTGTGTCAGTGTGTTAGAGTGTGTCAGTGTATTACAGTGTGTCAGTGTATTACACTGTGTCAGTGTGATACAGTGTGTCAGTGTATTACAGTGTGTCAGTGTGTTACAGTGTGTCAGTATATTGCAGTGTGTCAGTGTGTCAGTGTATTAGTGTGTCAGTGTGATACAGTGTGTCAGTATATTACAGTGTGTCAGTGTATTACAGTGTGTCAGTGTGATACAGTGTGTCAGTATATTACAGTGTGTCAGTGTGTGACAGTGTGTCTGTATATTACAGTGTGTCAGTATATTACAGTGTGTCAGTGTATTACAGTGTGTCAGTGTGTTACAGTATGTCAGTATATTACAGTGTGTGAGTGTGATACAGTGTGTCAGTATATTACAGTGTGTCAGTATATTACAGTGTATCATTGTGTTACAGTGTGTAACTGTGTTACAGTGTGTCAGTATATTACAGTGTGTCAGTGTGATACATTGTGTCAGTATATTAGAGTGTGTCAGTGTGTTACATTGTGTCAGTATATTACAGTGCGTCAGTGTATTACAGTGTGTCAGTGTGTTACAGTGTGTCAGTATATCACAGTGTGTCAGTGTATTACAGTGTGTCAGTGTCTTACAGTGTGTCAGTGTGTTACAGTGTGTCAGTGTATTACAGTGTGTCAGTGTGTTACAGTGTGTCAGTGTATTACAGTGTGTCAGTGTATTGCAGTGTGTCAGTGTGTTACAGTGTGTCAGTGTATTACAGTGTGTCAGTCTATCACAGTGTGTCAGTGTATCACAGTGTGTCAGTGTGTTACAGTGTGTCAGTATATCACAGTGTGTCAGTGTATTACAGTGTGTCAGTGTATTACAGTGTGTCAGTCTATTACAGTGTGTCAGTGTATTACAGTGTGTTAGTGTGTTACAGTGTGTCAGTGTATTACAGTGTGTCAGTGTGTTACAGTGTGTTAGTGCATTACAGTGTATCAGTGTATTGCAGTGTGTCAGTGTGTTACAGTGTGTCAGTATATTAGTGTGTCAGTGTGTTACAGTGTGTCAGTGTATTACAGTGTGTCAGTATATTACAGTGTGTCAGTGTGTTACAGTGTGTCAGTATATTACAGTGTGTCAGTGTGTTACAGTGTGTCAGTGTATTAGTGTGTCAGTGTATTACAGTGTGTCAGTGTGATACAGTGTGTCTGTGTATTACAGTGTGTCATGTGTTACAGTGTGTCAGTATATTACAGTGTGTCAGTGTGATACAGTGTGTCAGTATATTACAGTGTGTCAGTATATTACAGTGTGTCAGTGTGTTACAATGTGTCAGAGTATTACAGTGTGTTAGTATATTAGAGTGTGTCTGTGTATTACACTGTGTCAGTGTGATACAGTGTGTCAGTATATTACAGTGTGTCAGTGTGTTACAGTATGTCTGTATATTACAGTGTGTCAGTATATTACAGTGTGTCAGTGTATTACAGTGTGTCAGTGTGTTACAGTATGTCAGTATATTACAGTGTGTCAGTGTATTACAGTGTGTCAGTGTGATACAGTGTGTCAGTATATTACAGTGTGTCAGTATATTACAGTGTATCGTTGTGTTACAGTGTGTAACTGTGTTACAGTGTGTCAGTATATTACAGTGTGTCAGTGTATTACAGTGTGTCAGTGTATTGCAGTGTGTCAGTGTGTTAGTGTGTCAGTGTATTACAGGGTGTCAGTGTGTTACAGTGTGTCAGTATATTACAGTGTGTCAGTGTGTTGCAGAGTGACAGTGTGTTACAGTGTGTCAGTGTGTTACACTGTGTCAGTGTGTTACACTGTGTCAGTGTATTACAGTGTGTGTCAGTATATTACACTGTGTCCGTGCGTTACAGTGTGTCAGTGCATTACAGTGTATCAGTGTATTGCAGTGTGTCAGTATGTTACAGTGTGTCAGTATATTAGTGTGTCAGTATATTACAGTGTGTCAGTGTGTTACAGTGTGTCAGTATATTACAGTGTGTCAGTGTATTACAGTGTGTGTCAGTATATTACACTGTGTCCGTGCGTTACAGTGTGTCAGTGCATTACAGTGTATCAGTGTATTGCAGTGTGTTACAGTGTGTCAGTATATCACAGTGTGTCAGTGTATTACAGTGTGTCAGTGTATTACAGTGTGTCAGTGTGTTACAGTGTGTCAGTGTATTACAGTGGGTCAGTGTGTTACAGTGTGTCAGTGTGTTACAGTGTGTCAGTGTATTACAGTGTGTCAGTGTATTGCAGTGTGTCAGTGTGTTAGTGTGTCAGTGTATTACAGTGGGTCAGTGTGTTACAGTGTGTCAGTGTGTTACAGTGTGTCAGTGTATTACAGTGTGTCAGTGTATTACACTGTGTCAGTGTGATACAGTGTGTCAGTGTATTACAGTGTGTCAGTGTGTTACAGTGTGTCAGTATATTACAGTGTGTCAGTGTGTTGCAGAGTGACAGTGTGTTACAGTGTGTCAGTGTGTTACACTGTGTCAGTGTGTTACACTGTGTCAGTGTATTACAGTGTGTCAGTGTATTACAGTGTGTGTCAGTATATTACACTGTGTCCGTGCGTTACAGTGTGTCAGTGCATTACAGTGTATCAGTGTATTGCAGTGTGTCAGTATGTTACAGTGTGTCAGTATATTAGTGTGTCAGTATATTACAGTGTGTCAGTGTGTTACAGTGTGTCAGTGTATTACAGTGTGTCAGTGTATTACACTGTGTCAGTGTGATACAGTGTGTCAGTGTATTACAGTGTGTCAGTGTGTTACAGTGTGTCAGTATATTGCAGTGTGTCAGTGTGTCAGTGTATTAGTGTGTCAGTTTGATACAGTGTGTCAGTATATTACAGTGTGTCAGTGTATTACAGTGTGTCAGTATATTACAGTGTGTCAGTGTGTGACAGTGTGTCTGTATATTACAGTGTGTCTGTATATTACAGTGTGTCAGTGTATTACAGTGTGTCAGTGTGTTACAGTATGTCAGTATATTACAGTGTGTCAGTGTGATACAGTGTGTCAGTATATTACAGTGTGTCAGTATATTACAGTGTATCATTGTGTTACAGTGTGTAACTGTGTTACAGTGTGTCAGTATATTACAGTGTGTCAGTGTATTACAGTGTGTCAGTGTGATACATTGTGTCAGTATATTAGAGTGTGTCAGTGTGTTACATTGTGTCAGTATATTACAGTGCGTCAGTGTATTACAGTGTGTCAGTGTGTTACAGTGTGTCAGTATATCACAGTGTGTCAGTGTATTACAGTGTGTCAGTGTATTACAGTGTGTCAGTGTGTTACAGTGTGTCAGTGTATTACAGTGTGTCAGTGTGTTACAGTGTGTCAGTGTATTACAGTGTGTCAGTGTATTACAGTGTGTCAGTGTGTTACAGTGTGTCAGTGTATTACAGTGTGTCTGTCTATCACAGTGTGTCAGTGTATCACAGTGTGTCAGTGTGTTTCAGTGTGTCAGTATATCACAGTGTGTCAGTGTATTACAGTGTGTCAGTGTATTACAGTGTGTCAGTCTATTACAGTGTGTCAGTGTATTACAGTGTGTCAGTGTATTAGAGTGTGTCAGTGTGTTACAGTGTGTCAGTGCATTACAGTGTATCAGTGTATTGCAGTGTGTCAGTGTGTTACAGTGTGTCAGTATATTAGTGTGTCAGTGTGTTACAGTGTGTCAGTATATTACAGTGTGTCAGTGTATTACAGTGTGTCAGTATATTACAGTGTGTCAGTGTGTTACAGTGTGTCAGTATATTACAGTGTGTCAGTGTGTTACAGTGTGTCAGTGTATTAGTGTGTCAGTGTATTACAGTGTGTCATTGTGATACAGTGTGTCTGTGTATTACAGTGTGTCATGTGTTACAGTGTGTCAGTATATTACAGTGTGTCAGTGTGATACAGTGTGTCAGTGTGTTACAGTGTGTCAGTATATTACAGTGTGTCAGTGTGTTACAGTGTGTCAGTGTATTACAGTGTGTTAGTATATTACAGTGTGTCTGTGTATTACACTGTGTCAGTGTGATACAGTGTGTCAGTATATTACAGTGTGTCAGTGTGTTACAGTATGTCTGTATATTACAGTGTGTCAGTATATTACAGTGTGTCAGTGTATTACAGTGTGTCAGTGTGTTACAGTATGTCAGTATATTACAGTGTGTCAGTGTATTACAGTGTGTCAGTGTGATACAGTGTGTCAGTATATTACAGTGTGTCAGTATATTACAGTGTATCATTGTGTTACAGTGTGTAACTGTGTTACAGTGTGTCAGTATATTACAGTGTGTCAGTGTATTACAGTGTGTCAGTGTATTGCAGTGTGTCAGTGTGTTAGTGTGTCAGTGTATTACAGTGTGTCAGTGTGTTACAGTGTGTCAGTATATTACAGTGTGTCAGTGTGTTGCAGAGTGACAGTGTGTTACAGTGTGTCAGTGTGTTACACTGTGTCAGTGTGTTACACTGTGTCAGTGTATTACAGTGTGTGTCAGTATATTACACTGTGTCCGTGCGTTACATTGTGTCAGTGCATTACAGTGTATCAGTGTATTGCAGTGTGTCAGTATGTTACAGTGTGTCAGTATATTAGTGTGTCAGTATATTACAGTGTGTCAGTGTGTTACAGTGTGTCAGTATATTACAGTGTGTCAGTGTGTTACAGTGTGTCAGTATATTACAGTGTGTCAGTGTATTACAGTGTGTGTCAGTATATTACACTGTGTCCGTGCGTTACAGTGTGTCAGTGCATTACAGTGTATCAGTGTATTGCAGTGTGTCAGTATGTTACAGTGTGTCAGTATATTAGTGTGTCAGTGTGTTACAGTGTGTCAGTATATTACAGTGTGTCAGTATATTACAGTGTGTCAGTGTGTTACAGTGTGTCAGTATATTACAGTGTGTCAGTGTGTTACAGTGTGTCAGTGTATTACAGTGTGTCAGTGTATTACAGTGTGTCAGTGTGATACAGTGTGTCAGTGTATTACAGTGTGTCAGTGTGTTACTGTGTGTCAGTATATTGCAGTGTGTCAGTGTGATACAGTGTGTCAGTATATTACAGTGTGTCAGTATATTACAGTGTGACAGTGTGTCAGTGTGTTACAGTGTGTCAGTGTATTACAGTGTGTCAGTGTATTACAGTGTGTCAGTGTGTTACAGTGTGTCAGTATATTAGTGTGTCAGTGTGTTACAGTGTGTCAGTGTATTACAGTGTGTCAGTATATTACAGTGTGTTACAGTGAGTCAGTATATTACAGTGTGTCAGTGTGTTACAGTGTGTCAGTGTATAACAGTGTGTCAGTGTATTACAGTGTGTCAGTGTGATACAGTGTGTCAGTATATTACAGTGTGTCAGTATATTACAGTGTGTCAGTGTGTTACAGTGTGTCAGTGTGATACAGTGTGTCAGTATATTGCAGTGTGTCAGTATATTACAGTGTGTCAGTGTGTTACAGTGTGTCAGTATATTACAGTGTGTCAGTGTGATACAGTGTGTCAGTATATTACAGTGTGTCAGTGTATTACAGTGTGTCAGTGTGTTAAAGTGTTTCAGTATGTTACAGTGTGTCAGTGTATTACAGTGTGTTACAGTGTGTCAGTATATCACAGTGTGTCAGTGTATTACAGTGTGTCAGTGTATTACAGTGTGTCAGTGTGTTACAGTGTGTCAGTGTGTTACAGTGTGTCAGTATATCACAGTGTGTCAGTGTATTACAGTGTGTCAGTGTGTTACAGTGTGTCAGTATATTACAGTGTGTCAGTGTGTTTCAGTGTGTTACAGTGTGTCAGTGTGTTACAGTGTGTCAGTGTATTGCAGTGTGTCAGTGTGTTATTGTGTCAGTGTATTTCAGTGTGTCAGTGTGTTACAGTGTGTCAGTATATTACAGTGTGTCAGTGTGTTACAGTGTGTCAGTGTGTTACACTGTGTCAGTGTGTTACACTGTGTCAGTGTATTACAGTGTGTCAGTGTATTACAGTGTGTGTCAGTATATTACACTGTGTCCGTGCGTTACAGTGTGTCAGTGCATTACAGTGTATCAGTGTATTGCAGTGTGTCAGTATGTTACAGTGTGTCAGTATATTAGTGTGTCAGTGTGTTACAGTGTGTCAGTATATTACAGTGTGTCAGTATATTACAGTGTGTCAGTGTGTTACAGTGTGTCAGTGTGTTACAGTGTGTCAGTGTATTACAGTGTGTCAGTGTGTTACAGTGTGTCAGTATATTGCAGTGTGTCAGTGTGATACAGTGTGTCAGTATATTACAGTGTGTCAGTATATTACAGTGTGTCAGTGTGTTACAGTGTGTCAGTGTGTTACAGTGTGTCAGTGTATTACAGTGTATTACAGTGTGTCAGTGTGTTACAGTGTGTCAGTATATTAGTGTGTCAGTGTGTTACAGTGTGTCAGTGTATTACAGTGTGTCAGTATATTACAGTGTGTTACAGTGTGTCAGTATATTACAGTGTGTCAGTGTGTTACAGTGTGTCAGTGTATTACAGTGTGTCAGTGTATTACAGTGTGTCAGTGTGATTCAGTGTGTCAGTGTATTACAGTGTGTCAGTGTGTTACAGTGTGTCAGTATATTACAGTGTGTCATTGTGATACAGTGTGTCAGTATATTACAGTGTGTCAGTATATTACAGTGTGTCAGTGTATTACAGTGTGTTAGTATATTACAGTGTGTCAGTGTATTACACTGTGTCAGTGTGATACAGTGTGTCAGTATATTACAGTGTGTCAGTATATTACAGTGTGTCAGTGTATTACATTATGTCAGTGTGTTACAGTATGTCAGTATATTACAGTGTGTCAGTGTATTACAGTGTGTCCGTGTATTACAGTGTGTCAGTATATTACAGTGTGTCACTGTGTTACAGTGTGTCAGTATATTACAGTGTGTCAGTGTGATACAGTGTGTCAGTATATTACAGTGTGTCAGTATATTACAGTGTGTCAGTGTGTTACAGTGTGTCAGTATATTACAGTGTGTCAGTGTGATACAGTGTGTCAGTATATTACAGTGTGTCAGTGTATTACAGTGTGTCAGTGTGTTACAGTGTTTCAGTATATTACAGTGTGTCAGTGTATTACAGTGTGTTACAGTGTGTCAGTATATCACAGTGTGTCAGTGTATTACAGTGTGTCAGTATATTACAGTGTGTCAGTGTATTACACTATGTCAGTGTGTTACAGTATGTCAGTATATTACAGTGTGTCAGTGTATTACAGTGTGTCCGTGTATTACAGTGTGTCAGTATATTACAGTGTGTCACTGTGTTACAGTGTGTCACTGTGTTACAGTGTGTCAGTATATTACAGTGTGTCAGTGTGATACAGTGTGTCAGTATATTACAGTGTGTCAGTATATTACAGTGTGTCAGTGTGTTACAGTGTGTCAGTATATTACAGTGTGTCAGTGTGATACAGTGTGTCAGTATATTACAGTGTGTCAGTGTATTACAGTGTGTCAGTGTGTTACAGTGTTTCAGTATATTACAGTGTGTCAGTGTATTACAGTGTGTCAGTGTGTTACAGTGTGTCAGCGTATTACAGTGGGTCAGTGTGTTACAGTGTGTCAGTGTGTTACAGTGTGTCAGTGTATTACAGTGTGTCAGTGTATTGCAGTGTGTCAGTGTGTTAGTGTGTCAGTGTATTACAGTGTGTCAGTGTGTTACAGTGTGTCAGTATATTACAGTGTGTCAGTGTGTTGCAGAGTGACAGTGTGTTACAGTGTGTCAGTGTGTTACACTGTGTCAGTGTATTACAGTGTGTCAGTGTATTACAGTGTGTGTCAGTATATTACACTGTGTCCGTGCGTTACAGTGTGTCAGTGCATTACAGTGTATCAGTGTATTGCAGTGTGTCAGTATGTTACAGTGTGTCAGTATATTAGTGTGTCAGTATATTAGTGTGTCAGTATATTACAGTGTGTCAGTGTGTTACAGTGTGTCAGTATATTACAGTGTGTCAGTGTGTTACAGTGTGTCAGTGTATTACAGTGTGTCAGTGTATTACACTGTGTCAGTGTGATACAGTGTGTCAGTGGATTACAGTGTGACAGTGTGTTACAGTGTGTCAGTATATTGCAGTGTGTCAGTGTATTACAGTGTGTCAGTGTGATACAGTGTGTCAGTATATTACAGTGTGTCAGTGTATTACAGTGTGTCAGTGTGATACAGTGTGTCAGTATATTACAGTGTGTCAGTATATTACAGTGTATCATTGTGTTACAGTGTGTAACTGTGTTACAGTGTGTCAGTATATTACAGTGTGTCAGTGTATTACACTGTGTCAGTGTGATACAGTGTGTCAGTATATTACAGTGTGTCAGTGTGAAACAGTGTGTCTGTATATTACAGTGTGTCAGTATATTACACTGTGTCAGTGTATTACAGTGTGTCAGTGTGTTACAGTATGTCAGTATATTACAGTGTATCATTGTGTTACAGTGTGTAACTGTGTTACAGTGTGTCAGTATATTACAGTGTGTCAGTGTATTACAGTGTGTCAGTGTGATACATTGTGTCAGTATATTAGAGTGTGTCAGTGTGTTACATTGTGTCAGTATATTACAGTGCGTCAGTGTATTACAGTGTGTCAGTGTGTTACAGTGTGTCAGTATATCACAGTGTGTCAGTGTATTACAGTGTGTCAGTGTATTACAGTGTGTCAGTGTATTACACTGTGTCAGTGTGATACAGTGTGTCAGTGCATTACAGTGTATCAGTGTATTGCAGTGTGTCAGTATGTTACAGTGTGTCAGTATATTAGTGTGTCAGTATATTACAGTGTGTCAGTGTGTTACAGTGTGTCAGTATATTACAGTGTGTCAGTGTATTACAGTGTGTCAGTGTATTACACTGTGTCAGTGTGATACAGTGTGTCAGTGTATTACAGTGTGTCAGTGTGTTACAGTGTGTCAGTATATTGCAGTGTGTCAGTGTGTCAGTGTATTACAGTGTGTCAGTGTGATACAGTGTGTCAGTATATTACAGTGTGTCAGTGTATTACAGTGTGTCAGTGTGATACAGTGTGTCAGTATATTACAGTGTGTCAGTATATTACAGTGTATCATTGTGTTACAGTGTGTAACTGTGTTACAGTGTGTCAGTATATTACAGTGTGTCAGTGTATTACACTGTGTCAGTGTGATAGTGTGTCAGTATATTACAGTGTGTCAGTGTGTTACAGTGTGTCTGTATATTACAGTGTGTCAGTATATTACAGTGTGTCAGTGTATTACAGTGTGTCAGTGTGTTACAGTATGTCAGTATATTACAGTGTGTCAGTGTGATACAGTGTGTCAGTATATTACAGTGTGTCAGTATATTACAGTGTATCATTGTGTTACAGTGTGTAACTGTGTTACAGTGTGTCAGTATATTACAGTGTGTCAGTGTATTACAGTGTGTCAGTGTGATACATTGTGTCAGTATATTAGAGTGTGTCAGTGTGTTACAGTGTGTCAGTATATTACAGTGTGTCAGTGTATTACAGTGTGTCAGTGTGTTACAGTGTGTCAGTATATCACAGTGTGTCAGTTTATTACAGTGTGTCAGTGTATTACAGTGTGTCAGTGTGTTACAGTGTGTCAGTGTATTACAGTGTGTCAGTCTATCACAGTGTGTCAGTGTATCACAGTGTGTCAGTGTGTTACAGTGTGTCAGTGTGTTACAGTGTGTCAGTGTGTTACAGTGTGTTAGTGTGTTACAGTGTGTCAGTGTATTAGAGTGTGTCAGTGTGTTACAGTGTGTCAGTGTGTTACAGTGTATTACATTGTGTTAGTGTATTACAGTGTGTTAGTGTATTACAGTGTGTCAGTGTGTTACAGTGTGTTCGTATATTACAGTGTGTCAGTGTATTACAGTGTATTACAGTGTGTCAGTGTGTCAGTGTGTTACAGTGTGTCAGTGTATTACAGTGTGTCAGTGTATTGCTATGTGTTACAGTGTGTCAGTGTATTACAGTGTATTACAGTGTGTCAGTGTGTTACAGTGTGCCAGTGTATTACAGTGTATTACAGTGTGTCAGTGTGTTACAGTGTGTCAGTGTATTACAGTGTGTCAGTGTGTTACAGTGTGTCAGTGTGTTACAGTGTGTCAGTGTATTACAGTGTGTCAGTGTATTGCAGTGTGTCAGTGTATTACAGTGTGTCAGTGTATTACAGTGTATTACAGTGTGTCAGTCTATTACAGTGTGTCAGTGTGTTACAGTGTGTCAGTGTGTTACAGTGTGTCAGTGTATTACAGTGTGTCAGTGTATTACAGTGTATTACAGTGTATTACAGTGTGTCAGTGTGTTACAGTGTGTCAGTGTATTGCAGTGTGTCAGTGTGTTCGTGTGTCAGTGTGTTACAGTGTGTCAGTGTGTTACAGTGTGTCAGTGTGTTGCAGAGTGTCAGTGTATTACAGAGTGACAGTGTGTTACAGTGTGTCAGTGTATTACAGTGTGTCAGTGTATTACAGTGTGTGTCAGTATATTACACTGTGTCCGTGTGTTACAGTGTGTCAGTGCATTACAGTGTATCAGTGTATTGCAGTGTGTCAGTGTGTTACAGTGTGTCAGTATATTAGTGTGTCAGTGTGTTACAGTGTGTCAGTATATTACAGTGTGTCAGTGTATTACAGTGTGTCAGTATATTACAGTGTGTCAGTGTGTTACAGTGTGTCAGTGATACAGTGTGTCAGTGTATTACAGTGTGTCAGTGTATTACAGTGTGTCAGTGTGATACAGTGTGTCTGTGTATTACAGTGTGTCAGTGTGTTACAGTGTGTCAGTATATTACAGTGTGTCAGTGTGATACGGTGTGTCAGTATATTACAGTGTGTCAGTATATTACAGTGTGTCAGTGTGTTACAGTGTGTCAGTGTATTACAGTGTGTTAGTATATTACAGTGTGTCAGTGTATTACACTGTGTCAGTGTGATACAGTGTGTCAGTATATTACAGTGTGTCAGTGTGTTACAGTATGTCTGTATATTACAGTGTGTCAGTATATTACAGTGTGTCAGTGTATTACAGTGTGTCAGTGTGTTACAGTATGTCAGTATATTACAGTGTGTCAGTGTATTACAGTGTGTCAGTGTGATACAGTGTGTCAGTATATTACAGTGTGTCAGTATATTACAGTTTATCATTGTGTTACAGTGTGTAACTGTGTTACAGTGTGTCAGTATATTACAGTGTGTCAGTGTATTACAGTGTGTCAGTGTGATACAGTGTGTCAGTATATTAGAGTGTGTCAGTGTGTTACAGTGTGTCAGTATATTACAGTGTGTCAGTGTGTTACAGTGTGTCAGTGTATTACAGTGTGTCAGTGTGTTACAGTGTGTCAGTATATCACAGTGTGTCAGTGTATTACAGTGTGTCAGTGTATTACAGTGTGTCAGTGTGTTACAGTGTGTCAGTATATTACAGTGTGTCAGTGTGTTACAGTGTGTCAGTGTATTACAGTGTGTCAGTGTATTGCAGTGTGTCAGTGTGTTAGTGTGTCAGTGTATTTCAGTGTGTCAGTGTATTTCAGTGTGTCAGTGTGTTACAGTGTGTCAGTATATTGCAGTGTGTCAGTGTGTTTCAGTGCGTCAGTGTGTTACACTGTGTCAGTGTGTTACACTGTGTCAGTTTATTACAGTGTGTCAGTGTATTACAGTGTGTCAGTGTGTTACAGTGTGTCAGTGTATGACAGTGTGTCAGTGTGTTACAGTGTGTCAGTATATCACAGTGTGTCAGTGTATTACAGTGTGTCAGTGTGTTACAGTGTGTCAGTGTGTAACAGTGTGTCAGTGTATTACAGTGTGTCAGTGTGTTACAGTGTGTCAGTGTATTGCAGTGTGTCAGTGTATTACAGTGTATTACAGTGTGTCAGTGTGTCAGTGTGTTACAGTGTGTTACAGTGTGTCAGTGTATTACAGTGTGTCAGTGTATTGCTATGTGTTACAGTGTGTCAGTGTATTACAGTGTATTACAGTGTGTCAGTGTATTACAGTGTGCCAGTGTATTACAGTGTGTCAGTGTGTTACAGTGTGTCAGTGTATTACAGTGTGTCAGTGTGTTACAGTGTGTCAGTGTGTTACAGTGTGTCAGTGTATTACAGTGTATTACAGTGTGTCAGTGTATTACAGTGTGTCAGTGTATTACAGTGTATTACAGTGTGTCAGTGTATTGCAGTGCGTCAGTGTATTACAGTGTATTACAGTGTGTCAGTCTATTACAGTGTGTCAGTGTGTTACAGTGTATCAGTGTGTTACAGTGTGTCAGTGTATTACAGTGTGTCAGTGTATTACAGTGTATTACAGTGTGTCAGTGTGTTACAGTGTGTCAGTGTATTGCAGTGTGTCAGTGTGTTACAGTGTGTCAGTATATTACAGTGTATCATTGTGTTACAGTGTGTAACTGTGTTACAGTGTGTCAGTATATTAGTGTGTCAGTGTATTACAGTGTGTCAGTGTGATACAGTGTGTCAGTATATTAGAGTGTGTCAGTGTGTTACAGTGTGTCAGTATATTACAGTGTGTCAGTATATTACAGTGTGTCAGTGCGTTACAGTGTGTCAGTGTATTACAGTGTGTCAGTGTGTTACAGTGTGTCAGTATATCACAGTGTGTCAGTGTATTACAGTGTGTCAGTGTATTACAGTGTGTCAGTGTGTTACAGTGTGTCAGTGTATTACAGTGGGTCAGTGTGTTACAGTGTGTCAGTGTGTTACAGTGTGTCAGTGTATTACAGTGTGTCAGTGTATTGCAGTGTGTCAGTGTGTTAGTGTGTCAGTGTATTACAGTGTGTCAGTGTGTTACAGTGTGTCAGTATATTACAGTGTGTCAGTGTGTTGCAGAGTGACAGTGTGTTACAGTGTGTCAGTGTGTTATACTGTGTCAGTGTGTTACACTGTGTCAGTGTATTACAGTGTGTCAGTGTATTACAGTGTGTGTCAGTATATTACACTGTGTCCGTGCGTTACAGTGTGTCAGTGCATTACAGTGTATCAGTGTATTGCAGTGTGTCAGTATGTTACAGTGTGTCAGTATATTAGTGTGTCAGTATATTACAGTGTGTCAGTGTGTTACAGTGTGTCAGTATATTACAGTGTGTCAGTGTGTTACAGTGTGTCAGTGTATTACAGTGTGTCAGTGTATTACACTGTGTCAGTGTGATACAGTGTGTCAGTGTATTACAGTGTGTCAGTGTGTTACAGTGTGTCAGTATATTGCAGTGTGTCAGTGTATCAGTGTATTACAGTGTGTCAGTGTGATACAGTGTGTCAGTGTATTACAGTGTGTCAGTGTGATACAGTGTGTCAGTATATTACAGTGTGTCGGTATATTACAGTGTATCATTGTGTTACAGTGTGTAACTGTGTTACAGTGTGTCAGTATATTACAGTGTGTCAGTGTATTACAGTGTGTCAGTGTGGTACAGTGTGTCTGTATATTACAGTGTGTCAGTATATTACAGTGTGTCAGTGTATTACAGTGTGTCAGTGTATTACAGTGTGTCAGTGTATTACAGTGTGTCAGTGTGATACAGTGTGTCAGTGTATTACAGTGTGTCCATGTGTTACAGTGTGTCAGTATATTACAGTGTGTCAGTATATTACAGTGTGTCAGTATATTACAGTGTGTCAGTGTGTTACAGTGTGTTAGTTTATTACAGTGTGTCAGTGTATTACACTGTGTCAGTGTGATACAGTGTTTCAGTATATTACAGTGTGTCAGTGTGTTACAGTGTGTCTGTATATTACAGTGTGTCAGTATATTACAGTGTGTCAGTGTATTACAGTGTGTCAGTATATTACAGTGTGTCAGTGTATTACAGTGTGTCAGTGTGATACAGTGTGTCAGCATATTACAGTGTGTCAGTATATTACAGTGTATCATTGTGTTACAGTGTGTAACTGTGTTACAGTGTGTCAGTGTATTACAGTGTGTCAGTGTGATACATTGTGTCAGTATATTAGAGTGTGTCAGTGTGTTACAGTGTGTCAGTATATTACAGTGCGTCAGTGTATTACAGTGTGTCAGTGTGTTACAGTGTGTCAGTATATCACAGTGTGTCAGTGTATTACAGTGTGTCAGTGTATTACAGTTTGTCAGTGTATTACAGTGTGTCAGTGTGTTACAGTGTGTCAGTGTGTTACAGTGTGTCAGTGTGATACTGTGTGTCAGCATATTACAGTGTGTCAGTGTGTTACAGTGTGTCAGTGTATTACAGTGTGTCAGTATATTACAGTGTGTCAGTGTATTACAGTGTGTCCGTGTGATACAGTGTGTCAGTATATTACAGTGTGTCAGTGTGTTTCAGTGTGTCAGTATATGACAGTTTGTCAGAATATTACAGTGTGTTAGTGTGTTACAGTGTGTCAGTGTATTACAGTGTGTCAGTCTATTACAGTGTGTCAGTGTGTTACAGTGTGTTAGTGTGTTACAGTGTGTCAGTGTATTACAGTGTGTCAGTGTGTTACAGTGTGTCAGTGCATTACAGTGTATCAGTGTATTGCAGTGTGTCAGTGTGTTACAGTGTGTCAGTATATTCGTGTGTCAGTGTGTTACAGTGTGTCAGTATATTACAGTGTGTCAGTGTGATACAGTGTGTCTGTGTATTACAGTGTGTCAGTGTGTTACAGTGTGTCAGTATATTACAGTGTGTCAGTGTGATACAGTGTGTCAGTATATTACAGTGTGTCAGTATATTACAGTGTGTCAGTGTGTTACAGTGTGTCAGTGTATTACAGTGTGTTTGTATATTACAGTGTGTCAGTGTATTACACTGTGTCAGTCTGATACAGTGTGTCAGTATATTACAGTGTGTCAGTGTGTTACAGTATGTCTGTATATTACAGTGTGTCAGTATATTACAGTGTGTCAGTGTATTACAGTGTGTCAGTGTGTTACAGTGTGTCAGTATATTACAGTGTGTCAGTGTATTACAGTGTGTCAGTGTGATACAGTGTGTCAGTATATTACAGTGTGTCAGTATATTACAGTGTATCATTGTGTTACAGTGTGTAACTGTGTTACAGTGTGTCAGTATATTACAGTGTGTCAGTGTATTACAGTGTGTCAGTGTATTGCAGTGTGTCAGTGTGTTAGTGTGTCAGTGTATTACAGTGTGTCAGTGTGTTACAGTGTGTCAGTATATTACAGTGTGTCAGTGTGTTGCAGAGTGACAGTGTGTTACAGTGTGTCAGTGTGTTACACTGTGTCAGTGTGTTACACTGTGTCAGCGTATTACAGTGTGTCAGTGTATTACAGTGTGTGTCAGTATATTACACTGTGTCCGTGCGTTACAGTGTGTCAGTGCATTACAGTGTATCAGTGTATTGCAGTGTGTCAGTATGTTACAGTGTGTCAGTATATTAGTGTGTCAGTATATTACAGTGTGTCAGTGTGTTACAGTGTGTCAGTATATTACAGTGTGTCAGTGTGTTACAGTGTGTCAGTGTATTACAGTGTGTCAGTGTGATACAGTGTGTCAGTGTGTTACAGTGTGTCAGTATATTACAGTGTGTCAGTGTGATACAGTGTGTCAGTGTATTACAGTGTGTCAGTGTGATACAGTGTGTCAGTATATTACAGTGTGTCAGTGTATTACAGTGTGTCAGTGTGATACAGTGTGTCAGTATATTACAGTGTGTCAGTATATTACAGTGTATCATTGTGTTACAGTGTGTAACTGTGTTACAGTGTGTCAGTATATTACAGTGTGTCAGTGTATTACACTGTGTCAGTGTGATACAGTGTGTCAGTATATTACAGTGTGTCAGTGTGTTACAGTGTGTCTGTATATTACAGTGTGTCAGTATATTACAGTGTGTCAGTGTATTACAGTGTGTCAGTGTGTTACAGTATGTCAGTATATTACAGTGTGTCAGTGTGATACAGTGTGTCAGTATATTACAGTGTGTCAGTATATTACAGTGTATCATTGTGTTACAGTGTGTAACTGTGTTACAGTGTGTCAGTATATTACAGTGTGTCAGTGTATTACAGTGTGTCAGTGTGATACATTGTGTCAGTATATTAGAGTGTGTCAGTGTGTTAATGTGTGTCAGTATATTACAGTGTGTCAGTGTGTTACAGTGTGTCAGTGTGTCAGTGTGTTACAGTGTGCCAGTGTATTACAGTGTATTACAGTGTGTCAGTGTGTTACAGTGTGTCAGTGTGTTACAGTGTGTCAGTGTGTTACAGTGTGTCAGTGTATTACAGTGTATTACAGTGTGTCAGTGTATTACAGTGTGTCAGTGTATTGCAGTGTGTCAGTGTATTACAGTGTGTCAGTGTATTACAGTGTATTACAGTGTGTCAGTCTATTACAGTGTGTCAGTGTGTTACAGTGTGTCAGTGTATTACAGTGTGTTAGTGTATTACAGTGTATTACAGTGTGTCAGTGTGTTACAGTGTGTCAGTGTATTGCAGTGTGTCAGTGTGTTAGTGTGTCAGTGTATTACAGTGTGTCAGTGTGTTACAGTGTGTCAGTATATTACAGTGTGTCAGTGTGTTGCAGAGTGTCAGTGTATTACAGAGTGACAGTGTGTTACAGTGTGTCAGTGTATTACAGTGTGTCAGTGTATTACAGTGTGTGTCAGTATATTACACTGTGTCCGTGTGTTACAGTGTGTCAGTGCATTTCAGTGTATCAGTGTATTGCAGTGTGTCAGTGTGTTACAGTGTGTCAGTATATTAGTGTGTCAGTGTGTTACAGTGTGTCAGTATATTACAGTGTGTCAGTATATTACAGTTTGTCAGTGTGTTACAGTGTGTCAGTATATTACAGTGTGTCAGTGTGTTACAGTGTGTCAGTATATTACAGTGTGGCAGTGTATTACAGTGTGTCAGTGTGATACAGTGTGTCTGTGTATTACAGTGTGTCAGTGTGTTAAAGTGTGTCAGTATATTACAGTGTGTCAGTGTGATACAGTGTGTCAGTATATTACAGTGTGTCAGTATTTTACAGTGTGTCAGTGTGTTACAGTTTGTCAGTGTATTACAGTGTGTTAGTATATTACAGTGTGTCAGTGTATTACACTGTGTCAGTGTGATACAGTGTGTCAGTATATTACAGTGTGTCAGTGTGTTACAGTATGTCTGTATATTACAGTGTGTCAGTATATTACAGTGTATCATTGTGTTACAGTGTGTAACTGTGTTACAGTGTGTCAGTATATTACAGTGTGTCAGTGTATTACAGTGTGTCAGTGTGATACAGTGTGTCAGTATATTAGAGTGTGTCAGTGTGTTACAGTGTGTCAGTATATTACAGTGTGTCAGTATATTACAGTGTGTCAGTGTGTTACAGTGTGTCAGTGTATGACAGTGTGTCAGTGTGTTACAGTGTGTCAGTATATCACAGTGTGTCAGTGTATTACAGTGTGTCAGTGTGTTACAGTGTGTCAGTGTGTAACAGTGTGTCAGTGTATTACAGTGTGTCAGTGTGTTACAGTGTGTCAGTGTATTGCAGTGTGTCAGTGTATTACAGTGTATTACAGTGTGTCAGTGTGTCAGTGTGTTACAGTGTGTTACAGTGTGTCAGTGTATTACAGTGTGTCAGTGTATTGCTATGTGTTACAGTGTGTCAGTGTATTACAGTGTGTCAGTGTGTTACAGTGTGCCAGTGTATTACAGTGTGTCAGTGTGTTACAGTGTGTCAGTGTATTACAGTGTGTCAGTGTGTTACAGTGTGTCAGTGTGTTACAGTGTGTCAGTGTATTACAGTGTATTACAGTGTGTCAGTGTATTACAGTGTATTACAGTGTGTCAGTGTATTGCAGTGTGTCAGTGTATTACAGTGTGTCAGTGTATTACAGTGTATTACAGTGTGTCAGTCTATTACAGTGTGTCAGTGTGTTACAGTGTGTCAGTGTGTTACAGTGTGTCAGTGTATTACAGTGTGTCAGTGTATTACAGTGTATTACAGTGTGTCAGTGTGTTACAGTGTGTCAGTGTATTGCAGTGTGTCAGTGTGTTACAGTGTGTCAGTATATTACAGTGTATCATTGTGTTACAGTGTGTAACTGTGTTACAGTGTGTCAGTATATTAGTGTGTCAGTGTATTACAGTGTGTCAGTGTGATACAGTGTGTCAGTATATTAGAGTGTGTCAGTGTGTTACAGTGTGTCAGTATGTTACAGTGTGTCAGTATATTACAGTGTGTCAGTGCGTTACAGTGTGTCAGTGTATTACAGTGTGTCAGTGTGTTACAGTGTGTCAGTATATCACAGTGTGTCAGTGTATTACAGTGTGTCAGTGTATTACAGTGTGTCAGTGTGTTACAGTGTGTCAGTGTATTACAGTGGGTCAGTGTGTTACAGTGTGTCAGTGTGTTACAGTGTGTCAGTGTATTACAGTGTGTCAGTGTATTGCAGTGTGTCAGTGTGTTAGTGTGTCAGTGTATTACAGTGTGTCAGTGTGTTACAGTGTGTCAGTATATTACAGTGTGTCAGTGTGTTGCAGAGTGACAGTGTGTTACAGTGTGTCAGTGTGTTATACTGTGTCAGTGTGTTACACTGTGTCAGTGTATTACAGTGTGTCAGTGTATTACAGTGTGTGTCAGTATATTACACTGTGTCCGTGCGTTACAGTGTGTCAGTGCATTACAGTATATCAGTGTATTGCAGTGTGTCAGTATGTTACAGTGTGTCAGTATATTAGTGTGTCAGTATATTACAGTGTGTCAGTGTGTTACAGTGTGTCAGTATATTACAGTGTGTCAGTGTGTTACAGTGTGTCAGTGTATTACAGTGTGTCAGTGTATTACACTGTGTCAGTGTGATACAGTGTGTCAGTGTATTACAGTGTGTCAGTGTGTTACAGTGTGTCAGTATATTGCAGTGTGTCAGTGTGTCAGTGTATTACAGTGTGTCAGTGTGATACAGTGTGTCAGTATATTACAGTGTGTCAGTGTATTACAGTGTGTCAGTGTGATACAGTGTGTCAGTATATTACAGTGTGTCAGTATATTACAGTGTATCATTGTGTTACAGTGTGTAACTGTGTTACAGTGTGTACGTATATTACAGTGTGTCAGTGTATTACACTGTGTCAGTGTGATAGTGTGTCAGTATATTACAGTGTGTCAGTGTGTTACAGTGTGTCTGTATATTTCAGTGTGTCAGTGTATTACAGTGTGTCAGTGTGTTACAGTATGTAAGTATATTACAGTGTGTCAGTGTGATACAGTGTGTCAGTATATTACAGTGTGTCAGTATATTACAGTGTATCATTGTGTTACAGTGTGTAACTGTGTTACAGTGTGTCAGTATATTACAGTGTGTCAGTGTATTACAGTGTGTCAGTGTGATACATTGTGTCAGTATATTAGAGTGTGTCAGTGTGTTACAGTGTGTCAGTATATTACAGTGTGTCAGTATATTACAGTGTGTCAGTGTGATACGGTGTGTCAGTATATTACAGTGTGTCAGTATATTACAGTGTGTCAGTGTGTTACAGTTTGTCAGTGTATTACAGTGTGTTAGTATATTACAGTGTGTCAGTGTATTACACTGTGTCAGTGTGATACAGTGTGTCAGTATATTACAGTGTGTCAGTGTGTTACAGTATGTCTGTATATTACAGTGTGTCAGTATATTACAGTGTGTCAGTGTATTACAGTGTGTCAGTGTGTTACAGTATGTCAGTATATTACAGTGTGTCAGTGTATTACAGTGTGTCAATGTGATACAGTGTGTCAGTATATTACAGTGTGTCAGTATATTACAGTGTATCATTGTGTTACAGTGTGTAACTGTGTTACAGTGTGTCAGTATATTACAGTGTGTCAGTGTATTACAGTGTGTCAGTGTGATACAGTGTGTCAGTATATTAGAGTGTGTCAGTGTGTTACAGTGTGTCAGTATATTACAGTGTGTCAGTGTGTTACAGTGTGTCAGTGTATTACAGTGTGTCAGTGTGTTACAGTGTGTCAGTATATCACAGTGTGTCAGTGTATTACAGTGTGTCAGTGTATTACAGTGTGTCAGTGTGTTACAGTGTGTCAGTATATTACAGTGTGTCAGTGTGTTACAGTGTGTCAGTGTATTACAGTGTGTCAGTGTATTGCAGTGTGTCAGTGTGTTAGTGTGTCAGTGTATTTCAGTGTGTCAGTGTGTTACAGTGTGTCAGTATATTACAGTGTGTCAGTGTGTTACAGTGCGTCAGTGTGTTACACTGTGTCAGTGTGTTACACTGTGTCAGTGTATTACAGTGTGTCAGTGTATTACAGTGTGTGTCAGTATATTACACTGTGTCCGTGCGTTACAGTGTGTCAGTGCATTACAGTGTATCAGTGTATTGCAGTGTGTCAGTATGTTACAGTGTGTCAGTATATTAGTGTGTCAGTGTGTTACAGTGTGTCAGTATATTACAGTGTGTCAGTATATTACAGTGTGTCAGTGTGTTACAGTGTGTCAGTATATTACAGTGTGTCAGTATATTACAGTGTGTCAGTGTATTACAGTGTGTCAGTGTATTACAGTGTGTCAGTGTGATACAGTGTGTCAGTGTATTACAGTGTGTCAGTGTGTTACTGTGTGTCAGTATATTGCGGTGTGTCAGTGTGATACAGTGTGTCAGTATATTACAGTGTGTCAGTATATTACAGTGTGACAGTGTGTCAGTGTGTTACAGTGTGTCAGTGTATTACAGTGTGTCAGTGTATTACAGTGTGTCAGTGTGTTACAGTGTGTCAGTATATTAGTGTGTCAGTGTGTTACAGTGTGTCAGTGTATTACAGTGTGTCAGTATATTACAGTGTGTTACAGTGTGTCAGTATATTACAGTGTGTCAGTGTGTTACAGTGTGTCAGTGTATAACAGTGTGTCAGTGTATTACAGTGTGTCAGTGTGATACAGTGTGTCAGTGTATTACAGTGTGTCAGTGTGTTACAGTGTGTCAGTATATTACAGTGTGTCAGTGTGATACAGTGTGTCAGTATATTACAGTGTGTCAGTATATCACAGTGTGTCAGTGTGTTACAGTGTGTCAGTGTGATACAGTGTGTCAGTATATTGCAGTGTGTCAGTATATTACAGTGTGTCAGTGTGTTACAGTGTGTCAGTATATTACAGTGTGTCAGTGTGATACAGTGTGTCAGTATATTACAGTGTGTCAGTGTATTACACTGTGTCAGTGTGTTAAAGTGTTTCAGTATATTACAGTGTGTCAGTGTATTACAGTGTGTCAGTATATCACAGTGTGTCAGTGTATTACAGTGTGTCAGTGTATTACAGTGTGTCAGTGTGTTACAGTGTGTCAGTGTGTTACATTGTGTCAGTATATCACAGTGTGTCAGTGTTTTACAGTGTGTCAGTGTATTACAGTGTGTCAGTGTGTTACAGTGTGTCAGTATATTACAGTGTGTCAGTGTGTTACAGTGTGTCAGTGTGTTACAGTGTGTCAGTGTATTGCAGTGTGTCAGTGTGTTAGTGTGTCAGTGTATTTCAGTGTGTCAGTGTGTTACAGTGTGTCAGTATATTACAGTGTGTCAGTGTGTTACACTGTGTCAGTGTGTTACACTGTGTCAGTGTATTACAGTGTGTCAGTGTATTACAGTGTGTGTCAGTATATTACACTGTGTCCGTGCGTTACAGTGTGTCAGTGCATTACAGTGTATCAGTGTATTGCAGTGTGTCAGTATGTTACAGTGTGTCAGTATATTAGTGTGTCAGTGTGTTACAGTGTGTCAGTATATTACAGTGTGTCAGTATATTACAGTGTGTCAGTGTGTTACAGTGTGTCAGTGTGTTACAGTGTGTCAGTGTATTACAGTGTGTCAGTGTATTACAGTGTGTCAGTGTGATACAGTGTGTCAGTGTGTTACAGTGTGTCAGTATATTGCAGTGTGTCAGTGTGATACAGTGTGTCAGTATATTACAGTGTGTCAGTATATTACAGTGTGTCAGTGTGTTACAGTGTGTCAGTGTGTTACAGTGTGTCAGTGTATTACAGTGTGTCAGTGTATTACAGTGTATTACAGTGTGTCACTGTGTTACAGTGTGTCAGTATATTAGTGTGTCAGTGTGTTACAGTGTGTCAGTGTATTACAGTGTGTCAGTATATTACAGTGTGTTACAGTGTGTCAGTATATTACAGTGTGTCAGTGTGTTACAGTGTGTCAGTGTATAACAGTGTGTCAGTGTATTACAGTGTGTCAGTGTGATACAGTGTGTCAGTGTGTTACAGTGTGTCAGTATATTACAGTGTGTCATTGTGATACAGTGTGTCAGTATATTACAGTGTGTCAGTGTATTACAGTGTGTTAGTATATTACAGTGTGTCAGTGTATTACACTGTGTCAGTGTGATACAGTGTGTCAGTATCTTACAGTGTGTCAGTATATTACAGTGTGTCAGTGTATTACACTATGTCAGTGTGTTACAGTATGTCAGTATATTACAGTGTGTCAGTGTATTACAGTGTGTCCGTGTATTACAGTGTGTCAGTATATTACAGTGTGTCACTGTGTTACAGTGTGTCACTGTGTTACAGTGTGTCAGTATATTACAGTGTGTCAGTGTGATACAGTGTGTCAGTATATTACAGTGTGTCAGTATATTACAGTGTGTCAGTGTGTTACAGTGTGTCAGTATATTACAGTGTGTCAGTGTGATACAGTGTGTCAGTATATTACAGTGTGTCAGTGTATTACAGTGTGTCAGTGTGTTACAGTGTTTCAGTATATTACAGTGTGTCAGTGTATTACAGTGTGTTACAGTGTGTCAGTATATCACAGTGTGTCAGTGTATTACAGTGTGTCAGTATATTACAGTGTGTCAGTGTATTACACTAAGTCAGTGTGTTACAGTATGTCAGTATATTACAGTGTGTCAGTGTATTACAGTGTGTCCGTGTATTACAGTGTGTCAGTATATTACAGTGTGTCACTGTGTTACAGTGTGTCACTGTGTTACAGTGTGTCAGTATATTACAGTGTGTCAGTGTGATACAGTGTGTCAGTATATTACAGTGTGTCAGTATATTACAGTGTGTCAGTGTGTTACAGTGTGTCAGTATATTACAGTGTGTCAGTGTGATACAGTGTGTCAGTATATTACAGTGTGTCAGTGTATTACAGTGTGTCAGTGTGTTACAGTGTTTCAGTATATTACAGTGTGTCAGTGTATTACAGTGTGTTACAGTGTGTCAGTATATCACAGTGTGTCAGTGTATTACAGTGTGTCAGTGTATTACAGTGTGTCAGTGTGTTACAGTGTGTCAGTGTATTACAGTGGGTCAGTGTGTTACAGTGTGTCAGTGTGTTACAGTGTGTCAGTGTATTACAGTGTGTCATTGTATTGCAGTGTGTCAGTGTGTTAGTGTGTCAGTGTATTACAGTGTGTCAGTGTGTTACAGTGTGTCAGTATATTACAGTGTGTCAGTGTGTTGCAGAGTGACAGTGTGTTACAGTGTGTCAGTGTGTTACACTGTGTCAGTGTATTACAGTGTGTCAGTGTATTACAGTGTGTGTCAGTATATTACACTGTGTCCGTGCGTTACAGTGTGTCAGTGCATTACAGTGTATCAGTGTATTGCAGTGTGTCAGTATGTTACAGTGTGTCAGTGTATTACAGTGTGTCAGTGTGATAAAGTGTGTCAGTATATTACAGTGTGTCAGTGTATTACAGTGTGTCAGTGTGATACAGTGTGTCAGTATATTACTGTGTGTCAGTATATTACAGTGTATCATTGTGTTACAGTGTGTAACTGTGTTACAGTGTGTCAGTATATCACAGTGTGTCATTGTATTACAGTGTGTCAGTGTATTACAGTGTGTCAGTGTGTTACAGTGTGTCAGTGTATTACAGTGTGTCAGTGTGTTACAGTGTTTCAGTATATTACAGTGTGTCAGTGTATTACAGTGTGTTACAGTGTGTCAGTATATCACAGTGTGTCAGTGTATTACAGTGTGTCAGTGTATTACAGTGTGTCAGTGTGTTACAGTGTGTCAGTGTATTACAGTGGGTCAGTGTGTTACAGTGTGTCAGTGTGTTACAGTGTGTCAGTGTATTACAGTGTGTCAGTGTATTGCAGTGTGTCAGTGTGTTAGTGTGTCAGTGTATTACAGTGTGTCAGTGTGTTACAGTGTGTCAGTGCATTACAGTGTATCAGTGTATTGCAGTGTGTCAGTATGTTACAGTGTGTCAGTATATTAGTGTGTCAGTATATTACAGTGTGTCAGTGTGTTACAGTGTGTCAGTATATTACAGTGTGTCAGTGTATTACAGTGTGTCAGTGTATTACACTGTGTCAGTGTGTTACAGTGTGTCAGTATATTGCAGTGTGTCAGTGTATTACAGTGTGTCAGTGTGATACAGTGTGTCAGTATATTACAGTGTGTCAGTGTATTACAGTGTGTCAGTGTGATACAGTGTGTCAGTATATTACTGTGTGTCAGTATATTACAGTGTATCATTGTGTTACAGTGTGTAACTGTGTTACAGTGTGTCAGTATATTACAGTGTGTCAGTGTATTACAGTGTGTCAGTGTGATACAGTGTGTCAGTATATTACAGTGTGTCAGTGTGTTACAGTGTGTCTGTATATTACAGTGTGTCAGTATATTACAGTGTGTCAGTGTATTACAGTGTGTCAGTGTGTTACAGTATGTCAGTATATTACAGTGTGTCAGTGTGATACAGTGTATCAGTATATTACAGTGTGTCAGTATATTACAGTGTATCATTGTGTTACAGTGTGTCAGTATATTACAGTGTGTCAGTGTATTACAGTGTGTCAGTGTGATACATTGTGTCAGTATATTAGAGTGTGTCAATGTGTTACATTGTGTCAGTATATTACAGTGCGTCAGTGTATTACAGTGTGTCAGTGTGTTACAGTGTGTCAGTATATCACAGTGTGTCAGTGTATTACAGTGTGTCAGTGTATTACAGTGTGTCAGTGTATTACACTGTGTCAGTGTGATACAGTGTGTCAGTGCATTACAGTGTATCAGTGTATTGCAGTGTGTAAGTATGTTACAGTGTGTCAGTATATTGCAGTGTGTCAGTGTGTCAGTGTATTACAGTGTGTCAGTGTGATACAGTGTGTCAGTATATTACAGTGTGTCAGTGTATTACAGTGTGTCAGTGTGATACAGTGTGTCAGTATATTACAGTGTGTCAGTATATTACAGTGTATCATTGTGTTACAGTGTGTAACTGTGTTACAGTGTGTCAGTATATTACAGGGTGTCAGTGTATTACACTGTGTCAGTGTGATAGTGTGTCAGTATATTACAGTGTGTCAGTGTGTTACAGTGTGTCTGTATATTACAGTGTGTCAGTATATTACAGTGTGTCAGTGTATTACAGTGTGTCAGTGTGTTACAGTATGTCAGTATATTACAGTGTGTCAGTGTGATACAGTGTGTCAGTATATTACAGTGTGTCAGTATATTACAGTGTATCATTGTGTTACAGTGTGTAACTGTGTTACAGTGTGTCAGTATATTACAGTGTGTCAGTGTATTACAGTGTGTCAGTGTGATACATTGTGTCAGTATATTAGAGTGTGTCAGTGTGTTACAGTATGTCAGTATATTACAGTGTGTCAGTGTATTACAGTGTGTCAGTGTGTTACAGTGTGTCAGTGTATTACAGTGTGTCAGTGTATTACAGTGTGTCAGTGTGTTACAGTGTGTCAGTGTATTACAGTGTGTCAGTCTATCACAGTGTGTCAGTGTATCACAGTGTGTCAGTGTGTTACAGTGTGTCAGTGTGTTACAGTGTGTCAGTGTGTTAGTGTGTTACAGTGTGTCAGTGTATTAGAGTGTGTCAGTGTGTTACAGTGTGTCAGTGTGTTACAGTGTATTACATTGTGTTAGTGTATTACAGTGTGTTAGTGTATTACAGTGTGTCAGTGTATTTCAGTGTGTCAGTGTGTTACAGTGTGTCAGTGTATTACAGTGTGTCAGTGTATTGCTATGTGTTACAGTGTGTCAGTGTATTACAGTGTATTACAGTGTGTCAGTGTGTTACAGTGTGCCAGTGTATTACAGTGTATTACAGTGTGTCAGTGTGTTACAGTGTGTCAGTGTATTACAGTGTGTCAGTGTGTTACAGTGTGTCAGTGTATTACAGTGTATTACAGTGTGTCAGTGTGTCAGTGTATTACAGTGTGTCAGTGTATTACAGTGTGTCAGTCTATTACAGTGTGTCAGTGTGTTACAGTGTGTCAGTGTGTTACAGTGTGTCAGTGTATTACAGTGTGTCAGTGTATTACAGTGTATTACAGTGTGTCAGTGTGTTACAGTGTGTCAGTGTATTGCAGTGTGTCAGTGTGTTAGTGTGTCAGTGTGTTACAGTGTGTCAGTGTGTTACAGTGTGTCAGTGTGTTGCAGAGTGTCAGTGTATTACAGAGTGACAGTGTATTACAGTGTGTGTCAGTATATTACACTGTGTCCGTGTGTTACAGTGTGTCAGTGCATTACAGTGTATCATTGTATTGCAGTGTGTCAGTGTGTTACAGTGTGTCAGTATATTAGTGTGTCAGTGTGTTACAGTGTGTCAGTGTATTACAGTGTGTCAGTGTGTTACAGTGTGTCAGTGTTACAGTGTGTCAGTGTATTACAGTGTGTCAGTGTATTACAGTGTGTCAGTGTGTTACTGTGTGTCAGTATATTGCAGTGTGTCAGTGTGATACAGTGTGTCAGTATATTACAGTGTGTCAGTATATTACAGTGTGACAGTGTGTCAGTGTGTTACAGTGTGTCAGTGTATTACAGTGTGTCAGTGTATTACAGTGTGTCAGTGTGTTACAGTGTGTCAGTGTATTACAGTGTGTCAGTGTGTTACAGTGTGTCAGTATATTAGTGTGTCAGTGTGTTACAGTGTGTCAGTGTGTTACACTGTGTCAGTGTGTTACACTGTGTCAGTGTATTACAGTGTGTCAGTGTATTACAGTGTGTGTCAGTATATTACACTGTGTCCGTGCGTTACAGTGTGTCAGTGCATTACAGTGTATCAGTGTATTGCAGTGTGTCAGTATGTTACAGTGTGTCAGTATATCAGTGTGTCAGTATATTACAGTGTGTCAGTGTGTTACAGTGTGTCAGTATATTACAGTGTGTCAGTGTGTTAGAGTGTGTCAGTGTATTACAGTGTGTCAGTGTATTACACTGTGTCAGTGTGATACAGTGTGTCAGTGTATTACAGTGTGTCAGTGTGTTACAGTGTGTCAGTATATTGCAGTGTGTCAGTGTGTCAGTGTATTAGTGTGTCAGTGTGATACAGTGTGTCAGTATATTACAGTGTGTCAGTGTATTACAGTGTGTCAGTGTGATACAGTGTGTCAGTATATTACAGTGTGTCAGTGTGTGACAGTGTGTCTGTATATTACAGTGTGTCAGTATATTACAGTGTGTCAGTGTATTACAGTGTGTCAGTGTGTTACAGTATGTCAGTATATTACAGTGTGTGAGTGTGATACAGTGTGTCAGTATATTACAGTGTGTCAGTATATTACAGTGTATCATTGTGTTACAGTGTGTAACTGTGTTACAGTTTGTCAGTATATTACAGTGTGTCAGTGTATTACAGTGTGTCAGTGTGATACATTGTGTCAGTATATTAGAGTGTGTCAGTGTGTTACATTGTGTCAGTATATTACAGTGCGTCAGTGTATTACAGTGTGTCAGTGTGTTACAGTGTGTCAGTATATCACAGTGTGTCAGTGTATTACAGTGTGTCAGTGTCTTACAGTGTGTCAGTGTGTTACAGTGTGTCAGTGTATTACAGTGTGTCAGTGTGTTACAGTGTGTCAGTGTATTACAGTGTGTCAGTGTATTGCAGTGTGTCAGTGTGTTACAGTGTGTCAGTGTATTACAGTGTGTCAGTCTATCACAGTGTGTCAGTGTATCACAGTGTGTCAGTGTGTTACAGTGTGTCAGTATATCACAGTGTCAGTGTATTACAGTGTGTCAGTGTATTACAGTGTGTCAGTCTATTACAGTGTGTCAGTGTATTACAGTGTGTTAGTGTGTTACAGTGTGTCAGTGTATTACAGTGTGTCAGTGTGTTACAGTGTGTTAGTGCATTACAGTGTATCAGTGTATTGCAGTGTGTCAGTGTGTTACAGTGTGTCAGTATATTAGTGTGTCAGTGTGTTACAGTGTGTCAGTGTATTACAGTGTGTCAGTATATTACAGTGTGTCAGTGTGTTACAGTGTGTCAGTATATTACAGTGTGTCAGTGTGTTACAGTGTGTCAGTGTATTAGTGTGTCAGTGTATTACAGTGTGTCAGTGTGATACAGTGTGTCTGTGTATTACAGTGTGTCAGTGTGTTACAGTGTGTCAGTATATTACAGTGTGTCAGTGTGATACAGTGTGTCAGTATATTACAGTGTGTCAGTATATTACAGTGTGTCAGTGTGTTACAATGTGTCAGTGTATTACAGTGTGTTAGTATATTAGAGTGTGTCTGTGTATTACACTGTGTCAGTGTGATACAGTGTGTCAGTATATTACAGTGTGTCAGTGTGTTACAGTATGTCTGTATATTACAGTGTGTCAGTATATTACAGTGTGTCAGTGTATTACAGTGTGTCAGTGTGTTACAGTATGTCAGTATATTACAGTGTGTCAGTGTGATACAGTGTGTCAGTGTGTTACAGTGTGTCAGTGTATTGCAGTGTGTCAGTGTGTTAGTGTGTCAGTGTATTACAGGGTGTCAGTGTGTTACAGTGTGTCAGTATATTACAGTGTGTCAGTGTGTTGCAGAGTGACAGTGTGTTACAGTGTGTCAGTGTGTTACACTGTGTCAGTGTGTTACACTGTGTCAGTGTATTACAGTGTGTGTCAGTATATTACACTGTGTCCGTGCGTTACAGTGTGTCAGTGCATTACAGTGTATCAGTGTATTGCAGTGTGTCAGTATGTTACAGTGTGTCAGTATATTAGTGTGTCAGTATATTACAGTGTGTCAGTGTGTTACAGTGTGTCAGTATATTACAGTGTGTCAGTGTATTACAGTGTGTGTCAGTATATTACACTGTGTCCGTGCGTTACAGTGTGTCAGTGCATTACAGTGTATCAGTGTTTTGCAGTGTGTTACAGTGTGTCAGTATATCACAGTGTGTCAGTGTATTACAGTGTGTCAGTGTGTTACAGTGTGTCAGTGTGTTACAGTGTGTCAGTGTATTACAGTGGGTCAGTGTGTTACAGTGTGTCAGTGTGTTACAGTGTGTCAGTGTATTACAGTGTGTCAGTGTATTGCAGTGTGTCAGTGTGTTAGTGTGTCAGTGTATTACAGTGGGTCAGTGTGTTACAGTGTGTCAGTGTGTTACAGTGTGTCAGTGTATTACAGTGTGTCAGTGTATTGCAGTGTGTCAGTGTGTTAGTGTGTCAGTGTATTACAGTGTGTCAGTGTGTTACAGTGTGTCAGTATATTACAGTGTGTCAGTGTGTTGCAGAGTGACAGTGTGTTACAGTGTGTCAGTGTGTTACACTGTGTCAGTGTGTTACACTGTGTCAGTGTATTACAGTGTGTCAGTGTATTACAGTGTGTGTCAGTATATTACACTGTGTCCGTGCGTTACAGTGTGTCAGTGCATTACAGTGTATCAGTGTATTGCAGTGTGTCAGTATGTTACAGTGTGTCAGTATATTAGTGTGTCAGTGTGTTACAGTGTGTCAGTATATTACAGTGTGTCAGTATATTACAGTGTGTCAGTGTGTTACAGTGTGTCAGTGTGTTACAGTGTGTCAGTGTATTACAGTGTGTCAGTGTATTACAGTGTGTCAGTGTGATACAGTGTGTCAGTGTGTTACAGTGTGTCAGTATATTGCAGTGTGTCAGTGTGATACAGTGTGTCAGTATATTACAGTGTGTCAGTATATTACAGTGTGTCAGTGTGTTACAGTGTGTCAGTGTGTTACAGTGTGTCAGTGTATTACAGTGTGTCAGTGTATTACAGTGTATTACAGTGTGTCACTGTGTTACAGTGTGTCAGTATATTAGTGTGTCAGTGTGTTACAGTGTGTCAGTGTATTACAGTGTGTCAGTATATTACAGTGTGTTACAGTGTGTCAGTATATTACAGTGTGTCAGTGTGTTACAGTGTGTCAGTGTATAACAGTGTGTCAGTGTATTACAGTGTGTCAGTGTGATACAGTGTGTCAGTGTGTTACAGTGTGTCAGTATATTACAGTGTGTCATTGTGATACAGTGTGTCAGTATATTACAGTGTGTCAGTGTATTACAGTGTGTTAGTATATTACAGTGTGTCAGTGTATTACACTGTGTCAGTGTGATACAGTGTGTCAGTATCTTACAGTGTGTCAGTATATTACAGTGTGTCAGTGTATTACACTATGTCAGTGTGTTACAGTATGTCAGTATATTACAGTGTGTCAGTGTATTACAGTGTGTCCGTGTATTACAGTGTGTCAGTATATTACAGTGTGTCACTGTGTTACAGTGTGTCACTGTGTTACAGTGTGTCAGTATATTACAGTGTGTCAGTGTGATACAGTGTGTCAGTATATTACAGTGTGTCAGTATATTACAGTGTGTCAGTGTGTTACAGTGTGTCAGTATATTACAGTGTGTCAGTGTGATACAGTGTGTCAGTATATTACAGTGTGTCAGTGTATTACAGTGTGTCAGTGTGTTACAGTGTTTCAGTATATTACAGTGTGTCAGTGTATTACAGTGTGTTACAGTGTGTCAGTATATCACAGTGTGTCAGTGTATTACAGTGTGTCAGTATATTACAGTGTGTCAGTGTATTACACTAAGTCAGTGTGTTACAGTATGTCAGTATATTACAGTGTGTCAGTGTATTACAGTGTGTCCGTGTATTACAGTGTGTCAGTATATTACAGTGTGTCACTGTGTTACAGTGTGTCACTGTGTTACAGTGTGTCAGTATATTACAGTGTGTCAGTGTGATACAGTGTGTCAGTATATTACAGTGTGTCAGTATATTACAGTGTGTCAGTGTGTTACAGTGTGTCAGTATATTACAGTGTGTCAGTGTGATACAGTGTGTCAGTATATTACAGTGTGTCAGTGTATTACAGTGTGTCAGTGTGTTACAGTGTTTCAGTATATTACAGTGTGTCAGTGTATTACAGTGTGTTACAGTGTGTCAGTATATCACAGTGTGTCAGTGTATTACAGTGTGTCAGTGTATTACAGTGTGTCAGTGTGTTACAGTGTGTCAGTGTATTACAGTGGGTCAGTGTGTTACAGTGTGTCAGTGTGTTACAGTGTGTCAGTGTATTACAGTGTGTCATTGTATTGCAGTGTGTCAGTGTGTTAGTGTGTCAGTGTATTACAGTGTGTCAGTGTGTTACAGTGTGTCAGTATATTACAGTGTGTCAGTGTGTTGCAGAGTGACAGTGTGTTACAGTGTGTCAGTGTGTTACACTGTGTCAGTGTATTACAGTGTGTCAGTGTATTACAGTGTGTGTCAGTATATTACACTGTGTCCGTGCGTTACAGTGTGTCAGTGCATTACAGTGTATCAGTGTATTGCAGTGTGTCAGTATGTTACAGTGTGTCAGTGTATTACAGTGTGTCAGTGTGATAAAGTGTGTCAGTATATTACAGTGTGTCAGTGTATTACAGTGTGTCAGTGTGATACAGTGTGTCAGTATATTACTGTGTGTCAGTATATTACAGTGTATCATTGTGTTACAGTGTGTAACTGTGTTACAGTGTGTCAGTATATCACAGTGTGTCATTGTATTACAGTGTGTCAGTGTATTACAGTGTGTCAGTGTGTTACAGTGTGTCAGTGTATTACAGTGTGTCAGTGTGTTACAGTGTTTCAGTATATTACAGTGTGTCAGTGTATTACAGTGTGTTACAGTGTGTCAGTATATCACAGTGTGTCAGTGTATTACAGTGTGTCAGTGTATTACAGTGTGTCAGTGTGTTACAGTGTGTCAGTGTATTACAGTGGGTCAGTGTGTTACAGTGTGTCAGTGTGTTACAGTGTGTCAGTGTATTACAGTGTGTCAGTGTATTGCAGTGTGTCAGTGTGTTAGTGTGTCAGTGTATTACAGTGTGTCAGTGTGTTACAGTGTGTCAGTGCATTACAGTGTATCAGTGTATTGCAGTGTGTCAGTATGTTACAGTGTGTCAGTATATTAGTGTGTCAGTATATTACAGTGTGTCAGTGTGTTACAGTGTGTCAGTATATTACAGTGTGTCAGTGTATTACAGTGTGTCAGTGTATTACACTGTGTCAGTGTGTTACAGTGTGTCAGTATATTGCAGTGTGTCAGTGTATTACAGTGTGTCAGTGTGATACAGTGTGTCAGTATATTACAGTGTGTCAGTGTATTACAGTGTGTCAGTGTGATACAGTGTGTCAGTATATTACTGTGTGTCAGTATATTACAGTGTATCATTGTGTTACAGTGTGTAACTGTGTTACAGTGTGTCAGTATATTACAGTGTGTCAGTGTATTACAGTGTGTCAGTGTGATACAGTGTGTCAGTATATTACAGTGTGTCAGTGTGTTACAGTGTGTCTGTATATTACAGTGTGTCAGTATATTACAGTGTGTCAGTGTATTACAGTGTGTCAGTGTGTTACAGTATGTCAGTATATTACAGTGTGTCAGTGTGATACAGTGTATCAGTATATTACAGTGTGTCAGTATATTACAGTGTATCATTGTGTTACAGTGTGTCAGTATATTACAGTGTGTCAGTGTATTACAGTGTGTCAGTGTGATACATTGTGTCAGTATATTAGAGTGTGTCAATGTGTTACATTGTGTCAGTATATTACAGTGCGTCAGTGTATTACAGTGTGTCAGTGTGTTACAGTGTGTCAGTATATCACAGTGTGTCAGTGTATTACAGTGTGTCAGTGTATTACAGTGTGTCAGTGTATTACACTGTGTCAGTGTGATACAGTGTGTCAGTGCATTACAGTGTATCAGTGTATTGCAGTGTGTAAGTATGTTACAGTGTGTCAGTATATTGCAGTGTGTCAGTGTGTCAGTGTATTACAGTGTGTCAGTGTGATACAGTGTGTCAGTATATTACAGTGTGTCAGTGTATTACAGTGTGTCAGTGTGATACAGTGTGTCAGTATATTACAGTGTGTCAGTATATTACAGTGTATCATTGTGTTACAGTGTGTAACTGTGTTACAGTGTGTCAGTATATTACAGGGTGTCAGTGTATTACACTGTGTCAGTGTGATAGTGTGTCAGTATATTACAGTGTGTCAGTGTGTTACAGTGTGTCTGTATATTACAGTGTGTCAGTATATTACAGTGTGTCAGTGTATTACAGTGTGTCAGTGTGTTACAGTATGTCAGTATATTACAGTGTGTCAGTGTGATACAGTGTGTCAGTATATTACAGTGTGTCAGTATATTACAGTGTATCATTGTGTTACAGTGTGTAACTGTGTTACAGTGTGTCAGTATATTACAGTGTGTCAGTGTATTACAGTGTGTCAGTGTGATACATTGTGTCAGTATATTAGAGTGTGTCAGTGTGTTACAGTATGTCAGTATATTACAGTGTGTCAGTGTATTACAGTGTGTCAGTGTGTTACAGTGTGTCAGTGTATTACAGTGTGTCAGTGTATTACAGTGTGTCAGTGTGTTACAGTGTGTCAGTGTATTACAGTGTGTCAGTCTATCACAGTGTGTCAGTGTATCACAGTGTGTCAGTGTGTTACAGTGTGTCAGTGTGTTACAGTGTGTCAGTGTGTTAGTGTGTTACAGTGTGTCAGTGTATTAGAGTGTGTCAGTGTGTTACAGTGTGTCAGTGTGTTACAGTGTATTACATTGTGTTAGTGTATTACAGTGTGTTAGTGTATTACAGTGTGTCAGTGTATTTCAGTGTGTCAGTGTGTTACAGTGTGTCAGTGTATTACAGTGTGTCAGTGTATTGCTATGTGTTACAGTGTGTCAGTGTATTACAGTGTATTACAGTGTGTCAGTGTGTTACAGTGTGCCAGTGTATTACAGTGTATTACAGTGTGTCAGTGTGTTACAGTGTGTCAGTGTATTACAGTGTGTCAGTGTGTTACAGTGTGTCAGTGTATTACAGTGTATTACAGTGTGTCAGTGTGTCAGTGTATTACAGTGTGTCAGTGTATTACAGTGTGTCAGTCTATTACAGTGTGTCAGTGTGTTACAGTGTGTCAGTGTGTTACAGTGTGTCAGTGTATTACAGTGTGTCAGTGTATTACAGTGTATTACAGTGTGTCAGTGTGTTACAGTGTGTCAGTGTATTGCAGTGTGTCAGTGTGTTAGTGTGTCAGTGTGTTACAGTGTGTCAGTGTGTTACAGTGTGTCAGTGTGTTGCAGAGTGTCAGTGTATTACAGAGTGACAGTGTGTTACAGTGTGTCAGTGTATTACAGTGTGTCAGTGTATTACAGTGTGTGTCAGTATATTACACTGTGTCCGTGTGTTACAGTGTGTCAGTGCATTACAGTGTATCATTGTATTGCAGTGTGTCAGTGTGTTACAGTGTGTCAGTATATTAGTGTGTCAGTGTGTTACAGTGTGTCAGTGTATTACAGTGTGTCAGTGTGTTACAGTGTGTCAGTGTTACAGTGTGTCAGTGTATTACAGTGTGTCAGTGTATTACAGTGTGTCAGTGTGTTACTGTGTGTCAGTATATTGCAGTGTGTCAGTGTGATACAGTGTGTCAGTATATTACAGTGTGTCAGTATATTACAGTGTGACAGTGTGTCAGTGTGTTACAGTGTGTCAGTGTATTACAGTGTGTCAGTGTATTACAGTGTGTCAGTGTGTTACAGTGTGTCAGTGTATTACAGTGTGTCAGTGTGTTACAGTGTGTCAGTATATTAGTGTGTCAGTGTGTTACAGTGTGTCAGTGTGTTACACTGTGTCAGTGTGTTACACTGTGTCAGTGTATTACAGTGTGTCAGTGTATTACAGTGTGTGTCAGTATATTACACTGTGTCCGTGCGTTACAGTGTGTCAGTGCATTACAGTGTATCAGTGTATTGCAGTGTGTCAGTATGTTACAGTGTGTCAGTATATCAGTGTGTCAGTATATTACAGTGTGTCAGTGTGTTACAGTGTGTCAGTATATTACAGTGTGTCAGTGTGTTAGAGTGTGTCAGTGTATTACAGTGTGTCAGTGTATTACACTGTGTCAGTGTGATACAGTGTGTCAGTGTATTACAGTGTGTCAGTGTGTTACAGTGTGTCAGTATATTGCAGTGTGTCAGTGTGTCAGTGTATTAGTGTGTCAGTGTGATACAGTGTGTCAGTATATTACAGTGTGTCAGTGTATTACAGTGTGTCAGTGTGATACAGTGTGTCAGTATATTACAGTGTGTCAGTGTGTGACAGTGTGTCTGTATATTACAGTGTGTCAGTATATTACAGTGTGTCAGTGTATTACAGTGTGTCAGTGTGTTACAGTATGTCAGTATATTACAGTGTGTGAGTGTGATACAGTGTGTCAGTATATTACAGTGTGTCAGTATATTACAGTGTATCATTGTGTTACAGTGTGTAACTGTGTTACAGTTTGTCAGTATATTACAGTGTGTCAGTGTATTACAGTGTGTCAGTGTGATACATTGTGTCAGTATATTAGAGTGTGTCAGTGTGTTACATTGTGTCAGTATATTACAGTGCGTCAGTGTATTACAGTGTGTCAGTGTGTTACAGTGTGTCAGTATATCACAGTGTGTCAGTGTATTACAGTGTGTCAGTGTCTTACAGTGTGTCAGTGTGTTACAGTGTGTCAGTGTATTACAGTGTGTCAGTGTGTTACAGTGTGTCAGTGTATTACAGTGTGTCAGTGTATTGCAGTGTGTCAGTGTGTTACAGTGTGTCAGTGTATTACAGTGTGTCAGTCTATCACAGTGTGTCAGTGTATCACAGTGTGTCAGTGTGTTACAGTGTGTCAGTATATCACAGTGTCAGTGTATTACAGTGTGTCAGTGTATTACAGTGTGTCAGTCTATTACAGTGTGTCAGTGTATTACAGTGTGTTAGTGTGTTACAGTGTGTCAGTGTATTACAGTGTGTCAGTGTGTTACAGTGTGTTAGTGCATTACAGTGTATCAGTGTATTGCAGTGTGTCAGTGTGTTACAGTGTGTCAGTATATTAGTGTGTCAGTGTGTTACAGTGTGTCAGTGTATTACAGTGTGTCAGTATATTACAGTGTGTCAGTGTGTTACAGTGTGTCAGTATATTACAGTGTGTCAGTGTGTTACAGTGTGTCAGTGTATTAGTGTGTCAGTGTATTACAGTGTGTCAGTGTGATACAGTGTGTCTGTGTATTACAGTGTGTCAGTGTGTTACAGTGTGTCAGTATATTACAGTGTGTCAGTGTGATACAGTGTGTCAGTATATTACAGTGTGTCAGTATATTACAGTGTGTCAGTGTGTTACAATGTGTCAGTGTATTACAGTGTGTTAGTATATTAGAGTGTGTCTGTGTATTACACTGTGTCAGTGTGATACAGTGTGTCAGTATATTACAGTGTGTCAGTGTGTTACAGTATGTCTGTATATTACAGTGTGTCAGTATATTACAGTGTGTCAGTGTATTACAGTGTGTCAGTGTGTTACAGTATGTCAGTATATTACAGTGTGTCAGTGTGATACAGTGTGTCAGTGTGTTACAGTGTGTCAGTGTATTGCAGTGTGTCAGTGTGTTAGTGTGTCAGTGTATTACAGGGTGTCAGTGTGTTACAGTGTGTCAGTATATTACAGTGTGTCAGTGTGTTGCAGAGTGACAGTGTGTTACAGTGTGTCAGTGTGTTACACTGTGTCAGTGTGTTACACTGTGTCAGTGTATTACAGTGTGTGTCAGTATATTACACTGTGTCCGTGCGTTACAGTGTGTCAGTGCATTACAGTGTATCAGTGTATTGCAGTGTGTCAGTATGTTACAGTGTGTCAGTATATTAGTGTGTCAGTATATTACAGTGTGTCAGTGTGTTACAGTGTGTCAGTATATTACAGTGTGTCAGTGTATTACAGTGTGTGTCAGTATATTACACTGTGTCCGTGCGTTACAGTGTGTCAGTGCATTACAGTGTATCAGTGTTTTGCAGTGTGTTACAGTGTGTCAGTATATCACAGTGTGTCAGTGTATTACAGTGTGTCAGTGTGTTACAGTGTGTCAGTGTGTTACAGTGTGTCAGTGTATTACAGTGGGTCAGTGTGTTACAGTGTGTCAGTGTGTTACAGTGTGTCAGTGTATTACAGTGTGTCAGTGTATTGCAGTGTGTCAGTGTGTTAGTGTGTCAGTGTATTACAGTGGGTCAGTGTGTTACAGTGTGTCAGTGTGTTACAGTGTGTCAGTGTATTACAGTGTGTCAGTGTATTGCAGTGTGTCAGTGTGTTAGTGTGTCAGTGTATTACAGTGTGTCAGTGTGTTACAGTGTGTCAGTATATTACAGTGTGTCAGTGTGTTGCAGAGTGACAGTGTGTTACAGTGTGTCAGTGTGTTACACTGTGTCAGTGTGTTACACTGTGTCAGTGTATTACAGTGTGTCAGTGTATTACAGTGTGTGTCAGTATATTACACTGTGTCCGTGCGTTACAGTGTGTCAGTGCATTACAGTGTATCAGTGTATTGCAGTGAGTCAGTATGTTACAGTGTGTCAGTATATTAGTGTGTCAGTATATTACAGTGTGTCAGTGTGTTACAGTGTGTCAGTATATTACAGTGTGTCAGTGTGTTACAGTGTGTCAGTGTATTACAGTGTGTCAGTGTATTACACTGTGTCAGTGTGATACAGTGTGTCAGTGTATTACAGTGTGTCAGTGTGTTACAGTGTGTCAGTATATTGCAGTGTGTCAGTGTGTCAGTGTATTAGTGTGTCAGTGTGATACAGTGTGTCAGTATATTACAGTGTGTCAGTGTATTACAGTGTGTCAGTGTGATACAGTGTGTCAGTATATTACAGTGTGTCAGTGTGTGACAGTGTGTCTGTATATTACAGTGTGTCTGTATATTACAGTGTGTCAGTGTATTACAGTGTGTCAGTGTGTTACAGTATGTCAGTATATTACAGTGTGTCAGTGTGATACAGTGTGTCAGTATATTACAGTGTGTCAGTATATTACAGTGTATCATTGTGTTACAGTGTGTAACTGTGTTACAGTGTGTCAGTATATTACAGTGTGTCAGTGTATTACAGTGTGTCAGTGTGATACATTGTGTCAGTATATTAGAGTGTGTCAGTGTGTTACATTGTGTCAGTATATTACAGTGCGTCAGTGTATTACAGTGTGTCAGTGTGTTACAGTGTGTCAGTATATCACAGTGTGTCAGTGTATTACAGTGTGTCAGTGTATTACAGTGTGTCAGTGTGTTACAGTGTGTCAGTGTATTACAGTGTGTCAGTGTGTTACAGTGTGTCAGTGTATTACAGTGTGTCAGTGTATTACAGTGTGTCAGTGTGTTACAGTGTGTCAGTGTATTACAGTGTGTCTGTCTATCACAGTGTGTCAGTGTATCACAGTGTGTCAGTGTGTTTCAGTGTGTCAGTATATCACAGTGTGTCAGTGTATTACAGTGTGTCAGTGTATTACAGTGTGTCAGTCTATTACAGTGTGTCAGTGTATTACAGTGTGTCAGTGTATTACAGTGTGTCAGTGTGTTACAGTGTGTCAGTGCATTACAGTGTATCAGTGTATTGCAGTGTGTCAGTGTGTTACAGTGTGTCAGTATATTAGTGTGTCAGTGTGTTACAGTGTGTCAGTATATTACAGTGTGTCAGTGTATTACAGTGTGTCAGTATATTACAGTGTGTCAGTGTGTTACAGTGTGTCAGTATATTACAGTGTGTCAGTGTGTTACAGTGTGTCAGTGTATTAGTGTGTCAGTGTATTACAGTGTGTCATTGTGATACAGTGTGTCTGTGTATTACAGTGTGTCATGTGTTACAGTGTGTCAGTATATTACAGTGTGTCAGTGTGATACAGTGTGTCAGTATATTACAGTGTGTCAGTATATTACAGTGTGTCAGTGTGTTACAGTGTGTCAGTGTATTACAGTGTGTTAGTATATTACAGTGTGTCTGTGTATTACACTGTGTCAGTGTGATACAGTGTGTCAGTATATTACAGTGTGTCAGTGTGTTACAGTATGTCTGTATATTACAGTGTGTCAGTATATTACAGTGTGTCAGTGTATTACAGTGTGTCAGTGTGTTACAGTATGTCAGTATATTACAGTGTGTCAGTGTATTACAGTGTGTCAGTGTGATACAGTGTGTCAGTATATTACAGTGTGTCAGTATATTACAGTGTATCATTGTGTTACAGTGTGTAACTGTGTTACAGTGTGTCAGTATATTACAGTGTGTCAGTGTATTACAGTGTGTCAGTGTATTGCAGTGTGTCAGTGTGTTAGTGTGTCAGTGTATTACAGTGTGTCAGTGTGTTACAGTGTGTCAGTATATTACAGTGTGTCAGTGTGTTGCAGAGTGACAGTGTGTTACAGTGTGTCAGTGTGTTACACTGTGTCAGTGTGTTACACTGTGTCAGTGTATTACAGTGTGTGTCAGTATATTACACTGTGTCCGTGCGTTACATTGTGTCAGTGCATTACAGTGTATCAGTGTATTGCAGTGTGTCAGTATGTTACAGTGTGTCAGTATATTAGTGTGTCAGTATATTACAGTGTGTCAGTGTGTTACAGTGTGTCAGTATATTACAGTGTGTCAGTGTGTTACAGTGTGTCAGTATATTACAGTGTGTCAGTGTATTACAGTGTGTGTCAGTATATTACACTGTGTCCGTGCGTTACAGTGTGTCAGTGCATTACAGTGTATCAGTGTATTGCAGTGTGTCAGTATGTTACAGTGTGTCAGTATATTAGTGTGTCAGTGTGTTACAGTGTGTCAGTATATTACAGTGTGTCAGTATATTACAGTGTGTCAGTGTGTTACAGTGTGTCAGTATATTACAGTGTGTCAGTGTGTTACAGTGTGTCAGTGTATTACAGTGTGTCAGTGTATTACAGTGTGTCAGTGTGATACAGTGTGTCAGTGTATTACAGTGTGTCAGTGTGTTACTGTGTGTCAGTATATTGCAGTGTGTCAGTGTGATACAGTGTGTCAGTATATTACAGTGTGTCAGTATATTACAGTGTGACAGTGTGTCAGTGTGTTACAGTGTGTCAGTGTATTACAGTGTGTCAGTGTATTACAGTGTGTCAGTGTGTTACAGTGTGTCAGTATATTAGTGTGTCAGTGTGTTACAGTGTGTCAGTGTATTACAGTGTGTCAGTATATTACAGTGTGTTACAGTGTGTCAGTATATTACAGTGTGTCAGTGTGTTACAGTGTGTCAGTGTATAACAGTGTGTCAGTGTATTACAGTGTGTCAGTGTGATACAGTGTGTCAGTATATTACAGTGTGTCAGTATATTACAGTGTGTCAGTGTGTTACAGTGTGTCAGTGTGATACAGTGTGTCAGTATATTGCAGTGTGTCAGTATATTACAGTGTGTCAGTGTGTTACAGTGTGTCAGTATATTACAGTGTGTCAGTGTGATACAGTGTGTCAGTATATTACAGTGTGTCAGTGTATTACAGTGTGTCAGTGTGTTAAAGTGTTTCAGTATATTACAGTGTGTCAGTGTATTACAGTGTGTTACAGTGTGTCAGTATATCACAGTGTGTCAGTGTATTACAGTGTGTCAGTGTATTACAGTGTGTCAGTGTGTTACAGTGTGTCAGTGTGTTACAGTGTGTCAGTATATCACAGTGTGTCAGTGTATTACAGTGTGTCAGTGTATTACAGTGTGTCAGTGTGTTACAGTGTGTCAGTATATTACAGTGTGTCAGTGTGTTTCAGTGTGTTACAGTGTGTCAGTGTGTTACAGTGTGTCAGTGTATTGCAGTGTGTCAGTGTGTTAGTGTGTCAGTGTATTTCAGTGTGTCAGTGTGTTACAGTGTGTCAGTATATTACAGTGTGTCAGTGTGTTACAGTGTGTCAGTGTGTTACACTGTGTCAGTGTGTTACACTGTGTCAGTGTATTACAGTGTGTCAGTGTATTACAGTGTGTGTCAGTATATTACACTGTGTCCGTGCGTTACAGTGTGTCAGTGCATTACAGTGTATCAGTGTATTGCAGTGTGTCAGTATGTTACAGTGTGTCAGTATATTAGTGTGTCAGTGTGTTACAGTGTGTCAGTATATTACAGTGTGTCAGTATATTACAGTGTGTCAGTGTGTTACAGTGTGTCAGTGTATTACAGTGTGTCAGTGTATTACAGTGTGTCAGTGTGTTACAGTGTGTCAGTATATTGCAGTGTGTCAGTGTGATACAGTGTGTCAGTATATTACAGTGTGTCAGTATATTACAGTGTGTCAGTGTGTTACAGTGTGTCAGTGTATTACAGTGTGTCAGTGTATTACAGTGTATTACAGTGTGTCAGTGTGTGACAGTGTGTCAGTATATTAGTGTGTCAGTGTGTTACAGTGTGTCAGTGTATTACAGTGTGTCAGTATATTACAGTGTGTTACAGTGTGTCAGTGTGTTACAGTGTGTCAGTGTGTTACAGTGTGTCAGTGTATTACAGTGTGTCAGTGTATTACAGTGTGTCAGTGTATTACAGTGTGTCAGTGTGATTCAGTGTGTCAGTGTATTACAGTGTGTCAGTGTGTTACAGTGTGTCAGTATATTACAGTGTGTCATTGTGATACAGTGTGTCAGTATATTACAGTGTGTCAGTATATTACAGTGTGTCAGTGTATTACAGTGTGTTAGTATATTACAGTGTGTCAGTGTATTACACTGTGTCAGTGTGATACAGTGTGTCAGTATATTACAGTGTGTCAGTATATTACAGTGTGTCAGTGTATTACATTATGTCAGTGTGTTACAGTATGTCAGTATATTACAGTGTGTCAGTGTATTACAGTGTGTCCGTGTATTACAGTGTGTCAGTATATTACAGTGTGTCACTGTGTTACAGTGTGTCAGTATATTACAGTGTGTCAGTGTGATACAGTGTGTCAGTATATTACAGTGTGTCAGTATATTACAGTGTGTCAGTGTGTTACAGTGTGTCAGTATATTACAGTGTGTCAGTGTGATACAGTGTGTCAGTATATTACAGTGTGTCAGTGTATTACAGTGTGTCAGTGTGTTACAGTGTTTCAGTATATTACAGTGTGTCAGTGTATTACAGTGTGTTACAGTGTGTCAGTATATCACAGTGTGTCAGTGTATTACAGTGTGTCAGTATATTACAGTGTGTCAGTGTATTACACTATGTCAGTGTGTTACAGTATGTCAGTATATTACAGTGTGTCAGTGTATTACAGTGTGTCCGTGTATTACAGTGTGTCAGTATATTACAGTGTGTCACTGTGTTACAGTGTGTCACTGTGTTACAGTGTGTCAGTATATTACAGTGTGTCAGTGTGATACAGTGTGTCAGTATATTACAGTGTGTCAGTATATTACAGTGTGTCAGTGTGTTACAGTGTGTCAGTATATTACAGTGTGTCAGTGTGATACAGTGTGTCAGTATATTACAGTGTGTCAGTGTATTACAGTGTGTCAGTGTGTTACAGTGTTTCAGTATATTACAGTGTGTCAGTGTATTACAGTGTGTCAGTGTGTTACAGTGTGTCAGCGTATTACAGTGGGTCAGTGTGTTACAGTGTGTCAGTGTGTTACAGTGTGTCAGTGTATTACAGTGTGTCAGTGTATTGCAGTGTGTCAGTGTGTTAGTGTGTCAGTGTATTACAGTGTGTCAGTGTGTTACAGTGTGTCAGTATATTACAGTGTGTCAGTGTGTTGCAGAGTGACAGTGTGTTACAGTGTGTCAGTGTGTTACACTGTGTCAGTGTATTACAGTGTGTCAGTGTATTACAGTGTGTGTCAGTATATTACACTGTGTCCGTGCGTTACAGTGTGTCAGTGTATTACAGTGTATCAGTGTATTGCAGTGTGTCAGTATGTTACAGTGTGTCAGTATATTAGTGTGTCAGTATATTACAGTGTGTCAGTGTGTTACAGTGTGTCAGTATATTACAGTGTGTCAGTGTGTTACAGTGTGTCAGTGTATTACAGTGTGTCAGTGTATTACACTGTGTCAGTGTGATACAGTGTGTCAGTGGATTACAGTGTGACAGTGTGTTACAGTGTGTCAGTATATTGCAGTGTGTCAGTGTGTCAGTGTATTACAGTGTGTCAGTGTGATACAGTGTGTCAGTATATTACAGTGTGTCAGTGTATTACAGTGTGTCAGTGTGATACAGTGTGTCAGTATATTACAGTGTGTCAGTATATTACAGTGTATCATTGTGTTACAGTGTGTAACTGTGTTACAGTGTGTCAGTATATTACAGTGTGTCAGTGTATTACACTGTGTCAGTGTGATACAGTGTGTCAGTATATTACAGTGTGTCAGTGTGAAACAGTGTGTCTGTATATTACAGTGTGTCAGTATATTACACTGTGTCAGTGTATTACAGTGTGTCAGTGTGTTACAGTATGTCAGTATATTACAGTGTATCATTGTGTTACAGTGTGTAACTGTGTTACAGTGTGTCAGTATATTACAGTGTGTCAGTGTATTACAGTGTGTCAGTGTGATACATTGTGTCAGTATATTAGAGTGTGTCAGTGTGTTACATTGTGTCAGTATATTACAGTGCGTCAGTGTATTACAGTGTGTCAGTGTGTTACAGTGTGTCAGTATATCACAGTGTGTCAGTGTATTACAGTGTGTCAGTGTATTACAGTGTGTCAGTGTATTACACTGTGTCAGTGTGATACAGTGTGTCAGTGCATTACAGTGTATCAGTGTATTGCAGTGTGTCAGTATGTTACAGTGTGTCAGTATATTAGTGTGTCAGTATATTACAGTGTGTCAGTGTGTTACAGTGTGTCAGTATATTACAGTGTGTCAGTGTATTACAGTGTGTCAGTGTATTACACTGTGTCAGTGTGATACAGTGTGTCAGTGTATTACAGTGTGTCAGTGTGTTACAGTGTGTCAGTATATTGCAGTGTGTCAGTGTGTCAGTGTATTACAGTGTGTCAGTGTGATACAGTGTGTCAGTATATTACAGTGTGTCAGTGTATTACAGTGTGTCAGTGTGATACAGTGTGTCAGTATATTACAGTGTGTCAGTATATTACAGTGTATCATTGTGTTACAGTGTGTAACTGTGTTACAGTGTGTCAGTATATTACAGTGTGTCAGTGTATTACACTGTGTCAGTGTGATAGTGTGTCAGTATATTACAGTGTGTCAGTGTGTTACAGTGTGTCTGTATATTACAGTGTGTCAGTATATTACAGTGTGTCAGTGTATTACAGTGTGTCAGTGTGTTACAGTATGTCAGTATATTACAGTGTGTCAGTGTGATACAGTGTGTCAGTATATTACAGTGTGTCAGTATATTACAGTGTATCATTGTGTTACAGTGTGTAACTGTGTTACAGTGTGTCAGTATATTACAGTGTGTCAGTGTATTACAGTGTGTCAGTGTGATACATTGTGTCAGTATATTAGAGTGTGTCAGTGTGTTACAGTGTGTCAGTATATTACAGTGTGTCAGTGTATTACAGTGTGTCAGTGTGTTACAGTGTGTCAGTATATCACAGTGTGTCAGTTTATTACAGTGTGTCAGTGTATTACAGTGTGTCAGTGTGTTACAGTGTGTCAGTGTATTACAGTGTGTCAGTCTATCACAGTGTGTCAGTGTATCACAGTGTGTCAGTGTGTTACAGTGTGTCAGTGTGTTACAGTGTGTCAGTGTGTTACAGTGTGTTAGTGTGTTACAGTGTGTCAGTGTATTAGAGTGTGTCAGTGTGTTACAGTGTGTCAGTGTGTTACAGTGTATTACATTGTGTTAGTGTATTACAGTGTGTTAGTGTATTACAGTGTGTCAGTGTGTTACAGTGTGTTCGTATATTACAGTGTGTCAGTGTATTACAGTGTATTACAGTGTGTCATTGTGTCAGTGTGTTACAGTGTGTCAGTGTATTACAGTGTGTCAGTGTATTGCTATGTGTTACAGTGTGTCAGTGTATTACAGTGTATTACAGTGTGTCAGTGTGTTACAGTGTGCCAGTGTATTACAGTGTATTACAGTGTGTCAGTGTGTTACAGTGTGTCAGTGTATTACAGTGTGTCAGTGTGTTACAGTGTGTCAGTGTGTTACAGTGTGTCAGTGTATTACAGTGTATTACAGTGTGTCAGTGTATTGCAGTGTGTCAGTGTATTACAGTGTGTCAGTGTATTACAGTGTATTACAGTGTGTCAGTCTATTACAGTGTGTCAGTGTGTTACAGTGTGTCAGTGTGTTACAGTGTGTCAGTGTATTACAGTGTGTCAGTGTATTACAGTGTATTACAGTGTATTACAGTGTGTCAGTGTGTTACAGTGTGTCAGTGTATTGCAGTGTGTCAGTGTGTTCGTGTGTCAGTGTGTTACAGTGTTTCAGTGTGTTACAGTGTGTCAGTGTGTTGCAGAGTGTCAGTGTATTACAGAGTGACAGTGTGTTACAGTGTGTCAGTGTATTACAGTGTGTCAGTGTATTACAGTGTGTGTCAGTATATTACACTGTGTCCGTGTGTTACAGTGTGTCAGTGCATTACAGTGTATCAGTGTATTGCAGTGTGTCAGTGTGTTACAGTGTGTCAGTATATTAGTGTGTCAGTGTGTTACAGTGTGTCAGTATATTACAGTGTGTCAGTGTATTACAGTGTGTCAGTATATTACAGTGTGTCAGTGTGTTACAGTGTGTCAGTGTTACAGTGTGTCAGTGTATTACAGTGTGTCAGTGTATTACAGTGTGTCAGTGTGATACAGTGTGTCTGTGTATTACAGTGTGTCAGTGTGTTACAGTGTGTCAGTATATTACAGTGTGTCAGTGTGATACGGTGTGTCAGTATATTACAGTGTGTCAGTATATTACAGTGTGTCAGTGTGTTACAGTTTGTCAGTGTATTACAGTGTGTTAGTATATTACAGTGTGTCAGTGTATTACACTGTGTCAGTGTGATACAGTGTGTCAGTATATTACAGTGTGTCAGTGTGTTACAGTATGTCTGTATATTACAGTGTGTCAGTATATTACAGTGTGTCAGTGTATTACAGTGTGTCAGTGTGTTACAGTATGTCAGTATATTACAGTGTGTCAGTGTATTACAGTGTGTCAGTGTGATACAGTGTGTCAGTATATTACAGTGTGTCAGTATATTACAGTTTATCATTGTGTTACAGTGTGTAACTGTGTTACAGTGTGTCAGTATATTACAGTGTGTCAGTGTATTACAGTGTGTCAGTGTGATACAGTGTGTCAGTATATTAGAGTGTGTCAGTGTGTTACAGTGTGTCAGTATATTACAGTGTGTCAGTGTGTTACAGTGTGTCAGTGTATTACAGTGTGTCAGTGTGTTACAGTGTGTCAGTATATCACAGTGTGTCAGTGTATTACAGTGTGTCAGTGTATTACAGTGTGTCAGTGTGTTACAGTGTGTCAGTATATTACAGTGTGTCAGTGTGTTGCAGAGTGACAGTGTGTTACAGTGTGTCAGTGTGTTACACTGTGTCAGTGTGTTACACTGTGTCAGTGTATTACAGTGTGTCAGTGTATTACAGTGTGTGTCAGTATATTACACTGTGTCCGTGCGTTACAGTGTGTCAGTGCATTACAGTGTATCAGTGTATTGCAGTGAGTCAGTATGTTACAGTGTGTCAGTATATTAGTGTGTCAGTATATTACAGTGTGTCAGTGTGTTACAGTGTGTCAGTATATTACAGTGTGTCAGTGTGTTACAGTGTGTCAGTGTATTACAGTGTGTCAGTGTATTACACTGTGTCAGTGTGATACAGTGTGTCAGTGTATTACAGTGTGTCAGTGTGTTACAGTGTGTCAGTATATTGCAGTGTGTCAGTGTGTCAGTGTATTAGTGTGTCAGTGTGATACAGTGTGTCAGTATATTACAGTGTGTCAGTGTATTACAGTGTGTCAGTGTGATACAGTGTGTCAGTATATTACAGTGTGTCAGTGTGTGACAGTGTGTCTGTATATTACAGTGTGTCTGTATATTACAGTGTGTCAGTGTATTACAGTGTGTCAGTGTGTTACAGTATGTCAGTATATTACAGTGTGTCAGTGTGATACAGTGTGTCAGTATATTACAGTGTGTCAGTATATTACAGTGTATCATTGTGTTACAGTGTGTAACTGTGTTACAGTGTGTCAGTATATTACAGTGTGTCAGTGTATTACAGTGTGTCAGTGTGATACATTGTGTCAGTATATTAGAGTGTGTCAGTGTGTTACATTGTGTCAGTATATTACAGTGCGTCAGTGTATTACAGTGTGTCAGTGTGTTACAGTGTGTCAGTATATCACAGTGTGTCAGTGTATTACAGTGTGTCAGTGTATTACAGTGTGTCAGTGTGTTACAGTGTGTCAGTGTATTACAGTGTGTCAGTGTGTTACAGTGTGTCAGTGTATTACAGTGTGTCAGTGTATTACAGTGTGTCAGTGTGTTACAGTGTGTCAGTGTATTACAGTGTGTCTGTCTATCACAGTGTGTCAGTGTATCACAGTGTGTCAGTGTGTTTCAGTGTGTCAGTATATCACAGTGTGTCAGTGTATTACAGTGTGTCAGTGTATTACAGTGTGTCAGTCTATTACAGTGTGTCAGTGTATTACAGTGTGTCAGTGTATTACAGTGTGTCAGTGTGTTACAGTGTGTCAGTGCATTACAGTGTATCAGTGTATTGCAGTGTGTCAGTGTGTTACAGTGTGTCAGTATATTAGTGTGTCAGTGTGTTACAGTGTGTCAGTATATTACAGTGTGTCAGTGTATTACAGTGTGTCAGTATATTACAGTGTGTCAGTGTGTTACAGTGTGTCAGTATATTACAGTGTGTCAGTGTGTTACAGTGTGTCAGTGTATTAGTGTGTCAGTGTATTACAGTGTGTCATTGTGATACAGTGTGTCTGTGTATTACAGTGTGTCATGTGTTACAGTGTGTCAGTATATTACAGTGTGTCAGTGTGATACAGTGTGTCAGTATATTACAGTGTGTCAGTATATTACAGTGTGTCAGTGTGTTACAGTGTGTCAGTGTATTACAGTGTGTTAGTATATTACAGTGTGTCTGTGTATTACACTGTGTCAGTGTGATACAGTGTGTCAGTATATTACAGTGTGTCAGTGTGTTACAGTATGTCTGTATATTACAGTGTGTCAGTATATTACAGTGTGTCAGTGTATTACAGTGTGTCAGTGTGTTACAGTATGTCAGTATATTACAGTGTGTCAGTGTATTACAGTGTGTCAGTGTGATACAGTGTGTCAGGATATTACAGTGTGTCAGTATATTACAGTGTATCATTGTGTTACAGTGTGTAACTGTGTTACAGTGTGTCAGTATATTACAGTGTGTCAGTGTATTACAGTGTGTCAGTGTATTGCAGTGTGTCAGTGTGTTAGTGTGTCAGTGTATTACAGTGTGTCAGTGTGTTACAGTGTGTCAGTATATTACAGTGTGTCAGTGTGTTGCAGAGTGACAGTGTGTTACAGTGTGTCAGTGTGTTACACTGTGTCAGTGTGTTACACTGTGTCAGTGTATTACAGTGTGTGTCAGTATATTACACTGTGTCCGTGCGTTACATTGTGTCAGTGCATTACAGTGTATCAGTGTATTGCAGTGTGTCAGTATGTTACAGTGTGTCAGTATATTAGTGTGTCAGTATATTACAGTGTGTCAGTGTGTTACAGTGTGTCAGTATATTACAGTGTGTCAGTGTGTTACAGTGTGTCAGTATATTACAGTGTGTCAGTGTATTACAGTGTGTGTCAGTATATTACACTGTGTCCGTGCGTTACAGTGTGTCAGTGCATTACAGTGTATCAGTGTATTGCAGTGTGTCAGTATGTTACAGTGTGTCAGTATATTAGTGTGTCAGTGTGTTACAGTGTGTCAGTATATTACAGTGTGTCAGTATATTACAGTGTGTCAGTGTGTTACAGTGTGTCAGTATATTACAGTGTGTCAGTGTGTTACAGTGTGTCAGTGTATTACAGTGTGTCAGTGTATTACAGTGTGTCAGTGTGATACAGTGTGTCAGTGTATTACAGTGTGTCAGTGTGTTACTGTGTGTCAGTATATTGCAGTGTGTCAGTGTGATACAGTGTGTCAGTATATTACAGTGTGTCAGTATATTACAGTGTGACAGTGTGTCAGTGTGTTACAGTGTGTCAGTGTATTACAGTGTGTCAGTGTATTACAGTGTGTCAGTGTGTTACAGTGTGTCAGTATATTAGTGTGTCAGTGTGTTACAGTGTGTCAGTGTATTACAGTGTGTCAGTATATTACAGTGTGTTACAGTGTGTCAGTATATTACAGTGTGTCAGTGTGTTACAGTGTGTCAGTGTATAACAGTGTGTCAGTGTATTACAGTGTGTCAGTGTGATACAGTGTGTCAGTATATTACAGTGTGTCAGTATATTACAGTGTGTCAGTGTGTTACAGTGTGTCAGTGTGATACAGTGTGTCAGTATATTGCAGTGTGTCAGTATATTACAGTGTGTCAGTGTGTTACAGTGTGTCAGTATATTACAGTGTGTCAGTGTGATACAGTGTGTCAGTATATTACAGTGTGTCAGTGTATTACAGTGTGTCAGTGTGTTAAAGTGTTTCAGTATATTACAGTGTGTCAGTGTATTACATTGTGTTACAGTGTGTCAGTATATCACAGTGTGTCAGTGTATTACAGTGTGTCAGTGTATTACAGTGTGTCAGTGTGTTACAGTGTGTCAGTGTGTTACAGTGTGTCAGTATATCACAGTGTGTCAGTGTATTACAGTGTGTCAGTGTATTACAGTGTGTCAGTGTGTTACAGTGTGTCAGTATATTACAGTGTGTCAGTGTGTTTCAGTGTGTTACAGTGTGTCAGTGTGTTACAGTGTGTCAGTGTATTGCAGTGTGTCAGTGTGTTAGTGTGTCAGTGTATTTCAGTGTGTCAGTGTGTTACAGTGTGTCAGTATATTACAGTGTGTCAGTGTGTTACAGTGTGTCAGTGTGTTACACTGTGTCAGTGTGTTACACTGTGTCAGTGTATTACAGTGTGTCAGTGTATTACAGTGTGTGTCAGTATATTACACTGTGTCCGTGCGTTACAGTGTGTCAGTGCATTACAGTGTATCAGTGTATTGCAGTGTGTCAGTATGTTACAGTGTGTCAGTATATTAGTGTGTCAGTGTGTTACAGTGTGTCAGTATATTACAGTGTGTCAGTATATTACAGTGTGTCAGTGTGTTACAGTGTGTCAGTGTATTACAGTGTGTCAGTGTATTACAGTGTGTCAGTGTGTTACAGTGTGTCAGTATATTGCAGTGTGTCAGTGTGATACAGTGTGTCAGTATATTACAGTGTGTCAGTATATTACAGTGTGTCAGTGTGTTACAGTGTGTCAGTGTATTACAGTGTGTCAGTGTATTACAGTGTATTACAGTGTGTCAGTGTGTGACAGTGTGTCAGTATATTAGTGTGTCAGTGTGTTACAGTGTGTCAGTGTATTACAGTGTGTCAGTATATTACAGTGTGTTACAGTGTGTCAGTGTGTTACAGTGTGTCAGTGTGTTACAGTGTGTCAGTGTATTACAGTGTGTCAGTGTATTACAGTGTGTCAGTGTATTACAGTGTGTCAGTGTGATTCAGTGTGTCAGTGTATTACAGTGTGTCAGTGTGTTACAGTGTGTCAGTATATTACAGTGTGTCATTGTGATACAGTGTGTCAGTATATTACAGTGTGTCAGTATATTACAGTGTGTCAGTGTATTACAGTGTGTTAGTATATTACAGTGTGTCAGTGTATTACACTGTGTCAGTGTGATACAGTGTGTCAGTATATTACAGTGTGTCAGTATATTACAGTGTGTCAGTGTATTACATTATGTCAGTGTGTTACAGTATGTCAGTATATTACAGTGTGTCAGTGTATTACAGTGTGTCCGTGTATTACAGTGTGTCAGTATATTACAGTGTGTCACTGTGTTACAGTGTGTCAGTATATTACAGTGTGTCAGTGTGATACAGTGTGTCAGTATATTACAGTGTGTCAGTATATTACAGTGTGTCAGTGTGTTACAGTGTGTCAGTATATTACAGTGTGTCAGTGTGATACAGTGTGTCAGTATATTACAGTGTGTCAGTGTATTACAGTGTGTCAGTGTGTTACAGTGTTTCAGTATATTACAGTGTGTCAGTGTATTACAGTGTGTTACAGTGTGTCAGTATATCACAGTGTGTCAGTGTATTACAGTGTGTCAGTATATTACAGTGTGTCAGTGTATTACACTATGTCAGTGTGTTACAGTATGTCAGTATATTACAGTGTGTCAGTGTATTACAGTGTGTCCGTGTATTACAGTGTGTCAGTATATTACAGTGTGTCACTGTGTTACAGTGTGTCACTGTGTTACAGTGTGTCAGTATATTACAGTGTGTCAGTGTGATACAGTGTGTCAGTATATTACAGTGTGTCAGTATATTACAGTGTGTCAGTGTGTTACAGTGTGTCAGTATATTACAGTGTGTCAGTGTGATACAGTGTGTCAGTATATTACAGTGTGTCAGTGTATTACAGTGTGTCAGTGTGTTACAGTGTTTCAGTATATTACAGTGTGTCAGTGTATTACAGTGTGTCAGTGTGTTACAGTGTGTCAGCGTATTACAGTGGGTCAGTGTGTTACAGTGTGTCAGTGTGTTACAGTGTGTCAGTGTATTACAGTGTGTCAGTGTATTGCAGTGTGTCAGTGTGTTAGTGTGTCAGTGTATTACAGTGTGTCAGTGTGTTACAGTGTGTCAGTATATTACAGTGTGTCAGTGTGTTGCAGAGTGACAGTGTGTTACAGTGTGTCAGTGTGTTACACTGTGTCAGTGTATTACAGTGTGTCAGTGTATTACAGTGTGTGTCAGTATATTACACTGTGTCCGTGCGTTACAGTGTGTCAGTGTATTACAGTGTATCAGTGTATTGCAGTGTGTCAGTATGTTACAGTGTGTCAGTATATTAGTGTGTCAGTATATTACAGTGTGTCAGTGTGTTACAGTGTGTCAGTATATTACAGTGTGTCAGTGTGTTACAGTGTGTCAGTGTATTACAGTGTGTCAGTGTATTACACTGTGTCAGTGTGATACAGTGTGTCAGTGGATTACAGTGTGACAGTGTGTTACAGTGTGTCAGTATATTGCAGTGTGTCAGTGTGTCAGTGTATTACAGTGTGTCAGTGTGATACAGTGTGTCAGTATATTACAGTGTGTCAGTGTATTACAGTGTGTCAGTGTGATACAGTGTGTCAGTATATTACAGTGTGTCAGTATATTACAGTGTATCATTGTGTTACAGTGTGTAACTGTGTTACAGTGTGTCAGTATATTACAGTGTGTCAGTGTATTACACTGTGTCAGTGTGATACAGTGTGTCAGTATATTACAGTGTGTCAGTGTGAAACAGTGTGTCTGTATATTACAGTGTGTCAGTATATTACACTGTGTCAGTGTATTACAGTGTGTCAGTGTGTTACAGTATGTCAGTATATTACAGTGTATCATTGTGTTACAGTGTGTAACTGTGTTACAGTGTGTCAGTATATTACAGTGTGTCAGTGTATTACAGTGTGTCAGTGTGATACATTGTGTCAGTATATTAGAGTGTGTCAGTGTGTTACATTGTGTCAGTATATTACAGTGCGTCAGTGTATTACAGTGTGTCAGTGTGTTACAGTGTGTCAGTATATCACAGTGTGTCAGTGTATTACAGTGTGTCAGTGTATTACAGTGTGTCAGTGTATTACACTGTGTCAGTGTGATACAGTGTGTCAGTGCATTACAGTGTATCAGTGTATTGCAGTGTGTCAGTATGTTACAGTGTGTCAGTATATTAGTGTGTCAGTATATTACAGTGTGTCAGTGTGTTACAGTGTGTCAGTATATTACAGTGTGTCAGTGTATTACAGTGTGTCAGTGTATTACACTGTGTCAGTGTGATACAGTGTGTCAGTGTATTACAGTGTGTCAGTGTGTTACAGTGTGTCAGTATATTGCAGTGTGTCAGTGTGTCAGTGTATTACAGTGTGTCAGTGTGATACAGTGTGTCAGTATATTACAGTGTGTCAGTGTATTACAGTGTGTCAGTGTGATACAGTGTGTCAGTATATTACAGTGTGTCAGTATATTACAGTGTATCATTGTGTTACAGTGTGTAACTGTGTTACAGTGTGTCAGTATATTACAGTGTGTCAGTGTATTACACTGTGTCAGTGTGATAGTGTGTCAGTATATTACAGTGTGTCAGTGTGTTACAGTGTGTCTGTATATTACAGTGTGTCAGTATATTACAGTGTGTCAGTGTATTACAGTGTGTCAGTGTGTTACAGTATGTCAGTATATTACAGTGTGTCAGTGTGATACAGTGTGTCAGTATATTACAGTGTGTCAGTATATTACAGTGTATCATTGTGTTACAGTGTGTAACTGTGTTACAGTGTGTCAGTATATTACAGTGTGTCAGTGTATTACAGTGTGTCAGTGTGATACATTGTGTCAGTATATTAGAGTGTGTCAGTGTGTTACAGTGTGTCAGTATATTACAGTGTGTCAGTGTATTACAGTGTGTCAGTGTGTTACAGTGTGTCAGTATATCACAGTGTGTCAGTTTATTACAGTGTGTCAGTGTATTACAGTGTGTCAGTGTGTTACAGTGTGTCAGTGTATTACAGTGTGTCAGTCTATCACAGTGTGTCAGTGTATCACAGTGTGTCAGTGTGTTACAGTGTGTCAGTGTGTTACAGTGTGTCAGTGTGTTACAGTGTGTTAGTGTGTTACAGTGTGTCAGTGTATTAGAGTGTGTCAGTGTGTTACAGTGTGTCAGTGTGTTACAGTGTATTACATTGTGTTAGTGTATTACAGTGTGTTAGTGTATTACAGTGTGTCAGTGTGTTACAGTGTGTTCGTATATTACAGTGTGTCAGTGTATTACAGTGTATTACAGTGTGTCATTGTGTCAGTGTGTTACAGTGTGTCAGTGTATTACAGTGTGTCAGTGTATTGCTATGTGTTACAGTGTGTCAGTGTATTACAGTGTATTACAGTGTGTCAGTGTGTTACAGTGTGCCAGTGTATTACAGTGTATTACAGTGTGTCAGTGTGTTACAGTGTGTCAGTGTATTACAGTGTGTCAGTGTGTTACAGTGTGTCAGTGTGTTACAGTGTGTCAGTGTATTACAGTGTATTACAGTGTGTCAGTGTATTGCAGTGTGTCAGTGTATTACAGTGTGTCAGTGTATTACAGTGTATTACAGTGTGTCAGTCTATTACAGTGTGTCAGTGTGTTACAGTGTGTCAGTGTGTTACAGTGTGTCAGTGTATTACAGTGTGTCAGTGTATTACAGTGTATTACAGTGTATTACAGTGTGTCAGTGTGTTACAGTGTGTCAGTGTATTGCAGTGTGTCAGTGTGTTCGTGTGTCAGTGTGTTACAGTGTTTCAGTGTGTTACAGTGTGTCAGTGTGTTGCAGAGTGTCAGTGTATTACAGAGTGACAGTGTGTTACAGTGTGTCAGTGTATTACAGTGTGTCAGTGTATTACAGTGTGTGTCAGTATATTACACTGTGTCCGTGTGTTACAGTGTGTCAGTGCATTACAGTGTATCAGTGTATTGCAGTGTGTCAGTGTGTTACAGTGTGTCAGTATATTAGTGTGTCAGTGTGTTACAGTGTGTCAGTATATTACAGTGTGTCAGTGTATTACAGTGTGTCAGTATATTACAGTGTGTCAGTGTGTTACAGTGTGTCAGTGTTACAGTGTGTCAGTGTATTACAGTGTGTCAGTGTATTACAGTGTGTCAGTGTGATACAGTGTGTCTGTGTATTACAGTGTGTCAGTGTGTTACAGTGTGTCAGTATATTACAGTGTGTCAGTGTGATACGGTGTGTCAGTATATTACAGTGTGTCAGTATATTACAGTGTGTCAGTGTGTTACAGTTTGTCAGTGTATTACAGTGTGTTAGTATATTACAGTGTGTCAGTGTATTACACTGTGTCAGTGTGATACAGTGTGTCAGTATATTACAGTGTGTCAGTGTGTTACAGTATGTCTGTATATTACAGTGTGTCAGTATATTACAGTGTGTCAGTGTATTACAGTGTGTCAGTGTGTTACAGTATGTCAGTATATTACAGTGTGTCAGTGTATTACAGTGTGTCAGTGTGATACAGTGTGTCAGTATATTACAGTGTGTCAGTATATTACAGTTTATCATTGTGTTACAGTGTGTAACTGTGTTACAGTGTGTCAGTATATTACAGTGTGTCAGTGTATTACAGTGTGTCAGTGTGATACAGTGTGTCAGTATATTAGAGTGTGTCAGTGTGTTACAGTGTGTCAGTATATTACAGTGTGTCAGTGTGTTACAGTGTGTCAGTGTATTACAGTGTGTCAGTGTGTTACAGTGTGTCAGTATATCACAGTGTGTCAGTGTATTACAGTGTGTCAGTGTATTACAGTGTGTCAGTGTGTTACAGTGTGTCAGTTTATTACAGTGTGTCAGTGTGTTACAGTGTGTCAGTGTATTACAGTGTGTCAGTGTATTGCAGTGTGTCAGTGTGTTAGTGTGTCAGTGTATTTCAGTGTGTCAGTATATTGCAGTGTGTCAGTGTGTTTCAGTGCGTCAGTGTGTTACACTGTGTCAGTGTGTTACACTGTGTCAGTTTATTACAGTGTGTCAGTGTATTACAGTGTGTGTCAGTATATTACACTGTGTCCGTGCGTTACAGTGTGTCAGTGCATTACAGTGTATCAGTGTATTGCAGTGTGTCAGTATGTTACAGTGTGTCAGTATATTAGTGTGTCAGTGTGTTACAGTGTGTCAGTATATTACAGTGTGTCAGTATAATACAGTGTGTCAGTGTGTTACAGTGTGTCAGTATATTACAGTGTGTCAGTGTGTTACAGTGTGTCAGTGTATTACAGTGTGTCAGTGTATTACAGTGTGTCAGTGTGATACAGTGTGTCAGTGTGTTACTGTGTGTCAGTATATTGCAGTGTGTCAGTGTGATACAGTGTGTCAGTATATTACAGTGTGTCAGTATATTACAGTGTGACAGTGTGTCAGTGTGTTACACTGTGTCAGAGTGTTACAGTGTGTCAGTGTGTTACAGTGTGTTAGTGTGTTACAGTGTGTCAGTGTATTAGAGTGTGTCAGTGTGTTACAGTGTGTCAGTGTGTTACAGTGTATTACATTGTGTTAGTGTATTACAGTGTGTTAGTGTATTACAGTGTGTCAGTGTGTTACAGTGTGTTCGTATATTACAGTGTGTCAGTGTATTACAGTGTATTACAGTGTGTCAGTGTGTCAGTGTGTTACAGTGTGTCAGTGTATTACAGTGTGTCAGTGTATTGCTATGTGTTACAGTGTGTCAGTGTATTACAGTGTATTACAGTGTGTCAGTGTGTTACAGTGTGCCAGTGTATTACAGTGTATTACAGTGTGTCAGTGTGTTACAGTGTGTCAGTGTATTACAGTGTGTCAGTGTGTTACAGTGTGTCAGTGTGTTACAGTGTGTCAGTGTATTACAGTGTATTACAGTGTGTCAGTGTATTGCAGTGTGTCAGTGTATTACAGTGTGTCAGTGTATTACAGTGTATTACAGTGTGTCAGTCTATTACAGTGTGTCAGTGTGTTACAGTGTGTCAGTGTGTTACAGTGTGTCAGTGTATTACAGTGTGTCAGTGTATTACAGTGTATTACAGTGTATTACAGTGTGTCAGTGTGTTACAGTGTGTCAGTGTATTGCAGTGTGTCAGTGTGTTAGTGTGTCAGTGTGTTACAGTGTGTCAGTGTGTTACAGTGTGTCAGTGTGTTGCAGAGTGTCAGTGTATTACAGAGTGACAGTGTGTTACAGTATGTCAGTGTATTACAGTGTGTCAGTGTATAACAGTGTGTCAGTGTATTACAGTGTGTGTCAGTATATTACACTGTGTCCGTGTGTTACAGTGTGTCAGTGCATTACAGTGTATCAGTGTATTGCAGTGTGTCAGTGTGTTACAGTGTGTCAGTATATTAGTGTGTCAGTGTGTTACAGTGTGTCAGTATATTACAGTGTGTCAGTGTATTACAGTGTGTCAGTATATTACAGTGTGTCAGTGTGTTACAGTGTGTCAGTGTTACAGTGTGTCAGTGTATTACAGTGTGTCAGTGTATTACAGTGTGTCAGTGTGATACAGTGTGTCTGTGTATTACAGTGTGTCAGTGTGTTACAGTGTGTCAGTATATTACAGTGTGTCAGTGTGATACGGTGTGTCAGTATATTACAGTGTGTCAGTATATTACAGTGTGTCAGTGTGTTACAGTTTGTCAGTGTATTACAGTGTGTTAGTATATTACAGTGTGTCAGTGTATTACACTGTGTCAGTGTGATACAGTGTGTCAGTATATTACAGTGTGTCAGTGTGTTACAGTATGTCTGTATATTACAGTGTGTCAGTATATTACAGTGTGTCAGTGTATTACAGTGTGTCAGTGTGTTACAGTATGTCAGTATATTACGGTGTGTCAGTGTATTACAGTGTGTCAGTGTGATACAGTGTGTCAGTATATTACAGTGTGTCAGTATATTACAGTTTATCATTGTGTTACAGTGTGTAACTGTGTTACAGTGTGTCAGTATATTACAGTGTGTCAGTGTATTACAGTGTGTCAGTGTGATACAGTGTGTCAGTATATTAGAGTGTGTCAGTGTGTTACAGTGTGTCAGTATATTACAGTGTGTCAGTGTGTTACAGTGTGTCAGTGTATTACAGTGTGTCAGTGTGTTACAGTGTGTCAGTATATTACAGTGTGTCAGTGTATTACAGTGTGTCAGTGTGTTACAGTGTGTCAGTATATTACAGTGTGTCAGTGTGTTACAGTGTGTCAGTGTATTACAGTGTGTCAGTGTATTGCAGTGTGTCAGTGTGTTAGTGTGTCAGTGTATTACAGTGTGTCAGTGTGTTACAGTGTGTCAGTATATTGCAGTGTGTCAGTGTGTTTCAGTGCGTCAGTTTGTTACACTGTGTCAGTGTATTACAGTGTGTCAGTGTATTACAGTGTGTGTCAGTATATTACACTGTGTCCGTGCGTTACAGTGTGTCAGTGCATTACAGTGTATCAGTGTATTGCAGTGTGTCAGTATGTTACAGTGTGTCAGTATATTAGTGTGTCAGTGTGTTACAGTGTGTCAGTATATTACAGTGTGTCAGTATATTACAGTGTGTCAGTGTGTTACAGTGTGTCAGTATATTACAGTGTGTCAGTGTGTTACAGTGTGTCAGTGTATTACAGTGTGTCAGTGTATTACAGTGTGTCAGTGTGATACAGTGTGTCAGTGTGTTACTGTGTGTCAGTATATTGCAGTGTGTCAGTGTGATACAGTGTGTCAGTATATTACAGTGTGTCAGTATATTACAGTGTGACAGTGTGTCAGTGTGTTACAGTGTGTCAGTGTATTACAGTGTGTCAGTGTATTACAGTGTATTACAGTGTGTCAGTGTGTTACAGTGTGTCAGTATATTAGTGTGTCAGTGTGTTACAGTGTGTCAGTGTATTACAGTGTGTCAGTATATTACAGTGTGTTACAGTGTGTCAGTATATTACAGTGTGTCAGTGTGTTACAGTGTGTCAGTGTATAACAGTGTGTCAGTGTATTACAGTGTGTCAGTGTGATACAGTGTGTCAGTGTATTACAGTGTGTCAGTGTGTTACAGTGTGACAGTATATTACAGTGTGTCAGTGTGATACAGTGTGTCAGTATATTACAGTGTGTCAGTATATTACAGTGTGTCAGTGTGTTACAGTGTGTCAGTGTGATACAGTGTGTCAGTATATTGCAGTGTGTCAGTATATTACACTGTGTCAGTGTGTTACAGTGTGTCAGTATATTACAGTGTGTCAGTGTGTTACAGTGTGTCAGTATATTACAGTGTGTCAGTGTATTACAGTGTGTCAGTGTGTCAGTATATCACAGTGTGTCAGTGTATTACAGTGTGTCAGTGTATTACAGTGTGTCAGTGTGTTACAGTGTGTCAGTGTGTTACAGTGTGTCAGTGTGTTACAGTGTGTCAGTGTATTACAGTGTGTCAGTGTGTTACAGTGTGTCAGTATATTACAGTGTGTCAGTGTGTTACAGTGTGTCAGTGTGTTACAGTGTGTCAGTGTGTTACAGTGTGTCAGTGTATTGCAGTGTGTCAGTGTGTTAGTGTGTCAGTGTATTTCAGTGTGTCAGTGTGTTACAGTGTGTCAGTATATTACAGTGTGTCAGTGTGTTACAGTGTGTCAGTGTGTTACACTGTGTCAGTGTGTTACACTGTGTCAGTGTATTACAGTGTGTCAGTGTATTACAGTGTGTGTCAGTATATTACACTGTGTCCGTGCGTTACAGGGTGTCAGTGCATTACAGTGTATCAGTGTATTGCAGTGTGTCAGTATGTTACAGTGTGTCAGTATATTAGTGTGTCAGTGTGTTACAGTGTGTCAGTATATTACAGTGTGTCAGTGTATTACAGTGTGTCAGTGTGATACAGTGTGTCAGTATATTAGAGTGTGTCAGTGTGTTACAGTGTGTCAGTATATTACAGTGTGTCAGTGTGTTACAGTGTGTCAGTGTATTACAGTGTGTCAGTGTGTTACAGTGTGTCAGTATATCACAGTGTGTCAGTGTATTACAGTGTGTCAGTGTGTTACAGTGTGTCAGTATATTACAGTGTGTCAGTGTGTTACAGTGTGTCAGTGTATTACAGTGTGTCAGTGTATTGCAGTGTGTCAGTGTGTTAGTGTGTCAGTGTATTACAGTGTGTCAGTGTGTTACAGTGTGTCAGTATATTGCAGTGTGTCAGTGTGTTTCAGTGCGTCAGTGTGTTACACTGTGTCAGTGTATTACAGTGTGTCAGTGTATTACAGTGTATCAGTGTATTGCAGTGTGTCAGTATGTTACAGTGTGTCAGTATATTAGTGTGTCAGTGTGTTACAGTGTGTCAGTATATTACAGTGTGTCAGTATATTACAGTGTGTCAGTGTGTTACAGTGTGTCAGTATATTACAGTGTGTCAGTGTGTTACAGTGTGTCAGTGTATTACAGTGTGTCAGTGTATTACAGTGTGTCAGTGTGATACAGTGTGTCAGTGTGTTACTGTGTGTCAGTATATTGCAGTGTGTCAGTGTGATACAGTGTGTCAGTATATTACAGTGTGTCAGTATATTACAGTGTGACAGTGTGTCAGTGTGTTACAGTGTGTCAGTGTATTACAGTGTGTCAGTGTATTACAGTGTATTACAGTGTGTCAGTGTGTTACAGTGTGTCAGTATATTAGTGTGTCAGTGTGTTACAGTGTGTCAGTGTATTACAGTGTGTCAGTATATTACAGTGTGTTACAGTGTGTCAGTATATTACAGTGTGTCAGTGTGTTACAGTGTGTCAGTGTATAACAGTGTGTCAGTGTATTACAGTGTGTCAGTGTGATACAGTGTGTCAGTGTATTACAGTGTGTCAGTGTGTTACAGTGTGACAGTATATTACAGTGTGTCAGTGTGATACAGTGTGTCAGTATATTACAGTGTGTCAGTATATTACAGTGTGTCAGTGTGTTACAGTGTGTCAGTGTGATACAGTGTGTCAGTATATTGCAGTGTGTCAGTATATTACACTGTGTCAGTGTGTTACAGTGTGTCAGTATATTACAGTGTGTCAGTGTGTTACAGTGTGTCAGTATATTACAGTGTGTCAGTGTATTACAGTGTGTCAGTGTGTCAGTATATCACAGTGTGTCAGTGTATTACAGTGTGTCAGTGTGTTACAGTGTTTCAGTATATTACAGTGTGTCAGTGTATTACAGTGTGTTACAGTGTGTCAGTATATCACAGTGTGTCAGTGTATTACAGTGTGTCAGTATATTACAGTGTGTCAGTGTATTACAGTGTGTCCGTGTATTACAGTGTGTCAGTATATTACAGTGTGTCACTGTGTTACAGTGTGTCACTGTGTTACAGTGTGTCAGTATATTACAGTGTGTCAGTGTGATACAGTGTGTCAGTATATTACAGTGTGTCAGTATATTACAGTGTGTCAGTGTGTTACAGTGTGTCAGTATATTACAGTGTGTCAGTGTGATACAGTGTGTCAGTATATTACAGTGTGTCAGTGTATTACAGTGTGTCAGTGTGTTACAGTGTTTCAGTATATTACAGTGTGTCAGTGTATTACAGTGTGTCAGTGTGTTACAGTGTGTCAGCGTATTACAGTGGGTCAGTGTGTTACAGTGTGTCAGTGTGTTACAGTGTGTCAGTGTATTACAGTGTGTCAGTGTATTGCAGTGTGTCAGTGTGTTAGTGTGTCAGTGTATTACAGTGTGTCAGTGTGTTACAGTGTGTCAGTATATTACAGTGTGTCAGTGTGTTGCAGAGTGACAGTGTGTTACAGTGTGTCAGTGTGTTACACTGTGTCAGTGTATTACAGTGTGTCAGTGTATTACAGTGTGTGTCAGTATATTACACTGTGTCCGTGCGTTACAGTGTGTCAGTGCATTACAGTGTATCAGTGTATTGCAGTGTGTCAGTATGTTACAGTGTGTCAGTATATTAGTGTGTCAGTATATTACAGTGTGTCAGTGTGTTACAGTGTGTCAGTATATTACAGTGTGTCAGTGTGTTACAGTGTGTCAGTGTATTACAGTGTGTCAGTGTATTACACTGTGTCAGTGTGATACAGTGTGTCAGTGGATTACAGTGTGACAGTGTGTTACAGTGTGTCAGTATATTGCAGTGTGTCAGTGTGTCAGTGTATTACAGTGTGTCAGTGTGATACAGTGTGTCAGTATATTACAGTGTGTCAGTGTATTACAGTGTGTCAGTGTGAAACAGTGTGTCTGTATATTACAGTGTGTCAGTATATTACACTGTGTCAGTGTATTACAGTGTGTCAGTGTGTTACAGTATGTCAGTATATTACAGTGTATCATTGTGTTACAGTGTGTAACTGTGTTACAGTGTGTCAGTATATTACAGTGTGTCAGTGTATTACAGTGTGTCAGTGTGATACATTGTGTCAGTATATTAGAGTGTGTCAGTGTGTTACATTGTGTCAGTATATTACAGTGCGTCAGTGTATTACAGTGTGTCAGTGTGTTACAGTGTGTCAGTATATCACAGTGTGTCAGTGTATTACACTGTGTCAGTGTATTACAGTGTGTCAGTGTATTACACTGTGTCAGTGTGATACAGTGTGTCAGTGCATTACAGTGTATCAGTGTATTGCAGTGTGTCAGTATGTTACAGTGTGTCAGTATATTAGTGTGTCAGTATATTACAGTGTGTCAGTGTGTTACAGTGTGTCAGTATATTACAGTGTGTCAGTGTATTACAGTGTGTCAGTGTATTACACTGTGTCAGTGTGATACAGTGTGTCAGTGTATTACAGTGTGTCAGTGTGTTACAGTGTGTCAGTATATTGCAGTGTGTCAGTGTGTCAGTGTATTACAGTGTGTCAGTGTGATACAGTGTGTCAGTATATTACAGTGTGTCAGTGTATTACAGTGTGTCAGTGTGATACAGTGTGTCAGTATATTACAGTGTGTCAGTATATTACAGTGTATCATTGTGTTACAGTGTGTAACTGTGTTACAGTGTGTCAGTATATTACAGTGTGTCAGTGTATTACACTGTGTCAGTGTGATAGTGTGTCAGTATATTACAGTGTGTCAGTGTGTTACAGTGTGTCTGTATATTACAGTGTATCAGTATATTACAGTGTGTCAGTGTATTACAGTGTGTCAGTGTGTTACAGTATGTCAGTATATTACAGTGTGTCAGTGTGATACAGTGTGTCAGTATATTACAGTGTGTCAGTATATTTCAGTGTATCATTGTGTTACAGTGTGTAACTGTGTTACAGTGTGTCAGTATATTACAGTGTGTCAGTGTATTACAGTGTGTCAGTGTGATACATTGTGTCAGTATATTAGAGTGTGTCAGTGTGTTACAGTGTGTCAGTATATTACAGTGTGTCAGTGTATTACAGTGTGTCAGTGTGTTACAGTGTGTCAGTATATCACAGTGTGTCAGTTTATTACAGTGTGTCAGTGTATTACAGTGTGTCAGTGTGTTACAGTGTGTCAGTGTGTTACAGTGTGTCAGTGTGTTACAGTGTGTTAGTGTGTTACAGTGTGTCAGTGTATTAGAGTGTGTCAGTGTGTTACAGTGTGTCAGTGTGTTACAGTGTATTACATTGTGTTAGTGTATTACAGTGTGTTAGTGTATTACAGTGTGTCAGTGTGTTACAGTGTGTTCGTATATTACAGTGTGTCAGTGTATTACAGTGTGTCAGTGTGTCAGTGTGTTACAGTGTGTCAGTGTATTACAGTGTGTCAGTGTATTGCTATGTGTTACAGTGTGTCAGTGTATTACAGTGTATTACAGTGTGTCAGTGTGTTACAGTGTGCCAGTGTATTACAGTGTATTACAGTGTGTCAGTGTGTTACAGTGTGTCAGTGTATTACAGTGTGTCAGTGTGTTACAGTGTGTCAGTGTGTTACAGTGTGTCAGTGTATTACAGTGTATTACAGTGTGTCAGTGTATTGCAGTGTGTCAGTGTATTACAGTGTGTCAGTGTATTACAGTGTATTACAGTGTGTCAGTCTATTACAGTGTGTCAGTGTGTTACAGTGTGTCAGTGTGTTACAGTGTGTCAGTGTATTACAGTGTGTCAGTGTATTACAGTGTATTACAGTGTATTACAGTGTGTCAGTGTGTTACAGTGTGTCAGTGTATTGCAGTGTGTCAGTGTGTTCGTGTGTCAGTGTGTTACAGTGTGTCAGTGTGTTACAGTGTGTCAGTGTGTTGCAGAGTGTCAGTGTATTACAGAGTGACAGTGTGTTACAGTGTGTCAGTGTATTACAGTGTGTCAGTGTATTACAGTGTGTGTCAGTATATTACACTGTGTCCGTGTGTTACAGTGTGTCAGTGCATTACAGTGTATCAGTGTATTGCAGTGTGTCAGTGTGTTACAGTGTGTCAGTATATTAGTGTGTCAGTGTGTTACAGTGTGTCAGTATATTACACTGTGTCAGTGTATTACAGTGTGTCAGTATATTACAGTGTGTCAGTGTGTTACAGTGTGTCAGTGTTACAGTGTGTCAGTGTATTACAGTGTGTCAGTGTATTACAGTGTGTCAGTGTGATACAGTGTGTCTGTGTATTACAGTGTGTCAGTGTGTTACAGTGTGTCAGTATATTACAGTGTGTCAGTGTGATACGGTGTGTCAGTATATTACAGTGTGTCAGTATATTACAGTGTGTCAGTGTGTTACAGTTTGTCAGTGTATTACAGTGTGTTAGTATATTACAGTGTGTCAGTGTATTACACTGTGTCAGTGTGATACAGTGTGTCAGTATATTACAGTGTGTCAGTGTGTTACAGTATGTCTGTATATTACAGTGTGTCAGTATATTACAGTGTGTCAGTGTATTACAGTGTGTCAGTGTGTTACAGTATGTCAGTATATTACAGTGTGTCAGTGTATTACAGTGTGTCAGTGTGATACAGTGTGTCAGTATATTACAGTGTGTCAGTATATTACAGTTTATCATTGTGTTACAGTGTGTAACTGTGTTACAGTGTGTCAGTATATTACAGTGTGTCAGTGTATTACAGTGTGTCAGTGTGATACAGTGTGTCAGTATATTAGAGTGTGTCAGTGTGTTACAGTGTGTCAGTATATTACAGTGTGTCAGTGTGTTACAGTGTGTCAGTGTATTACAGTGTGTCAGTGTGTTACAGTGTGTCAGTATATCACAGTGTGTCAGTGTATTACAGTGTGTCAGTGTATTACAGTGTGTCAGTGTGTTACAGTGTGTCAGTATATTACAGTGTGTCAGTGTGATACAGTGTGTCAGTATATTACAGTGTGTCAGTATATTACAGTGTGTCAGTGTGTTACAGTGTGTCAGTGTGATACAGTGTGTCAGTATATTGCAGTGTGTCAGTATATTACACTGTGTCAGTGTGTTACAGTGTGTCAGTATATTACAGTGTGTCAGTGTGTTACAGTGTGTCAGTATATTACAGTGTGTCAGTGTATTACAGTGTGTCAGTGTGTCAGTATATCACAGTGTGTCAGTGTATTACAGTGTGTCAGTGTGTTACAGTGTTTCAGTATATTACAGTGTGTCAGTGTATTACAGTGTGTTACAGTGTGTCAGTATATCACAGTGTGTCAGTGTATTACAGTGTGTCAGTATATTACAGTGTGTCAGTGTATTACACTATGTCAGTGTGTTACAGTATGTCAGTATATTACAGTGTGTCAGTGTATTACAGTGTGTCCGTGTATTACAGTGTGTCAGTATATTACAGTGTGTCACTGTGTTACAGTGTGTCACTGTGTTACAGTGTGTCAGTATATTACAGTGTGTCAGTGTGATACAGTGTGTCAGTATATTACAGTGTGTCAGTATATTACAGTGTGTCAGTGTGTTACAGTGTGTCAGTATATTACAGTGTGTCAGTGTGATACAGTGTGTCAGTATATTACAGTGTGTCAGTGTATTACAGTGTGTCAGTGTGTTACAGTGTTTCAGTATATTACAGTGTGTCAGTGTATTACAGTGTGTCAGTGTGTTACAGTGTGTCAGCGTATTACAGTGGGTCAGTGTGTTACAGTGTGTCAGTGTGTTACAGTGTGTCAGTGTATTACAGTGTGTCAGTGTATTGCAGTGTGTCAGTGTGTTAGTGTGTCAGTGTATTACAGTGTGTCAGTGTGTTACAGTGTGTCAGTATATTACAGTGTGTCAGTGTGTTGCAGAGTGACAGTGTGTTACAGTGTGTCAGTGTGTTACACTGTGTCAGTGTATTACAGTGTGTCAGTGTATTACAGTGTGTGTCAGTATATTACACTGTGTCCGTGCGTTACAGTGTGTCAGTGCATTACAGTGTATCAGTGTATTGCAGTGTGTCAGTATGTTACAGTGTGTCAGTATATTAGTGTGTCAGTATATTACAGTGTGTCAGTGTGTTACAGTGTGTCAGTATATTACAGTGTGTCAGTGTGTTACAGTGTGTCAGTGTATTACAGTGTGTCAGTGTATTACACTGTGTCAGTGTGATACAGTGTGTCAGTGGATTACAGTGTGACAGTGTGTTACAGTGTGTCAGTATATTGCAGTGTGTCAGTGTGTCAGTGTATTACAGTGTGTCAGTGTGATACAGTGTGTCAGTATATTACAGTGTGTCAGTGTATTACAGTGTGTCAGTGTGATACAGTGTGTCAGTATATTACAGTGTGTCAGTATATTACAGTGTATCATTGTGTTACAGTGTGTAACTGTGTTACAGTGTGTCAGTATATTACAGTGTGTCAGTGTATTACACTGTGTCAGTGTGATACAGTGTGTCAGTATATTACAGTGTGTCAGTGTGAAACAGTGTGTCTGTATATTACAGTGTGTCAGTATATTACACTGTGTCAGTGTATTACAGTGTGTCAGTGTGTTACAGTATGTCAGTATATTACAGTGTATCATTGTGTTACAGTGTGTAACTGTGTTACAGTGTGTCAGTATATTACAGTGTGTCAGTGTATTACAGTGTGTCAGTGTGATACATTGTGTCAGTATATTAGAGTGTGTCAGTGTGTTACATTGTGTCAGTATATTACAGTGCGTCAGTGTATTACAGTGTGTCAGTGTGTTACAGTGTGTCAGTATATCACAGTGTGTCAGTGTATTACAGTGTGTCAGTGTATTACAGTGTGTCAGTGTATTACACTGTGTCAGTGTGATACAGTGTGTCAGTGCATTACAGTGTATCAGTGTATTGCAGTGTGTCAGTATGTTACAGTGTGTCAGTATATTAGTGTGTCAGTATATTACAGTGTGTCAGTGTGTTACAGTGTGTCAGTGTATTACAGTGTGTCAGTGTATTACACTGTGTCAGTGTGATACAGTGTGTCAGTGTATTACAGTGTGTCAGTGTGTTACAGTGTGTCAGTATATTGCAGTGTGTCAGTGTGTCAGTGTATTACAGTGTGTCAGTGTGATACAGTGTGTCAGTATATTACAGTGTGTCAGTGTATTACAGTGTGTCAGTGTGATACAGTGTGTCAGTATATTACAGTGTGTCAGTATATTACAGTGTATCATTGTGTTACAGTGTGTAACTGTGTTACAGTGTGTCAGTATATTACAGTGTGTCAGTGTATTACACTGTGTCAGTGTGATAGTGTGTCAGTATATTACAGTGTGTCAGTGTGTTACAGTGTGTCTGTATATTACAGTGTGTCAGTATATTACAGTGTGTCAGTGTATTACAGTGTGTCAGTGTGTTACAGTATGTCAGTATATTACAGTGTGTCAGTGTGATACAGTGTGTCAGTATATTACAGTGTGTCAGTATATTACAGTGTATCATTGTGTTACAGTGTGTAACTGTGTTACAGTGTGTCAGTATATTACAGTGTGTCAGTGTATTACAGTGTGTCAGTGTGATACATTGTGTCAGTATATTAGAGTGTGTCAGTGTGTTACAGTGTGTCAGTATATTACAGTGTGTCAGTGTATTACAGTGTGTCAGTGTGTTACTGTGTGTCAGTATATCACAGTGTGTCAGTTTATTACAGTGTGTCAGTGTATTACAGTGTGTCAGTGTGTTACAGTGTGTCAGTGTATTACAGTGTGTCAGTCTATCACAGTGTGTCAGTGTATCACAGTGTGTCAGTGTGTTACAGTGTGTCAGTGTGTTACAGTGTGTCAGTGTGTTACAGTGTGTTAGTGTGTTACAGTGTGTCAGTGTATTAGAGTGTGTCAGTGTGTTACAGTGTGTCAGTGTGTTACAGTGTATTACATTGTGTTAGTGTATTACAGTGTGTTAGTGTATTACAGTGTGTCAGTGTGTTACAGTGTGTTCGTATATTACAGTGTGTCAGTGTATTACAGTGTATTACAGTGTGTCAGTGTGTCAGTGTGTTACAGTGTGTCAATGTATTACAGTGTGTCAGTGTATTGCTATGTGTTACAGTGTGTCAGTGTATTACAGTGTATTACAGTGTGTCAGTGTGTTACAGTGTGCCAGTGTATTACAGTGTATTACAGTGTGTCAGTGTGTTACAGTGTGTCAGTGTATTACAGTGTGTCAGTGTGTTACAGTGTGTCAGTGTGTTACAGTGTGTCAGTGTATTACAGTGTATTACAGTGTGTCAGTGTATTGCAGTGTGTCAGTGTATTACAGTGTGTCAGTGTATTACAGTGTATTACAGTGTGTCAGTCTATTACAGTGTGTCAGTGTGTTACAGTGTGTCAGTGTGTTACAGTGTGTCAGTGTATTACAGTGTGTCAGTGTATTACAGTGTATTACAGTGTATTACAGTGTGTCAGTGTGTTACAGTGTGTCAGTGTATTGCAGTGTGTCAGTGTGTTCGTGTGTCAGTGTGTTACAGTGTGTCAGTGTGTTACAGTGTGTCAGTGTGTTGCAGAGTGTCAGTGTATTACAGAGTGACAGTGTGTTACAGTGTGTCAGTGTATTACAGTGTGTCAGTGTATTACAGTGTGTGTCAGTATATTACACTGTGTCCGTGTGTTACAGTGTGTCAGTGCATTACAGTGTATCAGTGTATTGCAGTGTGTCAGTGTGTTACAGTGTGTCAGTATATTAGTGTGTCAGTGTGTTACAGTGTGTCAGTATATTACAGTGTGTCAGTGTATTACAGTGTGTCAGTGTATTACAGTGTGTCAGTATATTACAGTGTGTCAGTGTGTTACAGTGTGTCAGTGTTACAGTGTGTCAGTGTATTACAGTGTGTCAGTGTATTACAGTGTGTCAGTGTGATACAGTGTGTCTGTGTATTACAGTGTGTCAGTGTGTTACAGTGTGTCAGTATATTACAGTGTGTCAGTGTGATACGGTGTGTCAGTATATTACAGTGTGTCAGTATATTACAGTGTGTCAGTGTGTTACAGTTTGTCAGTGTATTACAGTGTGTTAGTATATTACAGTGTGTCAGTGTATTACACTGTGTCAGTGTGATACAGTGTGTCAGTATATTACAGTGTGTCAGTGTGTTACAGTATGTCAGTGTATTACAGTGTGTCAGTATATTACAGTGTGTCAGTGTATTACAGTGTGTCAGTGTGTTACAGTATGTCAGTATATTACAGTGTGTCAGTGTATTACAGTGTGTCAGTGTGATACAGTGTGTCAGTATATTACAGTGTGTCAGTATATTACAGTTTATCATTGTGTTACAGTGTGTAACTGTGTTACAGTGTGTCAGTATATTACAGTGTGTCAGTGTATTACAGTGTGTCAGTGTGATACAGTGTGTCAGTATATTAGAGTGTGTCAGTGTGTTACAGTGTGTCAGTATATTACAGTGTGTCAGTGTGTTACAGTGTGTCAGTGTATTACAGTGTGTCAGTGTGTTACAGTGTGTCAGTATATCACAGTGTGTCAGTGTATTACAGTGTGTCAGTGTATTACAGTGTGTCAGTGTGTTACAGTGTGTCAGTATATTACAGTGTGTCAGTGTGTTACAGTGTGTCAGTGTATTACAGTGTGTCAGTGTATTGCAGTGTGTCAGTGTGTTAGTGTGTCAGTGTATTTCAGTGTGTCAGTGTGTTACAGTGTGTCAGTATATTGCAGTGTGTCAGTGTGTTTCAGTGCGTCAGTGTGTTACACTGTGTCAGTGTGTTACACTGTGTCAGTTTATTACAGTGTGTCAGTGTATTACAGTGTGTGTCAGTATATTACACTGTGTCCGTGCGTTACAGTGTGTCAGTGCATTACAGTGTATCAGTGTATTGCAGTGTGTCAGTATGTTACAGTGTGTCAGTATATTAGTGTGTCAGTGTGTTACAGTGTGTCAGTATATTACAGTGTGTCAGTATAATACAGTGTGTCAGTGTGTTACAGTGTGTCAGTATATTACAATGTGTCAGTGTGTTACAGTGTGTCAGTGTATTACAGTGTGTCAGTGTATTACAGTGTGTCAGTGTGATACAGTGTGTCAGTGTGTTACTGTGTGTCAGTATATTGCAGTGTGTCAGTGTGATACAGTGTGTCAGTATATTACAGTGTGTCAGTATATTACAGTGTGACAGTGTGTCAGTGTGTTACAGTGTGTCAGTGTGTTACAGTGTGTTAGTGTGTTACAGTGTGTCAGTGTATTAGAGTGTGTCAGTGTGTTACAGTGTGTCAGTGTGTTACAGTGTATTACATTGTGTTAGTGTATTACAGTGTGTTAGTGTATTACAGTGTGTCAGTGTGTTACAGTGTGTTCGTATATTACAGTGTGTCAGTGTATTACAGTGTATTACAGTGTGTCAGTGTGTCAGTGTGTTACAGTGTGTCAGTGTATTACAGTGTGTCAGTGTATTGCTATGTGTTACAGTGTGTCAGTGTGTCAGTGTGTTACAGTGTGCCAGTGTATTACAGTGTATTACAGTGTGTCAGTGTGTTACAGTGTGTCAGTGTATTACAGTGTGTCAGTGTGTTACAGTGTGTCAGTGTGTTACAGTGTGTCAGTGTATTACAGTGTATTACAGTGTGTCAGTGTATTGCAGTGTGTCAGTGTATTACAGTGTGTCAGTGTATTACAGTGTATTACAGTGTGTCAGTCTATTACAGTGTGTCAGTGTGTTACAGTGTGTCAGTGTGTTACAGTGTGTCAGTGTATTACAGTGTGTCAGTGTATTACAGTGTATTACAGTGTATTACAGTGTGTCAGTGTGTTACAGTGTGTCAGTGTATTGCAGTGTGTCAGTGTGTCAGTGTGTCAGTGTGTTACAGTGTGTCAGTGTGTTGCAGAGTGTCAGTGTATTACAGAGTGACAGTGTGTTACAGTATGTCAGTGTATTACAGTGTGTCAGTGTATAACAGTGTGTCAGTGTATTACAGTGTGTGTCAGTATATTACACTGTGTCCGTGTGTTACAGTGTGTCAGTGCATTACAGTGTATCAGTGTATTGCAGTGTGTCAGTGTGTTACAGTGTGTCAGTATATTAGTGTGTCAGTGTGTTACAGTGTGTCAGTATATTACAGTGTGTCAGTGTATTACAGTGTGTCAGTATATTACAGTGTGTCAGTGTGTTACAGTGTGTCAGTGTTACAGTGTGTCAGTGTATTACAGTGTGTCAGTGTATTACAGTGTGTCAGTGTGATACAGTGTGTCTGTGTATTACAGTGTGTCAGTGTGTTACAGTGTGTCAGTATATTACAGTGTGTCAGTGTGATACGGTGTGTCAGTATATTACAGTGTGTCAGTATATTACAGTGTGTCAGTGTGTTACAGTTTGTCAGTGTATTACTGTGTGTTAGTATATTACAGTGTGTCAGTGTATTACAGTGTGTCAGTATATTACAGTGTGTCAGTGTGTTACAGTGTGTCAGTGTTACAGTGTGTCAGTGTATTACAGTGTGTCAGTGTATTACAGTGTGTCAGTGTGATACAGTGTGTCTGTGTATTACAGTGTGTCAGTGTGTTACAGTGTGTCAGTATATTACAGTGTGTCAGTGTGATACGGTGTGTCAGTATATTACAGTGTGTCAGTATATTACAGTGTGTCAGTGTGTTACAGTTTGTCAGTGTATTACAGTGTGTTAGTATATTACAGTGTGTCAGTGTATTACACTGTGTCAGTGTGATACAGTGTGTCAGTATATTACAGTGTGTCAGTGTGTTACAGTATGTCTGTATATTACAGTGTGTCAGTATATTACAGTGTGTCAGTGTATTACAGTGTGTCAGTGTGTTACAGTATGTCAGTATATTACGGTGTGTCAGTGTATTACAGTGTGTCAGTGTGATACAGTGTGTCAGTATATTACAGTGTGTCAGTATATTACAGTTTATCATTGTGTTACAGTGTGTAACTGTGTTACAGTGTGTCAGTATATTACAGTGTGTCAGTGTATTACAGTGTGTCAGTGTGATACAGTGTGTCAGTATATTAGAGTGTGTCAGTGTGTTACAGTGTGTCAGTATATTACAGTGTGTCAGTGTGTTACAGTGTGTCAGTGTATTACAGTGTGTCAGTGTGTTACAGTGTGTCAGTATATCACAGTGTGTCAGTGTATTACAGTGTGTCAGTGTGTTACAGTGTGTCAGTATATTACAGTGTGTCAGTGTGTTACAGTGTGTCAGTGTATTACAGTGTGTCAGTGTATTGCAGTGTGTCAGTGTGTTAGTGTGTCAGTGTATTACAGTGTGTCAGTGTGTTACAGTGTGTCAGTATATTGCAGTGTGTCAGTGTGTTTCAGTGCGTCAGTGTGTTACACTGTGTTAGTGTATTACAGTGTGTCAGTGTATTACAGTGTGTGTCAGTATATTACACTGTGTCCGTGCGTTACAGTGTGTCAGTGCATTACAGTGTATCAGTGTATTGCAGTGTGTCAGTATGTTACAGTGTGTCAGTATATTAGTGTGTCAGTGTGTTACAGTGTGTCAGTATATTACAGTGTGTCAGTATATTACAGTGTGTCAGTGTGTTACAGTGTGTCAGTATATTACAGTGTGTCAGTGTGTTACAGTGTGTCAGTTTATTACAGTGTGTCAGTGTATTACAGTGTGTCAGTGTGATACAGTGTGTCAGTGTGTTACTGTGTGTCAGTATATTGCAGTGTGTCAGTGTGATACAGTGTGTCAGTATATTACAGTGTGTCAGTATATTACAGTGTGACAGTGTGTCAGTGTGTTACAGTGTGTCAGTGTATTACAGTGTGTCAGTGTATTACAGTGTATTACAGTGTGTCAGTGTGTTACAGTGTGTCAGTATATTAGTGTGTCAGTGTGTTACAGTGTGTCAGTGTATTACAGTGTGTCAGTATATTACAGTGTGTTACAGTGTGTCAGTATATTACAGTGTGTCAGTGTGTTACAGTGTGTCAGTGTATAATAGTGTGTCAGTGTATTACAGTGTGTCAGTGTGATACAGTGTGTCAGTGTATTACAGTGTGTCAGTGTGTTACAGTGTGACAGTATATTACAGTGTGTCAGTGTGATACAGTGTGTCAGTATATTACAGTGTGTCAGTATATTACAGTGTGTCAGTGTGTTACAGTGTGTCAGTGTGATACAGTGTGTCAGTATATTGCAGTGTGTCAGTATATTACACTGTGTCAGTGTGTTACAGTGTGTCAGTATATTACAGTGTGTCAGTGTGTTACAGTGTGTCAGTATATTACAGTGTGTCAGTGTATTACAGTGTGTCAGTGTGTCAGTATATCACAGTGTGTCAGTGTATTACAGTGTGTCAGTGTATTACAGTGTGTCAGTGTGTTACAGTGTGTCAGTGTGTTACAGTGTGTCAGTGTATTACAGTGTGTCAGTGTATTACAGTGTGTCAGTGTGTTACAGTGTGTCAGTATATTACAGTGTGTCAGTGTGTTACAGTGTGTCAGTGTGTTACAGTGTGTCAGTGTGTTACAGTGTGTCAGTGTATTGCAGTGTGTCAGTGTGTTAGTGTGTCAGTGTATTTCAGTGTGTCAGTGTGTTACAGTGTGTCAGTATATTACAGTGTGTCAGTGTGTTACAGTGTGTCAGTGTGTTACACTGTGTCAGTGTGTTACACTGTGTCAGTGTATTACAGTGTGTCAGTGTATTACAGTGTGTGTCAGTATATTACACTGTGTCCGTGCGTTACAGGGTGTCAGTGCATTACAGTGTATCAGTGTATTGCAGTGTGTCAGTATGTTACAGTGTGTCAGTATATTAGTGTGTCAGTGTGTTACAGTGTGTCAGTATATTACAGTGTGTCAGTGTATTACAGTGTGTCAGTGTGATACAGTGTGTCAGTATATTAGAGTGTGTCAGTGTGTTACAGTGTGTCAGTATATTACAGTGTGTCAGTGTGTTACAGTGTGTCAGTGTATTACAGTGTGTCAGTGTGTTACAGTGTGTCAGTATATCACAGTGTGTCAGTGTATTACAGTGTGTCAGTGTGTTACAGTGTGTCAGTATATTACAGTGTGTCAGTGTGTTACAGTGTGTCAGTGTATTACAGTGTGTCAGTGTATTGCAGTGTGTCAGTGTGTTAGTGTGTCAGTGTATTACAGTGTGTCAGTGTGTTACAGTGTGTCAGTATATTGCAGTGTGTCAGTGTGTTTCAGTGCGTCAGTGTGTTCCACTGTGTCAGTGTATTACAGTGTGTCAGTGTATTACAGTGTGTGTCAGTATATTACACTGTGTCCGTGCGTTACAGTGTGTCAGTGCATTACAGTGTATCAGTGTATTGCAGTGTGTCAGTATGTTACAGTGTGTCAGTATATTAGTGTGTCAGTGTGTTACAGTGTGTCAGTATATTACAGTGTGTCAGTATATTACAGTGTGTCAGTGTGTTACAGTGTGTCAGTATATTACAGTGTGTCAGTGTGTTACAGTGTGTCAGTGTATTACAGTGTGTCAGTGTATTACAGTGTGTCAGTGTGATACAGTGTGTCAGTGTGTTACTGTGTGTCAGTATATTGCAGTGTGTCAGTGTGATACAGTGTGTCAGTATATTACAGTGTGTCAGTATATTACAGTGTGACAGTGTGTCAGTGTGTTACAGTGTGTCAGTGTATTACAGTGTGTCAGTGTATTACAGTGTATTACAGTGTGTCAGTGTGTTACAGTGTGTCAGTATATTAGTGTGTCAGTGTGTTACAGTGTGTCAGTGTATTACAGTGTGTCAGTATATTACAGTGTGTTACAGTGTGTCAGTATATTACAGTGTGTCAGTGTGTTACAGTGTGTCAGTGTATAACAGTGTGTCAGTGTATTACAGTGTGTCAGTGTGATACAGTGTGTCAGTGTATTACAGTGTGTCAGTGTGTTACAGTGTGACAGTATATTACAGTGTGTCAGTGTGATACAGTGTGTCAGTATATTACAGTGTGTCAGTATATTACAGTGTGTCAGTGTGTTACAGTGTGTCAGTGTGATACAGTGTGTCAGTATATTGCAGTGTGTCAGTATATTACACTGTGTCAGTGTGTTACAGTGTGTCAGTATATTACAGTGTGTCAGTGTGTTACAGTGTGTCAGTATATTACAGTGTGTCAGTGTATTACAGTGTGTCAGTGTGTCAGTATATCACAGTGTGTCAGTGTATTACAGTGTGTCAGTGTGTTACAGTGTTTCAGTATATTACAGTGTGTCAGTGTATTACAGTGTGTTACAGTGTGTCAGTATATCACAGTGTGTCAGTGTATTACAGTGTGTCAGTATATTACAGTGTGTCAGTGTATTACACTATGTCAGTGTGTTACAGTATGTCAGTATATTACAGTGTGTCAGTGTATTACAGTGTGTCCGTGTATTACAGTGTGTCAGTATATTACAGTGTGTCACTGTGTTACAGTGTGTCACTGTGTTACAGTGTGTCAGTATATTACAGTGTGTCAGTGTGATACAGTGTGTCAGTATATTACAGTGTGTCAGTATATTACAGTGTGTCAGTGTGTTACAGTGTGTCAGTATATTACAGTGTGTCAGTGTGATACAGTGTGTCAGTATATTACAGTGTGTCAGTGTATTACAGTGTGTCAGTGTGTTACAGTGTTTCAGTATATTACAGTGTGTCAGTGTATTACAGTGTGTCAGTGTGTTACAGTGTGTCAGCGTATTACAGTGGGTCAGTGTGTTACAGTGTGTCAGTGTGTTACAGTGTGTCAGTGTATTACAGTGTGTCAGTGTATTGCAGTGTGTCAGTGTGTTAGTGTGTCAGTGTATTACAGTGTGTCAGTGTGTTACAGTGTGTCAGTATATTACAGTGTGTCAGTGTGTTGCAGAGTGACAGTGTGTTACAGTGTGTCAGTGTGTTACACTGTGTCAGTGTATTACAGTGTGTCAGTGTATTACAGTGTGTGTCAGTATATTACACTGTGTCCGTGCGTTACAGTGTGTCAGTGCATTACAGTGTATCAGTGTATTGCAGTGTGTCAGTATGTTACAGTGTGTCAGTATATTAGTGTGTCAGTATATTACAGTGTGTCAGTGTGTTACAGTGTGTCAGTATATTACAGTGTGTCAGTGTGTTACAGTGTGTCAGTGTATTACAGTGTGTCAGTGTATTACACTGTGTCAGTGTGATACAGTGTGTCAGTATATTACAGTGTGTCAGTATATTACAGTGTGTCAGTGTGTTACAGTGTGTCAGTATATTGCAGTGTGTCAGTGTGTCAGTGTATTACAGTGTGTCAGTGTGATACAGTGTGTCAGTATATTACAGTGTGTCAGTGTATTACAGTGTGTCAGTGTGATACAGTGTGTCAGTATATTACAGTGTGTCAGTATATTACAGTGTATCATTGTGTTACAGTGTGTAACTGTGTTACAGTGTGTCAGTATATTACAGTGTGTCAGTGTATTACACTGTGTCAGTGTGATACAGTGTGTCAGTATATTACAGTGTGTCAGTGTGAAACAGTGTGTCTGTATATTACAGTGTGTCAGTATATTACACTGTGTCAGTGTATTACAGTGTGTCAGTGTGTTACAGTATGTCAGTATATTACAGTGTATCATTGTGTTACAGTGTGTAACTGTGTTACAGTGTGTCAGTATATTACAGTGTGTCAGTGTATTACAGTGTGTCAGTGTGATACATTGTGTCAGTATATTAGAGTGTGTCAGTGTGTTACATTGTGTCAGTATATTACAGTGCGTCAGTGTATTACAGTGTGTCAGTGTGTTACAGTGTGTCAGTATATCACAGTGTGTCAGTGTATTACAGTGTGTCAGTGTATTACAGTGTGTCAGTGTATTACACTGTGTCAGTGTGATACAGTGTGTCAGTGCATTACAGTGTATCAGTGTATTGCAGTGTGTCAGTATGTTACAGTGTGTCAGTATATTAGTGTGTCAGTATATTACAGTGTGTCAGTGTGTTACAGTGTGTCAGTATATTACAGTGTGTCAGTGTATTACAGTGTGTCAGTGTATTACACTGTGTCAGTGTGATACAGTGTGTCAGTGTATTACAGTGTGTCAGTGTGTTACAGTGTGTCAGTATATTGCAGTGTGTCAGTGTATTACAGTGTGTCAGTGTGATACAGTGTGTCAGTATATTACAGTGTGTCAGTGTATTACAGTGTGTCAGTGTGATACAGTGTGTCAGTATATTACAGTGTGTCAGTATATTACAGTGTATCATTGTGTTACAGTGTGTAACTGTGTTACAGTGTGTCAGTATATTACAGTGTGTCAGTGTATTACACTGTGTCAGTGTGATAGTGTGTCAGTATATTACAGTGTGTCAGTGTGTTACAGTGTGTCTGTATATTACAGTGTGTCAGTATATTACAGTGTGTCAGTGTATTACAGTGTGTCAGTGTGTTACAGTATGTCAGTATATTACAGTGTGTCAGTGTGATACAGTGTGTCAGTATATTACAGTGTGTCAGTATATTACAGTGTATCATTGTGTTACAGTGTGTAACTGTGTTACAGTGTGTCAGTATATTACAGTGTGTCAGTGTATTACAGTGTGTCAGTGTGATACATTGTGTCAGTATATTAGAGTGTGTCAGTGTGTTACAGTGTGTCAGTATATTACAGTGTGTCAGTGTATTACAGTGTGTCAGTGTGTTACAGTGTGTCAGTATATCACAGTGTGTCAGTTTATTACAGTGTGTCAGTGTATTACAGTGTGTCAGTGTGTTACAGTGTGTCAGTGTATTACAGTGTGTCAGTCTATCACAGTGTGTCAGTGTATCACAGTGTGTCAGTGTGTTACAGTGTGTCAGTGTGTTACAGTGTGTCAGTGTGTTACAGTGTGTTAGTGTGTTACAGTGTTTCAGTGTATTAGAGTGTGTCAGTGTGTTACAGTGTGTCAGTGTGTTACAGTGTATTACATTGTGTTAGTGTATTACAGTGTGTTAGTGTATTACAGTGTGTCAGTGTGTTACAGTGTGTTCGTATATTACAGTGTGTCAGTGTATTACAGTGTATTACAGTGTGTCAGTGTGTCAGTGTGTTACAGTGTGTCAGTGTATTACAGTGTGTCAGTGTATTGCTATGTGTTACAGTGTGTCAGTGTATTACAGTGTATTACAGTGTGTTACAGTGTGCCAGTGTATTACAGTGTATTACAGTGTGTCAGTGTGTTACAGTGTGTCAGTGTATTACAGTGTGTCAGTGTGTTACAGTGTGTCAGTGTGTTACAGTGTGTCAGTGTATTACAGTGTATTACAGTGTGTCAGTGTATTGCAGTGTGTCAGTGTATTACAGTGTGTCAGTGTATTACAGTGTATTACAGTGTGTCAGTCTATTACAGTGTGTCAGTGTGTTACAGTGTGTCAGTGTGTTACAGTGTGTCAGTGTATTACAGTGTGTCAGTGTATTACAGTGTATTACAGTGTATTACAGTGTGTCAGTGTGTTACAGTGTGTCAGTGTATTGCAGTGTGTCAGTGTGTTCGTGTGTCAGTGTGTTACAGTGTGTCAGTGTGTTACAGTGTGTCAGTGTGTTGCAGAGTGTCAGTGTATTACAGAGTGACAGTGTGTTACAGTGTGTCAGTGTATTACAGTGTGTCAGTGTATTACAGTGTGTGTCAGTATATTACACTGTGTCCGTGTGTTACAGTGTGTCAGTGCATTACAGTGTATCAGTGTATTGCAGTGTGTCAGTGTGTTACAGTGTGTCAGTATATTAGTGTGTCAGTGTGTTACAGTGTGTCAGTATATTACAGTGTGTCAGTGTATTACAGTGTGTCAGTATATTACAGTGTGTCAGTGTGTTACAGTGTGTCAGTGTTACAGTGTGTCAGTGTATTACAGTGTGTCAGTGTATTACAGTGTGTCAGTGTGATACAGTGTGTCTGTGTATTACAGTGTGTCAGTGTGTTACAGTGTGTCAGTATATTACAGTGTGTCAGTGTGATACGGTGTGTCAGTATATTACAGTGTGTCTCTATATTACAGTGTGTCAGTGTGTTACAGTTTGTCAGTGTATTACAGTGTGTTAGTATATTACAGTGTGTCAGTGTATTACACTGTGTCAGTGTGATACAGTGTGTCAGTATATTACAGTGTGTCAGTGTGTTACAGTATGTCTGTATATTACAGTGTGTCAGTATATTACAGTGTGTCAGTGTATTACAGTGTGTCAGTGTGTTACAGTATGTCAGTATATTACAGTGTGTCAGTGTATTACAGTGTGTCAGTGTGATACAGTGTGTCAGTATATTACAGTGTGTCAGTATATTACAGTTTATCATTGTGTTACAGTGTGTAACTGTGTTACAGTGTGTCAGTATATTACAGTGTGTCAGTGTATTACAGTGTGTCAGTGTGATACAGTGTGTCAGTATATTAGAGTGTGTCAGTGTGTTACAGTGTGTCAGTATATTACAGTGTGTCAGTGTGTTACAGTGTGTCAGTGTATTACAGTGTGTCAGTGTATTACAGTGTGTCAGTATATCACAGTGTGTCAGTGTATTACAGTGTGTCAGTGTATTACAGTGTGTCAGTGTGTTACAGTGTGTCAGTATATTACAGTGTGTCAGTGTGTTACAGTGTGTCAGTGTATTACAGTGTGTCAGTGTATTGCAGTGTGTCAGTGTGTTAGTGTGTCAGTGTATTTCAGTGTGTCAGTGTGTTACAGTGTGTCAGTATATTGCAGTGTGTCAGTGTGTTTCAGTGCGTCAGTGTGTTACACTGTGTCAGTGTGTTACACTGTGTCAGTTTATTACAGTGTGTCAGTGTATTACAGTGTGTGTCAGTATATTACACTGTGTCCGTGCGTTACAGTGTGTCAGTGCATTACAGTGTATCAGTGTATTGCAGTGTGTCAGTATGTTACAGTGTGTCAGTATATTAGTGTGTCAGTGTGTTACAGTGTGTCAGTATATTACAGTGTGTCAGTATAATACAGTGTGTCAGTGTGTTACAGTGTGTCAGTATATTACAGTGTGTCAGTGTGTTACAGTGTGTCAGTGTATTACAGTGTGTCAGTGTATTACAGTGTGTCAGTGTGATACAGTGTGTCAGTGTGTTACTGTGTGTCAGTATATTGCAGTGTGTCAGTGTGATACAGTGTGTCAGTATATTACAGTGTGTCAGTATATTACAGTGTGACAGTGTGTCAGTGTGTTACAGTGTGTCAGTGTGTTACAGTGTGTTAGTGTGTTACAGTGTGTCAGTGTATTAGAGTGTGTCAGTGTGTTACAGTGTGTCAGTGTGTTACAGTGTATTACATTGTGTTAGTGTATTACAGTGTGTTAGTGTATTACAGTGTGTCAGTGTGTTACAGTGTGTTCGTATATTACAGTGTGTCAGTGTATTACAGTGTATTACAGTGTGTCAGTGTGTCAGTGTGTTACAGTGTGTCAGTGTATTACAGTGTGTCAGTGTATTGCTATGTGTTACAGTGTGTCAGTGTGTCAGTGTGTTACAGTGTGCCAGTGTATTACAGAGTATTACAGTGTGTCAGTGTGTTACAGTGTGTCAGTGTATTACAGTGTGTCAGTGTGTTACAGTGTGTCAGTGTGTTACAGTGTGTCAGTGTATTACAGTGTATTACAGTGTGTCAGTGTATTGCAGTGTGTCAGTGTATTACAGTGTGTCAGTGTATTACAGTGTATTACAGTGTGTCAGTCTATTACAGTGTGTCAGTGTGTTACAGTGTGTCAGTGTGTTACAGTGTGTCAGTGTATTACAGTGTGTCAGTGTATTACAGTGTATTACAGTGTGTCAGTGTGTTACAGTGTGTCAGTGTATTGCAGTGTGTCAGTGTGTTAGTGTGTCAGTGTGTTACAGTGTGTCAGTGTGTTACAGTGTGTCAGTGTGTTGCAGAGTGTCAGTGTATTACAGAGTGACAGTGTGTTGCAGTATGTCAGTGTATTACAGTGTGTCAGTGTATAACAGTGTGTCAGTGTATTACAGTGTGTGTCAGTATATTACACTGTGTCCGTGTGTTACAGTGTGTCAGTGCATTACAGTGTATCAGTGTATTGCAGTGTGTCAGTGTGTTACAGTGTGTCAGTATATTAGTGTGTCAGTGTGTTACAGTGTGTCAGTATATTACAGTGTGTCAGTGTATTACAGTGTGTCAGTATATTACAGTGTGTCAGTGTGTTACAGTGTGTCAGTGTTACAGTGTGTCAGTGTATTACAGTGTGTCAGTGTATTACAGTGTGTCAGTGTGATACAGTGTGTCTGTGTATTACAGTGTGTCAGTGTGTTACAGTGTGTCAGTATATTACAGTGTGTCAGTGTGATACGGTGTGTCAGTATATTACAGTGTGTCAGTGTGTTACAGTTTGTCAGTGTATTACAGTGTGTTAGTATATTACAGTGTGTCAGTGTATTACACTGTGTCAGTGTGATACAGTGTGTCAGTATATTACAGTGTGTCAGTGTGTTACAGTATGTCTGTATATTACAGTGTGTCAGTATATTACAGTGTGTCAGTGTATTACAGTGTGTCAGTGTGTTACAGTATGTCAGTATATTACAGTTTATCATTGTGTTACAGTGTGTAACTGTGTTACAGTGTGTCAGTATATTACAGTGTGTCAGTGTATTACAGTGTGTCAGTGTGATACAGTGTGTCAGTATATTAGAGTGTGTCAGTGTGTTACAGTGTGTCAGTATATTACAGTGTGTCAGTGTGTTACAGTGTGTCAGTGTATTACAGTGTGTCAGTGTGTTACAGTGTGTCAGTATATCACAGTGTGTCAGTGTATTACAGTGTGTCAGTGTGTTACAGTGTGTCAGTATATTACAGTGTGTCAGTGTGTTACAGTGTGTCAGTGTATTACAGTGTGTCAGTGTATTGCAGTGTGTCAGTGTGTTAGTGTGTCAGTGTATTACAGTGTGTCAGTGTGTTACAGTGTGTCAGTATATTGCAGTGTGTCAGTGTGTTTCAGTGCGTCAGTGTGTTACACTGTGTCAGTGTATTACAGTGTGTCAGTGTATTACAGTGTGTGTCAGTATATTACACTGTGTCCGTGCGTTACAGTGTGTCAGTGCATTACAGTGTATTGCAGTGTGTCAGTATGTTACAGTGTGTCAGTATATTAGTGTGTCAGTGTGTTACAGTGTGTCAGTATATTACAGTGTGTCAGTATATTACAGTGTGTCAGTGTGTTACAGTGTGTCAGTATATTACAGTGTGTCAGTGTGTTACAGTGTGTCAGTGTATTACGGTGTCTCAGTGTATTACAGTGTGTCAGTGTGATACAGTGTGTCAGTGTGTTACTGTGTGTCAGTATATTGCAGTGTGTCAGTGTGATACAGTGTGTCAGTATATTACAGTGTGTCAGTATATTACAGTGTGACAGTGTGTCAGTGTGTTACAGTGTGTCAGTGTATTACAGTGTGTCAGTGTATTACAGTGTATTACAGTGTGTCAGTGTGTTACAGTGTGTCAGTATATTAGTGTGTCAGTGTGTTACAGTGTGTCAGTGTATTACAGTGTGTCAGTATATTACAGTGTGTTACAGTGTGTCAGTATATTACAGTGTGTCAGTGTGTTACAGTGTGTCAGTGTATAACAGTGTGTCAGTGTATTACAGTGTGTCAGTGTGATACAGTGTGTCAGTGTATTACAGTGTGTCAGTGTGTTACAGTGTGACAGTATATTACAGTGTGTCAGTGTGATACAGTGTGTCAGTATATTACAGTGTGTCAGTATATTACAGTGTGTCAGTGTGTTACAGTGTGTCAGTGTGATACAGTGTGTCAGTATATTGCAGTGTGTCAGTATATTACACTGTGTCAGTGTGTTACAGTGTGTCAGTATATTACAGTGTGTCAGTGTGTTACAGTGTGTCAGTGTATTACAGTGTGTCAGTGTGTCAGTATATCACAGTGTGTCAGTGTATTACAGTGTGTCAGTGTATTACAGTGTGTCAGTGTGTTACAGTGTGTCAGTGTGTTACAGTGTGTCAGTGTGTTACAGTGTGTCAGTGTATTACAGTGTGTCAGTGTATTACAGTGTGTCAGTGTGTTACAGTGTGTCAGTATATTACAGTGTGTCAGTGTGTTACAGTGTGTCAGTGTGTTACAGTGTGTCAGTGTATTGCAGTGTGTCAGTGTGTTAGTGTGTCAGTGTATTTCAGTGTGTCAGTGTGTTACAGTGTGTCAGTATATTACAGTGTGTCAGTGTGTTACAGTGTGTCAGTGTGTTACACTGTGTCAGTGTGTTACACTGTGTCAGTGTATTACAGTGTGTCAGTGTATTACAGTGTGTGTCAGTATATTACACTGTGTCCGTGCGTTACAGGGTGTCAGTGCATTACAGTGTATCAGTGTATTGCAGTGTGTCAGTATGTTACAGTGTGTCAGTATATTAGTGTGTCAGTGTGTTACAGTGTGTCAGTATATTACAGTGTGTCAGTATATTACAGTGTGTCAGTGTGTTACAGTGTGTCAGTGTATTACAGTGTGTCAGTGTATTACAGTGTGTCAGTGTGATACAGTGTGTCAGTATATTACAGTGTGTCAGTATATTACAGTGTGTCAGTATATTGCAGTGTGTCAGTGTGATACAGTGTGTCAGTATATTACAGTGTGTCAGTATATTGCAGTGTGTCAGTGTGTTACAGTGTGTCAGTGTGTTACAGTGTGTCAGTGTATTACAGTGTGTCAGTGTGTTACCGTGTATTACAGTGTGTCAGTGTGTTACAGTGTGTCAGTATATTAGTGTGTCAGTGTGTTACAGTGTGTCAGTGTATTACAGTGTGTCAGTATATTACAGTGTGTCAGTATATTACAGTGTGTTACAGTGTGTCAGTATATTACAGTGTGTCAGTGTGTTACAGTGTGTCAGTGTATAACAGTGTGTCAGTGTATGACAGTGTGTCAGTGTATTACAGTGTGTCAGTGTGATACAGTGTGTCAGTGTATTACAGTGTGTCAGTGTGTTACAGTGTGTCAGTATATTACAGTGTGTCATTGTGATACAGTGTGTCAGTATATTACAGTGTGTCAGTATATTACAGTGTGTCAGTGTATTACAGTGTGTTAGTATATTACAGTGTGTCAGTGTATTACACTGTGTCAGTGTGATACAGTGTGTCAGTATATTACAGTGTGTCAGTATATTACAGTGTGTCAGTGTATTACACTATGTCAGTGTGTTACAGTATGTCACTATATTACAGTGTGTCAGTGTATTACAGTGTGTCCGTGTATTACAGTGTGTCAGTATATTACAGTGTGTCACTGTGTTACAGTGTGTCACTGTGTTACAGTGTGTCAGTGTGATACAGTTTGTCAGTATATTACAGTGTGTCAGTATATTACAGTGTGTCAGTATATTACAGTGTGTCAGTGTGTTACAGTGTGTCAGTATATTACAGTGTGTCAGTGTGATACAGTGTGTCAGTATATTACAGTGTGTCAGTGCATTACAGTGTGTCAGTGTGTTACAGTGTTTCAGTATATTACTGTGTGTCAGTGTATTACAGTGTGTTACAGTGTGTCAGTATATCACAGTGTGTCAGTGTATTACAGTGTGTAAGTATATTACAGTGTGTCAGTGTATTACACTATGTCAGTGTGTTACAGTATGTCAGTATATTACAGTGTGTCAGTGTATTACAGTGTGTCCGTGTATTACAGTGTGTCAGTATATTACAGTGTGTCACTGTGTTACAGTGTGTCACTGTGTTACAGTGTGTCAGTATATTACAGTGTGTCAGTGTGATACAGTATGTCAGTATATTACAGTGTGTCAGTATATTACAGTGTGTCAGTGTGTTACAGTGTGTCAGTATATTACAGTGTGTCAGTGTGATACAGTGTGTCAGTATATTACAGTGTGTCAGTGTATTACAGTGTGTCAGTGTGTTACAGTGTTTCAGTATATTACAGTGTGTCAGTGTATTACAGTGTGTTACAGTGTGTCAGTATATCACAGTGTGTCAGTGTATTACAGTGTGTCAGTGTATTACAGTGTGTCAGTGTGTTACAGTGTGTCAGTGTATTACAGTGGGTCAGTGTGTTACAGTGTGTCAGTGTGTTACAGTGTGTCAGTGTATTACAGTGTGTCAGTGTATTGCAGTGTGTCAGTGTGTTAGTGTGTCAGTGTATTACAGTGTGTCAGTGTGTTACAGTGTGTCAGTATATTACAGTGTGTCAGTGTGTTGCAGAGTGACAGTGTGTTACAGTGTGTCAGTGTGTTACACTGTGTCAGTGTGTTACAGTGTGTCAGTGTATAACAGTGTGTCAGTGTATTACAGTGTGTCAGTGTATTACAGTGTGTCAGTGTGATACAGTGTGTCAGTGTATTACAGTGTGTCAGTGTGTTACAGTGTGACAGTATATTACAGTGTGTCAGTGTGATACAGTGTGTCAGTATATTACAGTGTGTCAGTATATTACAGTGTGTCAGTGTGTTACAGTGTGTCAGTGTGATACAGTGTGTCAGTATATTGCAGTGTGTCAGTATATTACACTGTGTCAGTGTGTTACAGTGTGTCAGTATATTACAGTGTGTCAGTGTGTTACAGTGTGTCAGTATATTACAGTGTGTCAGTGTATTACAGTGTGTCAGTGTGTCAGTATATCACAGTGTGTCAGTGTATTACAGTGTGTCAGTGTATTACAGTGTGTCAGTGTGTTACAGTGTGTCAGTGTATTACAGTGTGTCAGTGTATTACAGTGTGTCAGTGTGTTACAGAGTGTCAGTATATTACAGTGTGTCAGTGTGTTACAGTGTGTCAGTGTGTTACAGTGTGTCAGTGTATTGCAGTGTGTCAGTGTGTTAGTGTGTCAGTGTATTTCAGTGTGTCAGTGTGTTACAGTGTGTCAGTATATTACAGTGTGTCACTGTGTTACAGTGTGTCAGTGTGTTACACTGTGTCAGTGTATTACAGTGTGTCAGTGTATTACAGTGTGTGTCAGTATATTACACTGTGTCCGTGCGTTACAGTGTGTCAGTGCATTACAGTGTATCAGTGTATTGCAGTGTGTCAGTATGTTACAGTGTGTCAGTATATTAGTGTGTCAGTGTGTTACAGTGTGTCAGTATATTACAGTGTGTCAGTATATTACAGTGTGTCAGTGTGTTACAGTGTGTCAGTGTATTACAGTGTGTCAGTGTATTACAGTGTGTCAGTGTGATACAGTGTGTCAGTGTATTACAGTGTGTCAGTGTGTTACAGTGTGTCAGTATATTGCAGTGTGTCAGTGTGATACAGTGTGTCAGTATATTACAGTGTGTCAGTATATTGCAGTGTGTCAGTGTGTTACAGTGTGTCAGTGTGTTACAGTGTGTCAGTGGATTACAGTGTGTCAGTGTGTTACCGTGTATTACAGTGTGTCAGTGTGTTACAGTGTGTCAGTATATTAGTGTGTCAGTGTGTTACAGTGTGTCAGTGTATTACAGTGTGTCAGTATATTACAGTGTGTCAGTATATTACAGTGTGTTACAGTGTGTCAGTATATTACAGTGTGTCAGTGTGTTACAGTGTGTCAGTGTATAACAGTGTGTCAGTGTATGACAGTTTGTCAGTGTATTACAGTGTGTGAGTGTGATACAGTGTGTCAGTGTATTACAGTGTGTCAGTGTGTTACAGTGTGTCAGTATATTACATTGTGTCATTGTGATACAGTGTGTCAGTATATTACAGTGTGTCAGTATATTACAGTGTGTCAGTGTATTACAGTGTGTTAGTATATTACAGTGTGTCAGTGTATTACACTGTGTCAGTGTGATACAGTGTGTCAGTATATTACAGTGTGTCAGTATATTACAGTGTGTCAGTGTATTACACTATGTCAGTGTGTTACAGTATGTCAGTATATTACAGTGTGTCAGTGTATTACAGTGTGTCCGTGTATTACAGTGTGTCAGTATATTACCGTGTGTCACTGTGTTACAGTGTGTCACTGTGTTACAGTGTGTCAGTGTGATACAGTTTGTCAGTATATTACAGTGTGTCAGTATATTACAGTGTGTCAGTATATTACAGTGTGTCAGTGTGTTACAGTGTGTCAGTATATTACAGTGTGTCAGTGTGATACAGTGTGTCAGTATATTACAGTGTGTCAGTGTATTACAGTGTGTCAGTGTGTTACAGTGTTTCAGTATATTACTGTGTGTCAGTGTATTACAGTGTGTTACAGTGTGTCAGTATATCACAGTGTGTCAGTGTATTACAGTGTGTCAGTATATTACAGTGTGTCAGTGTATTACACTATGTCAGTGTGTTACAGTATGTCAGTATATTACAGTGTGTCAGTGTATTACAGTGTGTCCGTGTATTACAGTGTGTCAGTATATTACAGTGTGTCACTGTGTTACAGTGTGTCACTGTGTTACAGTGTGTCAGTATATTACAGTGTGTCAGTGTGATACAGTATGTCAGTATATTACAGTGTGTCAGTATATTACAGTGTGTCAGTGTGTTACAGTGTGTCAGTATATTACAGTGTGTCAGTGTGATACAGTGTGTCAGTATATTACAGTGTGTCAGTGTATTACAGTGTGTCAGTGTGTTACAGTGTTTCAGTATATTACAGTGTGTCAGTGTATTACAGTGTGTTACAGTGTGTCAGTATATCACAGTGTGTCAGTGTATTACAGTGTGTCAGTGTATTACAGTGTGTCAGTGTGTTACAGTGTGTCAGTGTATTACAGTGGGTCAGTGTGTTACAGTGTGTCAGTGTGTTACAGTGTGTCAGTGTATTACAGTGTGTCAGTGTATTGCAGTGTGTCAGTGTGTTAGTGTGTCAGTGTATTACAGTGTGTCAGTGTGTTACAGTGTGTCAGTATATTACAGTGTGTCAGTGTGTTGCAGAGTGACAGTGTGTTACAGTGTGTCAGTGTGTTACACTGTGTCAGTGTGTTACACTGTGTCAGTGTATTACAGTGTGTCTGTGTATTACAGTGTGTGTCAGTATATTACACTGTGTCCGTGCGTTACAGTGTGTCAGTGCATTACAGTGTATCAGTGTATTGCAGTGTGTCAGTATGTTACAGTGTGTCAGTATATTAGTGTGTCAGTATATGACAGTGTGTCAGTGTGTTACAGTGTGTCAGTATATTACAGTGTGTCAGTGTGTTACAGTGTGTCAGTGTATTACAGTGTGTCAGTGTATTACACTGTGTCAGTGTGATACAGTGTGTCAGTGTATTACAGTGTGTCAGTGTGTTACAGTGTGTCAGTATATTGCAGTGTGTCAGTGTGTCAGTGTATTAGTGTGTCAGTGTGATACAGTGTGTCAGTATATTACAGTGTGTCAGTGTATTACAGTGTGTCAGTGTGATACAGTGTGTCAGTATATTACAGTGTGTCAGTATATTACAGTGTATCATTGTGTTACAGTGTGTAACTGTGTTACAGTGTGTCAGTATATTACAGTGTGTCAGTGTATTACACTGTGTCAGTGTGATACAGTGTGTCAGTATATTACAGTGTGTCACTGTGTTACAGTGTGTCTGTATATTACAGTGTGTCAGTATATTACAGTGTGTCAGTGTATTACAGTGTGTCAGTGTGTTACAGTATGTCAGTATATTACAGTGTGTCAGTGTGATACAGTGTGTCAGTATATTACAGTGTGTCAGTATATTACAGTGTATCATTGTGTTACAGTGTGTAACTGTGTTACAGTGTGTCAGTGTGTTACAGTGTGTCAGTGTATTACAGTGTGTCAGTGTGATACATTGTGTCAGTATATTAGAGTGTGTCAGTGTGTTACATTGTGTCAGTATATTACAGTGCGTCAGTGTATTACAGTGTGTCAGTGTGTTACAGTGTGTCAGTATATCACAGTGTGTCAGTGTGTTACAGTGTGTCAGTGTGATACATTGTGTCAGTATATTAGAGTGTGTCAGTGTATTACAGTGTGTCAGTGTGTTACAGTGTGTCAGTGTATTACAGTGTGTCAGTGTATTACAGTGTGTTAGTGTGTTACAGTGTGTCAGTGTATTACAGTGTGTCAGTGTGTTACAGTGTGTCAGTGCATTACAGTGTATCAGTGTATTGCAGTGTGTCAGTGTGTTACAGTGTGTCAGTATATTAGTGTGTCAGTGTGTTACAGTGTGTCAGTGTATTACAGTGTGTCAGTGTATTACAGTGTGTCAGTGTGATACAGTGTGTCTGTGTATTACAGTGTGTCAGTGTGTTACAGTGTGTCAGTATATTACAGTGTGTCAGTGTGATACAGTGTGTCAGTATATTACAGTGTGTCAGTATATTACAGTGTGTCAGTGTGTTACAGTGTGTCAGTGTATTACAGTGTGTCAGTGTATTACAGTGTGTTAGTATATTACAGTGTGTCTGTGTATTACACTGTGTCAGTGTGATACAGTGTGTCAGTATATTACAGTGTGTCAGTGTGTTACAGTATGTCTGTATATTACAGTGTGTCAGTATATTACAGTGTGTCAGTGTATTACAGTGTGTCAGTGTGTTACAGTATGTCAGTATATTACAGTGTGTCAGTGTATTACAGTGTGTCAGTGTGATACAGTGTGTCAGTATATTACAGTGTGTCAGTATATTACAGTGTATCATTGTGTTACAGTGTGTAACTGTGTTACAGTGTGTCAGTATATTACAGTGTGTCAGTGTATTACAGTGTGTCAGTGTATTCCAGTGTGTCAGTGTGTTAGTGTGTCAGTGTATTACAGTGTGTCAGTGTGTTACAGTGTGTCAGTATATTACAGTGTGTCAGTGTGTTGCAGAGTGACCGTGTGTTACAGTGTGTCAGTGTGTTACACTGTGTCAGTGTGTTACACTGTGTCAGTGTATTACAGTGTGTGTCAGTATATTACACTGTGTCCGTGCGTTACAGTGTGTCAGTGCATTACAGTGTATCAGTGTATTGCAGTGTGTCAGTATGTTACAGTGTGTCAGTATATTAGTGTGTCAGTATATTACAGTGTGTCAGTGTGTTACAGTGTGTCAGTATATTACAGTGTGTCAGTGTGTTGCAGTGTGTCAGTGTGTCAGTGTATTACAGTGTGTCAGTGTGATACAGTGTGTCAGTGTATTAGAGTGTGTCAGTGTGTTACAGTGTGTCAGTATATTGCAGTGTGTCAGTGTGATACAGTGTGTCCGTGTATTACAGTGTGTCAGTGTGATACAGTGTGTCAGTATATTACAGTGTGTCAGTGTATTACAGTGTGTCAGTGTGATACAGTGTGTCAGTATATTACAGTGTGTCAGTATATTACAGTGTATCATTGTGTTACAGTGTGTCAGTTTATTACAGTGTGTCAGTGTATTACACTGTGTCAGTGTGATACAGTGTGTCAGTATATTACAGTGTGTCAGTGTGTTACAGTGTGTCTGTATAAGACAGTGTGTCAGTATATTACAGTGTGTCAGTGTGTTACAGTATGTCAGTATATTACAGTGTGTCAGTGTGATACAGTGTGTCAGTATATTACAGTGTGTCAGTATATTTCAGTGTATCATTGTGTTACAGTGTGTAACTGTGTTACAGTGTGTCAGTATATTACAGTGTGTCAGTGTATTACAGTGTGTCAGTGTGATACATTGTGTCAGTATATTAGAGTGTGTCAGTATATTACAGTGTGTCAGTGTATTACAGTGTGTCAGTGTGTTACAGTGTGTCAGTATATCACAGTGTGTCAGTGTATTACAGTGTGTCAGTGTATTACAGTGTGTCTGTGTGTTACAGTGTGTCAGTGTATTACAGTGTGTCAGTGTATTACAGTGTGTCAGTGTGTTACAGTGTGTCAGTGTATTACAGTGTGTCAGTGTGTTACAGTGTGTCAGTGTGTTACAGTGTGTCAGTGTATTGCAGTGTGTCAGTGTGTTACAGTGTGTCAGTATATTACAGTGTGTCAGTGTATTACAGTGTGTCAGTGTATTACAGTGTGTCAGTGTGTTACAGTGTGTCAGTGTATTACAGTGTGTCAGTCTATCACAGTGTGTCAGTGTATCACAGTGTGTCAGTGTATCACAGTGTGTCAGTGTGTTACAGTGTGTCAGTGTATTACAGTGTGTCAGTGTGTTACAGTGTGTCAGTGTATTACAGTGTGTTAGTGTGTTACAGTGTGTCAGTGTATTAGAGTGTGTCAGTGTGTTACAGTGTGTCAGTGTGTTACAGTGTATTACATTGTGTTAGTGTATTACAGTGTGTCAGTGTGTTACAGTGTGTTCGTATATTACAGTGTGTCAGTGTATTACAGTGTGTCAGTGTATTACAGTGTATTACAGTGTGTCAGTGTGTTACAGTGTGTCAGTGTATTACAGTGTGTCAGTGTATTGCTATGTGTTACAGTGTGTCAGTGTATTACAGTGTATTACAGTGTGTCAGTGTGTTACAGTGTGCCAGTGTATTACAGTGTGTTACAGTGTGTCAGTGTTTTACAGTGTGTCAGTGTGTTACAGTGTGTCAGTGTGTTACAGTGTGTCAGTGTATTTCAGTGTATTACAGTGTGTCAGTGTATTACAGTGTGTCAGTGTATTGCAGTGTGTCAGTGTATTACAGTGTGTCAGTGTATTACAGTGTATTACAGTGTGTCAGTCTATTACAGTGTGTCAGTGTGTTACAGTGTGTCAGTGTGTTACAGTGTGTCAGTGTATTACAGTGTATTACAGTGTGTCAGTGTGTTACAGTGTGTCAGTGTATTGCAGTGTGTCAGTGTGTTAGTGTGTCAGTGTATTACAGTGTGTCAGTGTGTTACAGTGTGTCAGTATATTATAGTGTGTCAGTGTGTTGCAGAGTGTCAGTGTATTACAGAGTGACAGTGTGTTACAGTGTGTCAGGGTATTACAGTGTGTCAGTGTATTACAGTGTGTGTCAGTATATTACACTCTGTCCGTGTATTACAGTGTGTCAGTGTATTACAGTGTGTCAGTGTATTGCAGTGTGTCAGTGTATTACAGTGTGTCAGTGTATTACAGTGTATTACAGTGTGTCAGTCTATTACAGTGTGTCAGTGTGTTACAGTGTGTCAGTGTGTTACAGTGTGTCAGTGTATTACAGTGTATTACAGTGTGTCAGTGTGTTACAGTGTGTCAGTGTATTGCAGTGTGTCAGTGTGTTAGTGTGTCAGTGTATTACAGTGTGTCAGTGTGTTACAGTGTGTCAGTATATTATAGTGTGTCAGTGTGTTGCAGAGTGTCAGTGTATTACAGAGTGACAGTGTGTTACAGTGTGTCAGGGTATTACAGTGTGTCAGTGTATTACAGTGTGTGTCAGTATATTACACTCTGTCCGTGTGTTACAGTGTGTCAGTGCATTACAGTGTATCAGTGTATTGCAGTGTGTCAGTGTGTTACAGTGTGTCAGTATATTAGTGTGTCAGTGTGTTACAGTGTGTCAGTATATTACAATGTGTCAGTGTATTACAGTGTGTCAGTATATTACAGTGTGTCAGTGTGTTACAGTGTGTCAGTATATTACAGTGTGTCAGTGTGTTACAGTGTGTCAGTGTATTACAGTGTGTCAGTGTATTACAGTGTGTCAGTGTGATACAGTGTGTCAGTGTGTTACAGTGTGTCAGTGTGATACAGTGTGTCAGTATATTACAGTGTGTCAGTATATTACAGTGTGTCAGTGTGTTACAGTTTGTCAGTGTATTACAGTGTGTTAGTATATTACAGTGTGTCAGTGTATTACACTGTGTCAGTGTGATACAGTGTGTCAGTATATTACAGTGTGTCAGTGTGTTACAGTATGTCTGTATATTACAGTGTGTCAGTATATTACAGTGTATCATTGTGTTACAGTGTGTAACTGTGTTACAGTGTGTCAGTATATTACAGTGTGTCAGTGTATTACAGTGTGTCAGTGTGATACAGTGTGTCAGTATATTAGAGTGTGTCAGTGTGTTACAGTGTGTCAGTATATTACAGTGTGACAGTATATTACAGTGTGTCAGTGTGTTACAGTGTGTCAGTGTATTACAGTGTGTCAGTGTGTTACAGTGTGTCAGTATATCACAGTGTGTCAGTGTGTTACAGTGTGTCAGTGTGTTACAGTGTGTCAGTGTATTACAGTGTGTCAGTGTGTTACAGTTTGTCAGTGTATTGCAGTGTGTCAGTGTATTGCAGTGTGTCAGTGTATTACAGTGTGTCAGTGTGTCAGTATATTACAGTGTGCCAGTGTGTTACAGTGTGTCAGTGTATTACAGTGTGTCAGTGTGTTACAGTGTGTCAGTATATCACAGTGTGTCAGTGTGTTACAGTGTGTCAGTGTGTTACAGTTTGTCAGTATATTACAGTTTGTCAGTATATTACAGTGTGTCAGTGTATTACAGTGTGTCAGTGTGATACAGTGTGTCAGTATATTAGAGTGTGTCAGTGTGTTACAGTGTGTCAGTATATTACAGTGTGTCAGTATATTACAGTGTGTCAGTGTATTACAGTGTGTCAGTGTGTTACAGTGTGTCAGTATATCACAGTGTGTCAGTGTATTACAGTGTGTCAGTGTGTTACAGTGTGTCAGTGTGTTACAGTGTGTCAGTGTGTTACAGTTTGTCAGTGTATTGCAGTGTGTCAGTGTATTACAGTGTGTCAGTGTGTCAGTGTGTTACAGTGTGTCAGTGTATTACAGTGTGTCAGTGTATTGCTATGTGTTACAGTGTGTCAGTGTATTACAGTGTATTACAGTGTGTCAGTGTGTTACAGTGTGCCAGTGTATTACAGTGTATTACAGTGTGTCAGTGTGTTACAGTGTGTCAGTGTATTACAGTGTGTCAGTGTGTTACAGTGTGTCAGTGTGTTACAGTGTGTCAGTGTATTACAGTGTATTACAGTGTGTCAGTGTATTACAGTGTGTCAGTGTATTACAGTGTATTACAGTGTGTCAGTGTATTGCAGTGTGTCAGTGTATTACAGTGTGTCAGTGTATTACAGTGTATTACAGTGTGTCAGTCTATTACAGTGTGTCAGTGTGTTACAGTGTGTCAGTGTGTTACAGTGTGTCAGTGTATTACAGTGTGTCAGTGTGTTACAGTTTGTCAGTGTATTGCAGTGTGTCAGTGTATTACAGTGTGTCAGTGTGTCAGTGTGTTACAGTGTGTCAGTGTATTACAGTGTGTCAGTGTATTGCTATGTGTTACAGTGTGTCAGTGTATTACAGTGTATTACAGTGTGTCAGTGTGTTACAGTGTGCCAGTGTATTACAGTGTATTACAGTGTGTCAGTGTGTTACAGTGTGTCAGTGTATTACAGTGTGTCAGTGTGTTACAGTGTGTCAGTGTGTTACAGTGTGTCAGTGTATTACAGTGTATTACAGTGTGTCAGTGTATTACAGTGTGTCAGTGTATTACAGTGTATTACAGTGTGTCAGTGTATTGCAGTGTGTCAGTGTATTACAGTGTGTCAGTGTATTACAGTGTGTCAGTCTATTACAGTGTGTCAGAGTGTTACAGTGTGTCAGTGTGTTACAGTGTGTCAGTGTATTACAGTGTGTCAGTGTATTACAGTGTGTCAGTGTGTTACAGTGTGTTCGTATATTACAGTGTGTCAGTGTATTACAGTGTGTCAGTGTATTACAGTGTATTACAGTGTGTCAGTGTGTCAGTGTGTTACAGTGTGTCAGTGTATTACAGTGTGTCAGTGTATTGCTATGTGTTACAGTGTGTCAGTGTATTACAGTGTATTACAGTGTGTCAGTGTGTTACAGTGTGCCAGTGTATTACAGTGTGTTACAGTGTGTCAGTGTTTTACAGTGTGTCAGTGTGTTACAGTGTGTCAGTGTGTTACAGTGTGTCAGTGTATTTCAGTGTATTACAGTGTGTCAGTGTATTACAGTGTGTCAGTGTATTACAGTGTGTCAGTGTATTGCAGTGTGTCAGTGTATTACAGTGTGTCAGTGTATTACAGTGTATTACAGTGTGTCAGTCTATTACAGTGTGTCAGTGTGTTACAGTGTGTCAGTGTGTTACAGTGTGTCAGTGTATTACAGTGTGTCAGTGTATTACAGTGTATTACAGTGTGTCAGTGTGTTACAGTGTGTCAGTGTATTGCAGTGTGTCAGTGTGTTAGTGTGTCAGTGTATTACAGTGTGTCAGTGTGTTACAGTGTGTCAGTATATTACAGTGTGTCAGTGTGTTGCAGAGTGTCAGTGTATTACAGAGTGACAGTGTGTTACAGTGTGTCAGGGTATTACAGTGTGTCAGTGTATTACAGTGTGTGTCAGTATATTACACTCTGTCCGTGTGTTACAGTGTGTCAGTGCATTACAGTGTATCAGTGTATTGCAGTGTGTCAGTGTGTTACAGTGTGTCAGTATATTAGTGTGTCAGTGTGTTACAGTGTGTCAGTATATTACAGTGTGTCAGTGTATTACAGTGTGTCAGTATATTACAGTGTGTCAGTGTGTTACAGTGTGTCAGTATATTACAGTGTGTCAGTGTGTTACAGTGTGTCAGTGTATTACAGTGTGTCAGTGTATTACAGTGTGTCAGTGTGATACAGTGTGTCAGTGTGTTACAGTGTGTCAGTGTGATACAGTGTGTCAGTATATTACAGTGTGTCAGTATATTACAGTGTGTCAGTGTGTTACAGTTTGTCAGTGTATTACAGTGTGTTAGTATATTACAGTGTGTCAGTGTATTACACTGTGTCAGTGTGATACAGTGTGTCAGTATATTACAGTGTGTCAGTGTGTTACAGTATGTCTGTATATTACAGTGTGTCAGTATATTACAGTGTATCATTGTGTTACAGTGTGTAACTGTGTTACAGTGTGTCAGTATATTACAGTGTGTCAGTGTATTACAGTGTGTCAGTGTGATACAGTGTGTCAGTATATTAGAGTGTGTCAGTGTGTTACAGTGTGTCAGTATATTACAGTGTGACAGTATATTACAGTGTGTCAGTGTGTTACAGTGTGTCAGTGTATTACAGTGTGTCAGTGTGTTACAGTGTGTCAGTATATCACAGTGTGTCAGTGTGTTACAGTGTGTCAGTGTGTTACAGTGTGTCAGTGTATTACAGTGTGTCAGTGTGTTACAGTTTGTCAGTGTATTGCAGTGTGTCAGTGTATTGCAGTGTGTCAGTGTATTACAGTGTGTCAGTGTGTCAGTATATTACAGTGTGCCAGTGTGTTACAGTGTGTCAGTGTATTACAGTGTGTCAGTGTGTTACAGTGTGTCAGTATATCACAGTGTGTCAGTGTGTTACAGTTTGTCAGTATATTACAGTTTGTCAGTATATTACAGTGTGTCAGTGTATTACAGTGTGTCAGTGTGATACAGTGTGTCAGTATATTAGAGTGTGTCAGTGTGTTACAGTGTGTCAGTATATTACAGTGTGTCAGTATATTACAGTGTGTCAGTGTATTACAGTGTGTCAGTGTGTTACAGTGTGTCAGTATATCACAGTGTGTCAGTGTATTACAGTGTGTCAGTGTGTTACAGTGTGTCAGTGTGTTACAGTGTGTCAGTGTATTACAGTGTGTCAGTGTGTTACAGTTTGTCAGTGTATTGCAGTGTGTCAGTGTATTACAGTGTGTCAGTGTGTCAGTGTGTTACAGTGTGTCAGTGTATTACAGTGTGTCAGTGTATTGCTATGTGTTACAGTGTGTCAGTGTATTACAGTGTATTACAGTGTGTCAGTGTGTTACAGTGTGCCAGTGTATTACAGTGTGTCAGTGTGTTACAGTGTGTCAGTGTATTACAGTGTGTCAGTGTGTTACAGTGTGTCAGTGTGTTACAGTGTGTCAGTGTATTACAGTGTATTACAGTGTGTCAGTGTATTACAGTGTGTCAGTGTATTACAGTGTATTACAGTGTGTCAGTGTGTTGCAGTGTGTCAGTGTATTACAGTGTGTCAGTGTATTACAGTGTATTACAGTGTGTCAGTCTATTACAGTGTGTCAGTGTGTTACAGTGTGTCAGTGTGTTACAGTGTGTCAGTGTATTACAGTGTGTCAGTGTGTTACAGTGTGTCAGTGTATTGCAGTGTGTCAGTGTGTAACAGTGTGTCAGTATATTACAGTGTGTCAGTGTATTACAGTGTGTCAGTGTGATACAGTGTGTCAGAATATTAGAGTGTGTCAGTGTGTTCCAGTGTGTCAGTATATTACAGTGTGTCAGTATATTACAGTGTGTCAGTGCGTTACAGTGTGTTAGTGTATTACAGTGTGTCAGTGTGTTACAGTGTGTCAGTATATCACAGTGTGTCAGTGTATTACAGTGTGTCAGTGTATTACAGTGTGTCAGTGTGTTACAGTGTGTCAGTGTATTACAGTGGGTCAGTGTGTTACAGTGTGTCAGTGTGTTACAGTGTGTCAGTGTATTACAGTGTGTCAGTGTATTGCAGTGTGTCAGTGTGTTCGTGTGTCAGTGTATTACAGTGTGTCAGTGTGTTACAGTGTGTCAGTATATTACAGTGTGTCAGTGTGTTGCAGAGTGACAGTGTGTTACAGTGTGTCAGTGTGTTACACTGTGTCAGTGTGTTACACTGTGTCAGTGTATTACAGTGTGTCAGTGTATTACAGTGTGTGTCAGTATATTACACTGTGTCCGTGCGTTACAGTGTGTCAGTGCATTACAGTGTATCAGTGTATTGCAGTGTGTCAGTATGTTACAGTGTGTCAGTATATTAGTGTGTCAGTGTGTTACAGTGTGTCAGTATATTACAGTGTGTCAGTGTATTACAGTGTGTCAGTATGTTACAGTGTGTCAGTGTGTTACAGTGTGTCAGTATATTACAGTGTGTCAGTGTGTTACAGTGTGTCAGTGTATTACAGTGTGTCAGTGTGTTACAGTGTGTCAGTGTGTTACAGTGTGTTAGTGTGTTACAGTGTGTCAGTGTATTAGAGTGTGTTACAGTGTGTCAGTGTGTTACAGTGTATTACATTGTGTTAGTGTATTACAGTGTGTCAGTGTGTTACAGTGTGTCAGTGTGTTACAGTGTGTCAGTGTATTAGAGTGTGTCAGTGTGTTACAGTGTGTCAGTGTATTACAGAGTGTCAGTGTATTACACTGTGTCAGTGTGTTACAGTGTATTACATTGTGTTAGTGTATTACAGTGTGTTAGTGTATTACAGTGTGTCAGTGTGTTACAGTGTGTTCGTATATTACAGTGTGTCAGTGTATTACAGTGTGTCAGTGTGTCAGTGTGTTACAGTGTGTCAGTGTATTACAGTGTGTCAGTGTATTGCTATGTATTACAGTGTGTCAGTGTATTACAGTGTATTACAGTGTGTCAGTGTGTTACAGTGTGCCAGTGTGTTACAGTGTATTACAGTGTGTCAGTGTTTTACAGTGTGTCAGTGTATTACAGTGTGTCAGTGTTTTACAGTGTGTCAGTGTATTACAGTGTGTCAGTGTATTACAGTGTATTACAGTGTGTCAGTCTATTACAGTGTGTCAGTGTGTTACAGTGTGTCAGTGTGTTACAGTGTGTCAGTGTATTACAGTGTGTCAGTGTACTACAGTGTATTACAGTGTGTCAGTGTGTTACAGTGTGTCAGTGTATTGCTGTGTGTCAGTGTGTTACAGTGTGTCAGTGTGTTCCAGTGTGTCAGTGTGTTGCAGAGTGTCAGTGTATTACAGAGTGACAGTGTGTTACAGTGTGTCAGTGTATTACAGTGTGTCAGTGTATTACAGTGTGTGTCAGTATATTACACTGTGTCCGTGTGTTACAGTGTGTCAGTGCATTACAGTGTATCAGTGTATTGCAGTGTGTCAGTGTGTTACAGTGTGTCAGTATATTAGTGTGTCAGTGTGTTACAGTGTGTCAGTATATTACAGTGTGTCAGTGTATTACAGTGTGTCAGTGTATTACAGTGTGTCAGTATATTACAGTGTGTCAGTGTGTTACAGTGTGTCAGTATATTACAGTGTGTCAGTGTTACAGTGTGTCAGTGTATTACAGTGTGTCAGTGTATTACAGTGTGTCAGTGTGATACAGTGTGTCTGTGTATTACAGTGTGTCAGTGTGTTACAGTGTGTCAGTATATTACAGTGTGTCAGTGTGATACAGTGTGTCAGTATATTACAGTGTGTCAGTATATTACAGTGTGTCAGTGTGTTACAGTGTGTCAGTGTATTACAGTGTGTTAGTATATTACAGTGTGTCTGTGTATTACAGTGTGTCAGTGTGTTACAGTATGTCAGTATATTACAGTGTGTCAGTGTATTACAGTGTGTCAGTGTGATACAGTGTGTCAGTATATTACAGTGTGTCAGTATATTACAGTGTATCATTGTGTTACAGTGTGTAACTGTGTTACAGTGTGTCAGTATATTACAGTGTGTCAGTGTATTACATTGTGTCAGTGTATTGCAGTGTGTCAGTGTGTTAGTGTGTCAGTGTATTACAGTGTGTCAGTGTGTTACAGTGTGTCAGTATATTACAGTGTGTCAGTGTGTTGCAGAGTGACCGTGTGTTACAGTGTGTCAGTGTGTTACACTGTGTCAGTGTGTTACACTGTGTCAGTGTATTACAGTGTGTGTCAGTATATTACACTGTGTCCGTGCGTTACAGTGTGTCAGTGCATTACAGTGTATCAGTGTATTGCAGTGTGTCAGTATGTTACAGTGTGTCAGTATATTAGTGTGTCAGTATATTACAGTATGTCAGTGTGTTACAGTGTGTCAGTATATTACAGTGTGTCAGTGTGTTGCAGTGTGTCAGTGTGTCAGTGTATTACAGTGTGTCAGTGTGATACAGTGTGTCAGTATATTACAGTGTGTCAGTGTATTACAGTGTGTCAGTGTGATACAGTGTGTCAGTATATTACAGTGTGTCAGTATATTACAGTGTATCATTGTGTTACAGTGTGTCAGTTTATTACAGTGTGTCAGTGTATTACAGTGTGTCAGTGTGATACAGTGTGTCAGTATATTACAGTGTGTCAGTGTGTTACAGTGTGTCTGTATAAGACAGTGTGTCAGTATATTACAGTGTGTCAGTGTGTTACAGTATGTCAGTATATTACAGTGTGTCAGTGTGATACAGTGTGTCAGTATATTACAGTGTGTCAGTATATTTCAGTGTATCATTGTGTTACAGTGTGTAACTGTGTTACAGTGTGTCAGTATATTACAGTGTGTCAGTGTATTACAGTGTGTCAGTGTGATACATTGTGTCAGTATATTAGAGTGTGTCAGTATATTACAGTGTGTCAGTGTATTACAGTGTGTCAGTGTGTTACAGTGTGTCAGTATATCACAGTGTGTCAGTGTATTAATGTGTGTCAGTGTATTACAGTGTGTCAGTGTGTTACAGTGTGTCAGTGTATTACAGTGTGTCAGTGTATTACAGTGTGTCAGTGTGTTACAGTGTGTCAGTGTATTACAGTGTGTCAGTGTGTTACAGTGTGTCAGTGTGTTACAGTGTGTCAGTGTATTGCAGTGTGTCAGTGTGTTACAGTGTGTCAGTATATTACAGTGTGTCAGTGTATTACAGTGTGTCAGTGTATTACAGTGTGTTGGTGTGTTACAGTGTGTTAGTGTATTACAGTGTGTCAGTATATTACAGTGTGTCAGTGTGTTACAGTGTGTTAGTGTGTTACAGTGTGTCAGTGTATTACAGTGTGTCAGTGTATTACAGTGTGTCAGTGTGTTACAGTGTGTCAGTGTATTACAGTGTGTTCGTGTGTTACAGTGTGTCAGTGTATTAGAGTGTGTCAGTGTGTTACAGTGTGTCAGTGTGTTACAGTGTATTACATTGTGTTAGTGTATTACAGTGTGTTAGTGTATTACAGTGTGTCAGTGTGTTACAGTGTGTTCGTATATTACAGTGTGTCAGTGTATTACAGTGTGTCAGTGTATTACAGTGTATTACAGTGTGTCAGTGTGTCAGTGTGTTACAGTGTGTCAGTGTATTACAGTGTGTCAGTGTATTGCTATGTGTTACAGTGTGTCAGTGTATTACAGTGTATTACAGTGTGTCAGTGTGTTACAGTGTGCCAGTGTATTACAGTGTGTCAGTGTGTTACAGTGTGTCAGTGTTTTACAGTGTGTCAGTGTGTTACAGTGTGTCAGTGTGTTACAGTGTGTCAGTGTATTTCAGTGTATTACAGTGTGTCAGTGTATTACAGTGTGTCAGTGTATTACAGTGTGTCAGTGTATTACAGTGTGTCAGTGTATTACAGTGTATTACAGTGTGTCAGTCTATTACAGTGTGTCAGTGTGTTACAGTGTGTCAGTGTGTTACAGTGTGTCAGTGTATTACAGTGTGTCAGTGTATTACAGTGTATTACAGTGTGTCAGTGTGTTACAGTGTGTCAGTGTATTGCAGTGTGTCAGTGTGTTAGTGTGTCAGTGTATTACAGTGTGTCAGTGTGTTACAGTGTGTCAGTATATTACAGTGTGTCAGTGTGTTGCAGAGTGTCAGTGTATTACAGAGTGACAGTGTGTTACAGTGTGTCAGGGTATTACAGTGTGTCAGTGTATTACAGTGTGTGTCAGTATATTACACTGTGTCCGTGTGTTACAGTGTGTCAGTGCATTACAGTGTATCAGTGTATTGCAGTGTGTCAGTGTGTTACAGTGTGTCAGTATATTAGTGTGTCAGTGTGTTACAGTGTGTCAGTATATTACAGTGTGTCAGTGTATTACAGTGTGTCAGTATATTACAGTGTGTCAGTGTGTTACAGTGTGTCAGTATATTACAGTGTGTCAGTGTGTTACAGTGTGTCAGTGTATTACAGTGTGTCAGTGTATTACAGTGTGTCAGTGTGATACAGTGTGTCTGTGTATTACAGTGTGTCAGTGTGTTACAGTGTGTCAGTGTGATACAGTGTGTCAGTATATTACAGTGTGTCAGTATATTACAGTGTGTCAGTGTGTTACAGTTTGTCAGTGTATTACAGTGTGTTAGTATATTACAGTGTGTCAGTGTATTACACTGTGTCAGTGTGATACAGTGTGTCAGTATATTACAGTGTGTCAGTGTGTTACAGTATGTCTGTATATTACAGTGTGTCAGTATATTACAATGTATCATTGTGTTACAGTGTGTCAGTGTATGACAGTGTGTCAGTGTGTTACAGTGTGTCAGTATATCACAGTGTGTCAGTGTATTAATGTGTGTCAGTGTATTACAGTGTGTCAGTGTGTTACAGTGTGTCAGTGTATTACAGTGTGTCAGTGTATTACAGTGTGTCAGTGTGTTACAGTGTGTCAGTGTATTACAGTGTGTCAGTGTGTTACAGTGTGTCAGTGTGTCAGTGTATTGCAGTGTGTCAGTGTGTTACAGTGTGTCAGTGTATTACAGTGTGTCAGTGTATTGCTATGTGTTACAGTGTGTCAGTGTATTACAGTGTATTACAGTGTGTCAGTGTGTTACAGTGTGTCAGTGTGTTACAGTGTGTCAGTGTGTTACAGTGTGTCAGTGTATTGCAGTGTGTTACAGTGTGTCAGTATATTACAGTGTGTCAGTGTATTACAGTGTGTCAGTGTATTACACTGTGTCAGTGTGATACAGTGTGTCAGTATATTACAGTGTATCATTGTGATACAGTGTGTAACTGTGTTACACTGTGTCAGTGTAATACAGTGTGTCAGTGTATTACAGTGTGTGTCAGTATATTACACTGTGTCCGTGCGTTACAGTGTGTCAGTGCATTACAGTGTATCAGTGTATTGCAGTGTGTCAGTATGTTACAGTGTGTCAGTATGTTACAGTGTGTCAGTGTATTAGAGTGTGTCAGTGTGTTACAGTGTGTCAGTGTGTTACAGTGTATTATATTGTGTTAGTGTATTACAGTGTGTTAGTGTATTACAGTGTGTCAGTGTGTTACAGTGTGTTCGTATATTACAGTGTGTCAGTGTATTACAGTGTGTCAGTGTATTACAGTGTATTACAGTGTGTCAGTGTGTCAGTGTGTTACAGTGTGTCAGTGTATTACAGTGTGTCAGTGTATTGCTATGTGTTACAGTGTGTCAGTGTATTACAGTGTATTACAGTGTGTCAGTGTGTTACAGTGTGCCAGTGTATTACAGTGTGTCAGTGTGTTACAGTGTGTCAGTGTTTTACAGTGTGTCAGTGTGTTACAGTGTGTCAGTGTGTTACAGTGTGTCAGTGTATTTCAGTGTATTACAGTGTGTCAGTGTATTACAGTGTGTCAGTGTATTGCAGTGTGTCAGTGTATTACAGTGTGTCAGTGTATTACAGTGTATTACAGTGTGTCAGTCTATTACAGTGTGTCAGTGTGTTACAGTGTGTCAGTGTGTTACAGTGTGTCAGTGTATTACAGTGTGTCAGTGTATTACAGTGTATTACAGTGTGTCAGTGTGTTACAGTGTGTCAGTGTATTGCAGTGTGTCAGTGTGTTAGTGTGTCAGTGTATTACAGTGTGTCAGTGTGTTACAGTGTGTCAGTATATTACAGTGTGTCAGTGTGTTGCAGAGTGTCAGTGTATTACAGAGTGACAGTGTGTTACAGTGTGTCAGGGTATTACAGTGTGTCAGTGTATTACAGTGTGTGTCAGTATATTACACTGTGTCCGTGTGTTACAGTGTGTCAGTGCATTACAGTGTATCAGTGTATTGCAGTGTGTCAGTGTGTTACAGTGTGTCAGTATATTAGTGTGTCAGTGTGTTACAGTGTGTCAGTATATTACAGTGTGTCAGTGTATTACAGTGTGTCAGTATATTACAGTGTGTCAGTGTGTTACAGTGTGTCAGTATATTACAGTGTGTCAGTGTGTTACAGTGTGTCAGTGTATTACAGTGTGTCAGTGTATTACAGTGTGTCAGTGTGATACAGTGTGTCTGTGTATTACAGTGTGTCAGTGTGTTACAGTGTGTCAGTGTGATACAGTGTGTCAGTATATTACAGTGTGTCAGTATATTACAGTGTGTCAGTGTGTTACAGTTTGTCAGTGTATTACAGTGTGTTAGTATATTACAGTGTGTCAGTGTATTACACTGTGTCAGTGTGATACAGTGTGTCAGTATATTACAGTGTGTCAGTGTGTTACAGTATGTCTGTATATTACAGTGTGTCAGTATATTACAATGTATCATTGTGTTACAGTGTGTCAGTGTATGACAGTGTGTCAGTGTGTTACAGTGTGTCAGTATATCACAGTGTGTCAGTGTATTAATGTGTGTCAGTGTATTACAGTGTGTCAGTGTGTTACAGTGTGTCAGTGTATTACAGTGTGTCAGTGTATTACAGTGTGTCAGTGTGTTACAGTGTGTCAGTGTATTACAGTGTGTCAGTGTGTTACAGTGTGTCAGTGTGTCAGTGTATTGCAGTGTGTCAGTGTGTTACAGTGTGTCAGTGTATTACAGTGTGTCAGTGTATTGCTATGTGTTACAGTGTGTCAGTGTATTACAGTGTATTACAGTGTGTCAGTGTGTTACAGTGTGTCAGTGTGTTACAGTGTGTCAGTGTGTTACAGTGTGTCAGTGTATTGCAGTGTGTTACAGTGTGTCAGTATATTACAGTGTGTCAGTGTATTACAGTGTGTCAGTGTATTACACTGTGTCAGTGTGATACAGTGTGTCAGTATATTACAGTGTATCATTGTGATACAGTGTGTAACTGTGTTACACTGTGTCAGTGTAATACAGTGTGTCAGTGTATTACAGTGTGTGTCAGTATATTACACTGTGTCCGTGCGTTACAGTGTGTCAGTGCATTACAGTGTATCAGTGTATTGCAGTGTGTCAGTATGTTACAGTGTGTCAGTATGTTACAGTGTGTCAGTGTATTAGAGTGTGTCAGTGTGTTACAGTGTGTCAGTGTGTTACAGTGTATTATATTGTGTTAGTGTATTACAGTGTGTTAGTGTATTACAGTGTGTCAGTGTGTTACAGTGTGTTCGTATATTACAGTGTGTCAGTGTATTACAGTGTGTCAGTGTATTACAGTGTATTACAGTGTGTCAGTGTGTCAGTGTGTTACAGTGTGTCAGTGTATTACAGTGTGTCAGTGTATTGCTATGTGTTACAGTGTGTCAGTGTATTACAGTGTATTACAGTGTGTCAGTGTGTTACAGTGTGCCAGTGTATTACAGTGTGTCAGTGTGTTACAGTGTGTCAGTGTTTTACAGTGTGTCAGTGTGTTACAGTGTGTCAGTGTGTTACAGTGTGTCAGTGTATTTCAGTGTATTACAGTGTGTCAGTGTATTACAGTGTGTCAGTGTATTGCAGTGTGTCAGTGTATTACAGTGTGTCAGTGTATTACAGTGTATTACAGTGTGTCAGTCTATTACAGTGTGTCAGTGTGTTACAGTGTGTCAGTGTGTTACAGTGTGTCAGTGTATTACAGTGTGTCAGTGTATTACAGTGTATTACAGTGTGTCAGTGTGTTACAGTGTGTCAGTGTATTGCAGTGTGTCAGTGTGTTAGTGTGTCAGTGTATTACAGTGTGTCAGTGTGTTACAGTGTGTCAGTATATTACAGTGTGTCAGTGTGTTGCAGAGTGTCAGTGTATTACAGAGTGACAGTGTGTTACAGTGTGTCAGGGTATTACAGTGTGTCAGTGTATTACAGTGTGTGTCAGTATATTACACTGTGTCCGTGTGTTACAGTGTGTCAGTGCATTACAGTGTATCAGTGTATTGCAGTGTGTCAGTGTGTTACAGTGTGTCAGTATATTAGTGTGTCAGTGTGTTACAGTGTGTCAGTATATTACAGTGTGTCAGTGTATTACAGTGTGTCAGTATATTACAGTGTGTCAGTGTGTTACAGTGTGTCAGTATATTACAGTGTGTCAGTGTGTTACAGTGTGTCAGTGTATTACAGTGTGTCAGTGTATTACAGTGTGTCAGTGTGATACAGTGTGTCTGTGTATTACAGTGTGTCAGTGTGTTACAGTGTGTCAGTGTGATACAGTGTGTCAGTATATTACAGTGTGTCAGTATATTACAGTGTGTCAGTGTGTTACAGTTTATCAGTGTATTACAGTGTGTTAGTATATTACAGTGTGTCAGTGTATTACACTGTGTCAGTGTGATACAGTGTGTCAGTATATTACAGTGTGTCAGTGTGTTACAGTATGTCTGTATATTACAGTGTGTCAGTATATTACAGTGTATCATTGTGTTACAGTGTGTCAGTGTATTAAAGTGTGTCAGTGTGTTACAGTGTGTCAGTATATCACAGTGTGTCAGTGTATTAATGTGTGTCAGTGTATTACAGTGTGTCAGTGTGTTACAGTGTGTCAGTGTATTACAGTGTGTCAGTGTATTACAGTGTGTCAGTGTGTTACAGTGTGTCAGTGTATTACAGTGTGTCAGTGTGTTACAGTGTGTCAGTGTGTTACAGTGTGTCAGTGTATTGCAGTGTGTCAGTGTGTTACAGTGTGTCAGTGTATTACAGTGTGTCAGTGTATTGCTATGTGTTACAGTGTGTCAGTGTATTACAGTGTATTACAGTGTGTCAGTGTGTTACAGTGTGTCAGTGTGTTACAGTGTGTCAGTGTGTTACAGTGTGTCAGTGTATTGCAGTGTGTTACAGTGTGTCAGTATATTACAGTGTGTCAGTGTATTACAGTGTGTCAGTGTATTACACTGTGTCAGTGTGATACAGTGTGTCAGTATATTACAGTGTATCATTGTGTTACAGTGTGTAACTGTGTTACACTGTGTCAGTGTAATACAGTGTGTCAGTGTATTACAGTGTGTGTCAGTATATTACACTGTGTCCGTGCGTTACAGTGTGTCAGTGCATTACAGTGTATCAGTGTATTGCAGTGTGTCAGTATGTTACAGTGTGTCAGTATATTAGTGTGTCAGTATATTACAGTGTGTCAGTGTGTTACAGTGTGTCAGTATATTACAGTGTGTCAGTGTGTTACAGTGTGTCAGTGTGTTACAGTGTGTCAGTGTATTAGAGTGTGTCAGTGTGTTACAGTGTGTCAGTGTATTACAGTGTGTCAGTGTGTTACAGTGTGTCAGTGTGTTACAGTGTGTTAGTGTGTTACAGTGTGTCAGTGTATTAGAGTGTGTCAGTGTGTTACAGTGTGTCAGTGTGTTACAGTGTATTACATTGTGTTAGTGTATTACAGTGTGTTAGTGTATTCCAGTGTGTCAGTGTGTTACAGTGTGTTCGTATATTACAGTGTGTCAGTGTATTACAGTGTGTCAGTGCATTACAGTGTATTACAGTGTGTCAGTGTGTTACAGTGTGTCAGTGTATTACAGTGTGTCAGTGTATTGCTTTGTGTTACAGTGTGTCAGTGTATTACAGTGTATTACAGTGTGTCAGTGTGTTACAGTGTGTCAGTGTATTACAGTGTGTCAGTGTGTTACAGTGTGTCAGTATATTACAGTGTGTCAGTGTGTTGCAGAGTGACAGTGTGTTACAGTGTGTCAGTGTGTTACACTGTGTCAGTGTGTTACACTGTGTCAGTGTATTACAGTGTGTCAGTGTATTACAGTGTGTGTCAGTATATTACACTGTGTCCGTGCGTTACAGTGTGTCAGTGCATTACAGTGTATCAGTGTATTGCAGTGTGTCAGTATGTTACAGTGTGTCAGTATATTAGTGTGTCAGTGTGTTACAGTGTGTCAGTATATTACAGTGTGTCAGTGTGTTACAGTGTGTCAGTGTATTACAGTGTGTCAGTGTGTTACAGTGTGTCAGTGTGTTACAGTGTGTTAGTGTGTTACAGTGTGTCAGTGTATTAGAGTGTGTCAGTGTGTTACAGTGTGTCAGTGTGTTACAGTGTATTACATTGTGTTAGTGTATTACAGTGTGTCAGTGTGTTACAGTGTGTCAGTGTGTTACAGTGTGTCAGTGTATTAGAGTGTGTCAGTGTGTTACAGTGTGTCAGTGTATTACAGAGTGTCAGTGTGTTACAGTGTGTCAGTGTGTTACAGTGTGTCAGTGTATTAGAGTGTGTCCGTGTGTTACAGTGTGTCAGTGTGTTACAGTGTATTACATTGTGTTAGTGTATTACAGTGTGTTAGTGTATTACAGTGTGTCAGTGTGTTACAGTGTGTTCGTATATTACAGTGTGTCAGTGTATTACAGTGTGTCAGTGTGTCAGTGTGTTACAGTGTGTCAGTGTATTACAGTGTGTCAGTGTATTGCTATGTGTTACAGTGTGTCAGTGTATTACAGTGTATTACAGTGTGTCAGTGTGTTACAGTGTGCCAGTGTATTACAGTGTATTACAGTGTGTCAGTGTTTTACAGTGTGTCAGTGTATTACAGTGTGTCAGTGTGTTACAGTGTGTCAGTGTATTACAGTGTGTCAGTGTATTACAGTGTATTACAGTGTGTCAGTCTATTACAGTGTGTCAGTGTGTTACAGTGTGTCAGTGTATTACAGTGTGTCAGTGTACTACAGTGTGTCAGTGTACTACAGTGTATTACAGTGTGTCAGTGTGTTACAGTGTGTCAGTGTATTGCAGTGTGTCAGTGTGTTTGTGTGTCAGTGTGTTACAGTGTGTCAGTGTGTTACAGTGTGTCAGTGTGTTGCAGAGTGTCAGTGTATTACAGAGTGACAGTGTGTTACAGTGTGTCAGGGTATTACAGTGTGTCAGTGTATTACAGTGTGTGTCAGTATATTACACTGTGTCCGTGTGTTACAGTGTGTCAGTGCATTACAGTGTATCAGTGTATTGCAGTGTGTCAGTGTGTTACAGTGTGTCAGTATATTAGTGTGTCAGTGTGTTACAGTGTGTCAGTATATTACAGTGTGTCAGTGTATTACAGTGTGTCAGTATATTACAGTGTGTCAGTGTGTTACAGTGTGTCAGTATATTACAGTGTGTCAGTGTTACAGTGTGTCAGTGTATTACAGTGTGTCAGTGTATTACAGTGTGTCAGTGTGATACAGTGTGTCTGTGTATTACAGTGTGTCAGTGTGTTACAGTGTGTCAGTATATTACAGTGTGTCAGTGTGATACAGTGTGTCAGTATATTACAGTGTGTCAGTATATTACAGTGTGTCAGTGTGTTACAGTTTGTCAGTGTATTACAGTGTGTTAGTATATTACAGTGTGTCAGTGTATTACACTGTGTCAGTGTGATACAGTGTGTCAGTATATTACAGTGTGTCAGTGTGTTACAGTATGTCTGTATATTACAGTGTGTCAGTATATTACAGTGTGTCAGTGTATTACAGTGTGTCAGTGTGTTACAGTATGTCAGTATATTACAGTGTGTCGGTGTATTACAGTGTGTCAGTGTGATACAGTGTGTCAGTATATTACAGTGTGTCAGTATATTACAGTGTATCATTGTGTTACAGTGTGTAACTGTGTTACAGTGTGTCAGTATATTACAGTGTGTCAGTGTATTACAGTGTGTCAGTGTGATACAGTGTGTCAGTATATTAGAGTGTGTCAGTGTGTTACAGTGTGTCAGTATATCACAGTGTGTCAGTGTATTACAGTGTGTCAGTGTATTACAGTGTGTCAGTGTGTTACAGTGTGTCAGTGTGTTACAGTGTGTCAGTGTATTACAGTGTGTCAGTGTGTTACAGTGTGTCAGTGTATTGCAGTGTGTCAGTGTGTTAGTGTGTCAGTGTATTTCAGTGTGTCAGTGTGTTACAGTGTGTCAGTATATTACAGTGTGTCAGTGTGTTACAGTGCGTCAGTGTGTTACACTGTGTCAGTGTGTTACACTGTGTCAGTGTATTACAGTGTGTCAGTGTATTACAGTGTGTGTCAGTATATTACACTGTGTCCGTGCGTTACAGTGTGTCAGTGCATTACAGTGTATCAGTGTATTGCAGTGTGTCAGTATGTTACAGTGTGTCAGTATATTAGTGTGTCAGTGTGTTACAGTGTGTCAGTGTATTACAGTGTGTCAGTATGTTACAGTGTGTCAGTGTGTTACAGTGTGTCAGTATATTACAGTGTGTCAGTGTGTTACAGTGTGTCAGTGTATTACAGTGTGTCAGTGTATTACAGTGTGTCAGTGTGATACAGTGTGTCTGTGTATTACAGTGTGTCAGTGTGTTACAGTGTGTCAGTATATTACAGTGTGTCAGTGTGATACAGTGTGTCAGTATATTACAGTGTGTCAGTATATTACAGTGTGTCAGTATATTACAGTGTGTCAGTGTGTTACAGTGTGTCAGTGTATTACAGTGTGTTAGTATATTACAGTGTGTCAGTGTATTACACTGTGTCAGTGTGATACAGTGTGTCAGTATATTACAGTGTATCATTGTGTTACAGTGTGTCAGTATATTACAGTGTGTCAGTGTATTACAGTGTGTCAGTGTGTTACAGTATGTCAGTATATTACAGTGTGTCTGTGTATTACAGTGTGTCAGTGTGATACAGTGTGTCAGTATATTACAGTGTGTCAGTATATTACAGTGTGTCAGTGTATTGCAGTGTGTCAGTGTGTTAGTGTGTCAGTGTATTACAGTGTGTCAGTGTGTTACAGTGTGTCAGTATATTACAGTGTGTCAGTGTGTTGCAGAGTGACAGTGTGTTACAGTGTGTCAGTGTGTTACACTGTGTCAGTGTGTTACACTGTGTCAGTGTATTACAGTGTGTGTCAGTATATTACACTGTGTCCGTGCGTTACAGTGTGTCAGTGCATTACAGTGTATCAGTGTATTGCAGTGTGTCAGTATGTTACAGTGTGTCAGTATATTAGTGTGTCAGTATATTACAGTGTGTCAGTGTGTTACAGTGTGTCAGTATATTACAGTGTGTCAGTGTGTTACAGTGTGTCAGTGTGTCAGTGTATTACAGTGTGTCAGTGTGATACAGTGTGTCAGTGTATTACAGTGTGTCAGTGTATTACAGTGTGTCAGTGTGTTACAGTGTGTCAGTATATTACAGTGTGTCAGTGTGTTACAGTGTGTCAGTGTGTTACAGTGTGTCAGTGTATTACAGTGTGTCAGTGTGTTACAGTGTGTCAGTGTATTGCAGTGTGTCAGTGTGTTAGTGTGTCAGTGTATTTCAGTGTGTCAGTGTGTTACAGTGTGTCAGTATATTACAGTGTGTCAGTGTGTTACAGTGCGTCAGTGTGTTACACTGTGTCAGTGTGTTACACTGTGTCAGTGTATTACAGTGTGTCAGTGTATTACAGTGTGTGTCAGTATATTACACTGTGTCCGTGCGTTACAGTGTGTCAGTGCATTACAGTGTATCAGTGTATTGCAGTGTGTCAGTATGTTACAGTGTGTCAGTATATTAGTGTGTCAGTGTGTTACAGTGTGTCAGTATATTACAGTGTGTCAGTGTATTACAGTGTGTCAGTATGTTACAGTGTGTCAGTGTGTTACAGTGTGTCAGTATATTACAGTGTGTCAGTGTGTTACAGTGTGTCAGTGTATTACAGTGTGTCAGTGTATTACAGTGTGTCAGTGTGATACAGTGTGTCTGTGTATTACAGTGTGTCAGTATATTACAGTGTGTCAGTGTGATACAGTGTGTCAGTATATTACAGTGTGTCAGTATGTTACAGTGTGTCAGTGTGTTACAGTGTGTCAGTGTATTACAGTGTGTTAGTATATTACAGCGTGTCAGTGTATTACACTGTGTCAGTGTGATACAGTGTGTCAGTATATTACAGTGTATCATTGTGTTACAGTGTGTAACTGTGTTACAGTGTGTCAGTATATTACAGTGTGTCAGTGTATTACAGTGTGTCAGTGTGTTACAGTATGTCAGTATATTACAGTGTGTCAGTGTATTACAGTGTGTCAGTGTGATACAGTGTGTCAGTATATTACAGTGTGTCAGTATATTACAGTGTGTCAGTGTATTGCAGTGTGTCAGTGTGTTAGTGTGTCAGTTTATTACAGTGTGTCAGTGTGTTACAGTGTGTCAGTATATTACAGTGTGTCAGTGTGTTGCAGAGTGACAGTGTGTTACAGTGTGTCAGTGTGTTACAGTGTGTCAGTGTGATACAGTGTGTCTGTGTATTACAGTGTGTCAGTGTGTTACAGTGTGTCAGTATATTAGTGTGTCAGTGTGTTACAGTGTGTCAGTGTATTGCAGTGTGTCAGTATGTTACAGTGTGTCAGTATATTAGTGTGTCAGTGTGTTACAGTGTGTCAGTGTATTACAGTGTGTCAGTGTGTTACAGTGTGTCAGTGTGTTACAGTGTGTCAGTGTATTACAGTGTGTCAGTGTATTACAGTGTGTCAGTGTGATACAGTGTGTCTGTGTATTACAGTGTGTCAGTGTGTTACAGTGTGTCAGTATATTACAGTGTGTCAGTGTGATACAGTGTGTCAGTATATTACAGTGTGTCAGTATATTACAGTGTGTCAGTATATTACAGTGTGTCAGTGTGTTACAGTGTGTCAGTGTATTACAGTGTGTTAGTATATTACAGTGTGTCAGTGTATTACACTGTGTCAGTGTGATACAGTGTGTCAGTATATTACAGTGTATCATTGTGTTACAGTGTGTCAGTATATTACAGTGTGTCAGTGTATTACAGTGTGTCAGTGTGTTACAGTATGTCAGTATATTACAGTGTGTCAGTGTATTACAGTGTGTCAGTGTGATACAGTGTGTCAGTATATTACAGTGTGTCAGTATATTACAGTGTGTCAGTGTATTGCAGTGTGTCAGTGTGTCAGTGTATTACAGTGTGTCAGTGTGTTACAGTGTGTCAGTATATTACAGTGTGTCAGTGTGTTGCAGAGTGACAGTGTGTTACAGTGTGTCAGTGTGTTACACTGTGTCAGTGTGTTACACTGTGTCAGTGTATTACAGTGTGTGTCAGTATATTACACTGTGTCCGTGCGTTACAGTGTGTCAGTGCATTACAGTGTGTCAGTATATTAGTGTGTCAGTATATTACAGTGTGTCAGTGTGTTACAGTGTGTCAGTATATTACAGTGTGTCAGTGTGTTACAGTGTGTCAGTGTGTCAGTGTATTACAGTGTGTCAGTGTGATACAGTGTGTCAGTGTATTACAGTGTGTCAGTGTATTACAGTGTGTCAGTGTGTTACAGTGTGTCAGTATATTACAGTGTGTCAGTGTGTTACAGTGTGTCAGTGTGTTACAGTGTGTCAGTGTATTGCAGTGTGTCAGTGTGTTACAGTGTGTCAGTGTATTGCAGTGTGTCAGTGTGTTAGTGTGTCAGTGTATTTCAGTGTGTCAGTGTGTTACAGTGCGTCAGTGTGTTACACTGTGTCAGTGTGTTACACTGTGTCAGTGTATTACAGTGTGTCAGTGTATTACAGTGTGTGTCAGTATATTACACTGTGTCCGTGCGTTACAGTGTGTCAGTGCATTACAGTGTATCAGTGTATTGCAGTGTGTCAGTATGTTACAGTGTGTCAGTATATTAGTGTGTCAGTGTGTTACAGTGTGTCAGTATATTACAGTGTGTCAGTGTATTACAGTGTGTCAGTATGTTACAGTGTGTCAGTGTGTTACAGTGTGTCAGTATATTACAGTGTGTCAGTGTGTTACAGTGTGTCAGTGTATTACAGTGTGTCAGTGTATTACAGTGTGTCAGTGTGATACAGTGTGTCTGTGTATTACAGTGTGTCAGTATATTACAGTGTGTCAGTGTGATACAGTGTGTCAGTATATTACAGTGTGTCAGTATGTTACAGTGTGTCAGTGTGTTACAGTGTGTCAGTGTATTACAGTGTGTTAGTATATTACAGTGTGTCAGTGTATTACACTGTGTCAGTGTGATACAGTGTGTCAGTATATTACAGTGTATCATTGTGTTACAGTGTGTAACTGTGTTACAGTGTGTCAGTATATTACAGTGTGTCAGTGTATTACAGTGTGTCAGTGTGTTACAGTATGTCAGTATATTACAGTGTGTCAGTGTATTACAGTGTGTCAGTGTGATACAGTGTGTCAGTATATTACAGTGTGTCAGTATATTACAGTGTGTCAGTGTATTGCAGTGTGTCAGTGTGTTAGTGTGTCAGTTTATTACAGTGTGTCAGTGTGTTACAGTGTGTCAGTATATTACAGTGTGTCAGTGTGTTGCAGAGTGACAGTGTGTTACAGTGTGTCAGTGTGTTACACTGTGTCAGTGTGTTACACTGTGTCAGTGTATTACAGTGTGTGTCAGTATATTACACTGTGTCCGTGCGTTACAGTGTGTCAGTGCATTACAGTGTATCAGTGTATTGCAGTGTGTCAGTATGTTACAGTGTGTCAGTATATTACAGTGTGTCAGTGTGTTAGTGTGTCAGTATATTACAGTGTGTCAGTGTGTTACAGTGTGTCAGTGTGTCAGTGTATTACAGTGTGTCAGTGTGATACAGTGTGTCAGTGTGTTACAGTGTGTCAGTATATTGCAGTGTGTCAGTGTGATACAGTGTGTCCGTGTATTACAGTGTGTCAGTGTGATACAGTGTGTCAGTATATTACAGTGTGTCAGTGTATTACAGTGTGTCAGTGTGATACAGTGTGTCAGTATATTACAGTGTGTCAGTATATTACAGTGTATCATTGTGTTACAGTGTGTAACTGTGTTACAGTGTGTCAGTATATTACAGTGTGTCAGTGTATTACACTGTGTCAGTGTGATACAGTGTGTCAGTATATTACAGTGTGTCAGTGTGTTACAGTGTGTCAGTATATTACAGTGTGTCAGTATATTACAGTGTGTCAGTGTATTACAATGTGTCAGGGTGTTACAGTATGTCAGTATATTACAGTGTGTCAGTGTGATACAGTGTGTCAGTATATTACAGTGTGTCAGTATATTACAGTGTATCATTGTGTTACAGTGTGTAACTGTGTTACAGTGTGTCAGTATATTACAGTGTGTCAGTGTATTACAGTGTCTCAGTGTGATACATTGTGTCAGTATATTAGAGTGTGTCAGTGTGTTACAGTGTGTCAGTGTGTTACAGTGTATTACATTGTGTTAGTGTATTACAGTGTGTCAGTGTGTTACAGTGTGTCAGTGTGTTACAGTGTGTCAGTGTGTTACAGTGTGTCAGTGTATTAGAGTGTGTCAGTGTGTTACAGTGTGTCAGTGTGTTACAGTGTATTACATTGTGTTAGTGTATTACAGTGTGTTAGTGTATTACAGTGTGTCAGTGTGTTACAGTGTGTTCGTATATTACAGTGTGTCAGTGTATTACAGTGTGTCAGTTTATTACAGTGTATTACAGTGTGTCAGTGTGTCAGTGTGTTACAGTGTGTCAGTGTATTACAGTGTGTCAGTGTATTGCTATGTGTTACAGTGTGTCAGTGTATTACAGTGTATTACAGTGTGTCAGTGTGTTACAGTGTGCCAGTGTATTACAGTGTGTCAGTGTGTTACAGTGTGTCAGTGTATTACAGTGTGTCAGTGTGTTACAGTGTGTCAGTGTATTACAGTGTATTACAGTGTGTCAGTGTATTACAGTGTGTCAGTGTGTTACAGTGTGTCAGTGTATTACAGTGTGTCAGTGTGTTACAATGTGTCAGTGTATTACAGTGTATTACAGTGTGTCAGTATATTACAGTGTGTCAGTGTGATACAGTGTGTCAGTATATTACAGTGTGTCAGTATGTTACAGTGTGTCAGTGTGTTACAGTGTGTCAGTGTATTACAGTGTGTTAGTATATTACAGCGTGTCAGTGTATTACACTGTGTCAGTGTGATACAGTGTGTCAGTATATTACAGTGTATCATTGTGTTACAGTGTGTAACTGTGTTACAGTGTGTCAGTATATTACAGTGTGTCAGTGTATTACAGTGTGTCAGTGTGTTACAGTATGTCAGTATATTACAGTGTGTCAGTGTATTACAGTGTGTCAGTGTGATACAGTGTGTCAGTATATTACAGTGTGTCAGTATATTACAGTGTGTCAGTGTATTGCAGTGTGTCAGTGTGTTAGTGTGTCAGTTTATTACAGTGTGTCAGTGTGTTACAGTGTGTCAGTATATTACAGTGTGTCAGTGTGTTGCAGAGTGACAGTGTGTTACAGTGTGTCAGTGTGTTACAGTGTGTCAGTGTGATACAGTGTGTCAGTGTGTTACAGTGTGTCAGTGTGTTACAGTGTGTCAGTATATTAGTGTGTCAGTGTGTTACAGTGTGTCAGTGTATTACAGTGTGTCAGTGTGATACAGTGTGTCAGTATATTACAGTGTGTCAGTATGTTACAGTGTGTCAGTGTGTTACAGTGTGTCAGTGTATTACAGTGTGTTAGTATATTACAGTGTGTCAGTGTATTACACTGTGTCAGTGTGATACAGTGTGTCAGTATATTACAGTGTATCATTGTGTTACAGTGTGTAACTGTGTTACAGTGTGTCAGTATATTACAGTGTGTCAGTGTATTACAGTGTGTCAGTGTGTTACAGTATGTCAGTATATTACAGTGTGTCAGTGTATTACAGTGTGTCAGTGTGATACAGTGTGTCAGTATATTACAGTGTGTCAGTATATTACAGTGTGTCAGTGTATTGCAGTGTGTCAGTGTGTTAGTGTGTCAGTTTATTACAGTGTGTCAGTGTGTTACAGTGTGTCAGTATATTACAGTGTGTCAGTGTGTTGCAGAGTGACAGTGTGTTACAGTGTGTCAGTGTGTTACACTGTGTCAGTGTGTTACACTGTGTCAGTGTATTACAGTGTGTCAGTGTATTACAGTGTGTGTCAGTATATTACACTGTGTCCGTGCGTTACAGTGTGTCAGTGCATTACAGTGTATCAGTGTATTGCAGTGTGTCAGTATGTTACAGTGTGTCAGTATATTACAGTGTGTCAGTGTGTTAGTGTGTCAGTATATTACAGTGTGTCAGTGTGTTACAGTGTGTCAGTGTGTCAGTGTATTACAGTGTGTCAGTGTGATACAGTGTGTCAGTGTGTTACAGTGTGTCAGTATATTGCAGTGTGTCAGTGTGATACAGTGTGTCCGTGTATTACAGTGTGTCAGTGTGATACAGTGTGTCAGTATATTACAGTGTGTCAGTGTATTACAGTGTGTCAGTGTGATACAGTGTGTCAGTATATTACAGTGTGTCAGTATATTACAGTGTATCATTGTGTTAGTGTGTAACTGTGTTACAGTGTGTCAGTATATTACAGTGTGTCAGTGTATTACACTGTGTCAGTGTGATACAGTGTGTCAGTATATTACAGTGTGTCAGTGTGTTACAGTGTGTCTGTATATTACAGTGTGTCAGTATATTACAGTGTGTCAGTGTATTACAGTGTGTCAGGGTGTTACAGTATGTCAGTATATTACAGTGTGTCAGTGTGATACAGTGTGTCAGTATATTACAGTGTGTCAGTATATTACAGTGTATCATTGTGTTACAGTGTGTAACTGTGTTACAGTGTGTCAGTATATTACAGTGTGTCAGTGTATTACAGTGTCTCAGTGTGATACATTGTGTCAGTATATTAGAGTGTGTCAGTGTGTTACAGTGTGTCAGTGTGTTACAGTGTATTACATTGTGTTAGTGTATTACAGTGTGTCAGTGTGTTACAGTGTGTCAGTGTGTTACAGTGTGTCAGTGTGTTACAGTGTGTCAGTGTATTAGAGTGTGTCAGTGTGTTACAGTGTGTCAGTGTGTTACAGTGTATTACATTGTGTTAGTGTATTACAGTGTGTTAGTGTATTACAGTGTGTCAGTGTGTTACAGTGTGTCAGTGTATTACAGTGTGTCAGTGTATTGCTATGTGTTACAGTGTGTCAGTGTATTACAGTGTATTACAGTGTGTCAGTGTGTTACAGTGTGCCAGTGTATTACAGTGTGTCAGTGTGTTACAGTGTGTCAGTGTATTACAGTGTGTCAGTGTGTTACAGTGTGTCAGTGTATTACAGTGTATTACAGTGTGTCAGTGTATTACAGTGTGTCAGTGTGTTACAGTGTGTCAGTGTATTACAGTGTGTCAGTGTGTTACAGTGTGTCAGTGTGTTACAGTGTGTCAGTGTATTACAGTGTATTACAGTGTGTCAGTGTATTACAGTGTGTCAGTGTATTGCAGTGTGTCAGTGTATTACAGTGTGTCAGTGTATTACAGTGTATTACAGTGTGTCAGTCTATTACAGTGTGTCAGTGTGTTACAGTGTGTTAGTGTATTACAGTGTATTACAGTGTGTCAGTGTGTTACAGTGTGTCAGTGTATTGCAGTGTGTCAGTGTATTGCAGTGTGTCAGTGTATTACAGTGTATTACAGTGTGTCAGTGTATTACAGTGTGTCAGTCTATTACAGTGTGTCAGTGTGTTACAGTGTGTCAGTGTATTACAGTGTGTCAGTGTATTACAGTGTATTACAGTGTGTCAGTGTGTTACAGTGTGTCAGTGTATTGCAGTGTGTCAGTGTGTTAGTGTGTCAGTGTATTACAGTGTGTCAGTGTGTTACAGTGTGTCAGTATATTACAGTGTGTCAGTGTGTTGCAGAGTGTCAGTGTATTACAGAGTGACAGTGTGTTACAGTGTGTCAGTGTATTACAGTGTGTCAGTGTATTACAGTGTGTGTCAGTATATTACACTGTGTCCGTGTGTTACAGTGTGTCAGTGCATTACAGTGTATCAGTGTATTGCAGTGTGTCAGTGTGTTACAGTGTGTCAGTATATTAGTGTGTCAGTGTGTTACAGTGTGTCAGTATATTACAGTGTGTCAGTGTATTACAGTGTGTCAGTATATTACAGTGTGTCAGTGTGTTACAGTGTGTCAGTATATTACAGTGTGTCAGTGTGTTACAGTGTGTCAGTGTATTACAGTGTGTCAGTGTATTACAGTGTGTCAGTGTGATACAGTGTGTCTGTGTATTACAGTGTGTCAGTGTGTTACAGTGTGTCAGTATATTACAGTGTGTCAGTGTGATACAGTGTGTCAGTATATTACAGTGTGTCAGTATATTACAGTGTGTCAGTGTGTTACAGTTTGTCAGTGTATTACAGTGTGTTAGTATATTAGTGTGTCAGTGTATTACACTGTGTCAGTGTGATACAGTGTGTCAAGTATATTACAGTGTGTCAGTGTGTTACAGTATGTCTGTATATTACAGTGTGTCAGTATATTACAGTGTATCATTGTGTTACAGTGTGTAACTGTGTTACAGTGTGTCAGTATATTACAGTGTGTCAGTGTATTACAGTGTGTCAGTGTGATACAGTGTGTCAGTGTGTTACAGTGTGTCAGTGTGTTACAGTGTGTCAGTATATTACAGTGTGTCAGTATATTACAGTGTGTCAGTGTGTTACAGTGTGTCAGTATATTACAGTGTGTCAGTATATTACAGTGTGTCAGTGTGTTACAGTGTGTCAGTGTATTACAGTGTGTCAGTGTGTTACAGTGTGTCAGTATATCACAGTGTGTCAGTGTATTACAGTGTGTCAGTGTGTTACAGTGTGTCAGTGTGTTACAGTGTGTCAGTGTATTACAGTGTGTCAGTGTGTTACAGTGTGTCAGTGTATTGCAGTGTGTCAGTGTATTACAGTGTATTACAGTCTGTCAGTGTGTCAGTGTGTTACAGTGTGTTACAGTGTGTCAGTGTATTGCTATGTGTTACAGTGTGTCAGTGTATTACAGTGTATTACAGTGTGTCAGTGTGTTACAGTGTGCCAGTGTATTACAGTGTATTACAGTGTGTCAGTGTGTTACAGTGTGTCAGTGTATTACAGTGTGTCAGTGTGTTACAGTGTGTCAGTGTGTTACAGTGTGTCAGTGTATTACAGTGTATTACAGTGTGTCAGTGTATTACAGTGTATTACAGTGTGTCAGTGTATTACAGTGTGTCAGTGTATTGCAGTGTGTCAGTGTATTACAGTGTGTCAGTGTATTACAGTGAATTACAGTGTGTCAGTCTATTACAGTGTGTCAGTGTGTTACAGTGTGTCAGTGTATTACAGTGTGTCAGTGTATTACAGTGTATTACAGTGTGTCAGTGTGTTACAGTGTGTCAGTGTATTGCAGTGTGTCAGTGTGTTACAGTGTGTCAGTATATTACAGTGTATCATTGTGTTACAGTGTGTAACTGTGTTACAGTGTGTCAGTATATTAGAGTGTGTCAGTGTGTTACAGTGTGTCAGTGTGTTACAGTGTGTCAGTATATTACAGTGTGTCAGTGCGTTACAGTGTGTCAGTGTATTACAGTGTGTCAGTGTGTTACAGTGTGTCAGTATATCACAGTGTGGCAGTGTATTACAGTGTGTCAGTGTATTACAGTGTGTCAGTGTGTTACAGTGTGTCAGTGTATTACAGTGGGTCAGTGTGTTACAGTGTGTCAGTGTGTTACAGTGTGTCAGTGTATTACAGTGTGTCAGTGTATTGCAGTGTGTCAGTGTATTACAGTGTGTCAGTGTGTTACAGTGTGTCAGTATATTACAGTGTGTCAGTGTGTTGCAGAGTGACAGTGTGTTACAGTGTGTCAGTGTGTTACACTGTGTCAGTGTATTACAGTGTGTGTCAGTATATTACACTGTGTCCGTGCGTTACAGTGTGTCAGTGCATTACAGTGTATCAGTGTATTGCAGTGTGTCAGTATGTTACAGTGTGTCAGTATATTAGTGTGTCAGTATATTACAGTGTGTCAGTGTGTTACAGTGTGTCAGTATATTACAGTGTGTCAGTGTGTTACAGTGTGTCAGTGTGTTACAGTGTGTCAGTGTATTAGAGTGTGTCAGTGTGTTACAGTGTGTCAGTGTATTACAGTGTGTCAGTGTGTTACAGTGTGTTAGTGTGTTACAGTGTGTCAGTGTATTAGAGTGTGTCAGTGTGTTACAGTGTGTCAGTGTGTTACAGTGTATTACATTGTGTTAGTGTATTACAGTGTGTTAGTGTATTCCAGTGTGTCAGTGTGTTACAGTGTGTTCGTATATTACAGTGTGTCAGTGTATTACAGTGTGTCAGTGTATTACAGTGTATTACAGTGTGTCAGTGTGTTACAGTGTGTCGGTGTATTACAGTGTGTCAGTGTATTGCTTTGTGTTACAGTGTGTCAGTGTATTACAGTGTGTCAGTGTGTTACAGTGTGCCAGTGTATTACAGTGTATTACAGTGTGTCAGTGTTTTACAGTGTGTCAGTGTATTACAGTGTGTCAGTGTGTTACAGTGTGTCAGTGTATTACAGTGTATCAGTGTATTACAGTGTGTCAGTGTATTACAGTGTATTACAGTGTGTCAGTCTATTACAGTGTGTCAGTGTGTTACAGTGTGTCAGTGTGTTACAGTGTGTCAGTGTATTACAGTGTGTCCGTGTATTACAGTGTATTACAGTGTGTCAGTGTGTTACAGTGTGTCAGTGTATTGCAGTGTGTCAGTGTGTTAGTGTGTCAGTGTGTTACAGTGTGTCAGTGTGTTACAGTGTGTCAGTGTGTTGCAGAGTGTCAGTGTATTACAGAGTGACAGTGTGTTACAGATTGTCAGTGTATTACATTGTGTCAGTGTATTACAGTGTGTGTCAGTATATTACACTGTGTCCGTGTGTTACAGTGTGTCAGTGCATTACAGTGTATCAGTGTATTGCAGTGTGTCAGTGTGTTACAGTGTGTCAGTATATTAGTGTGTCAGTGTGTTACAGTGTGTCAGTATATTACAGTGTGTCAGTGTATTACAGTGTGTCAGTATATTACAGTGTGTCAGTGTGTTACAGTGTGTCAGTATATTACAGTGTATCAGTGTTACAGTGTGTCAGTGTATTACAGTGTGTCAGTGTATTACAGTGTGTCAGTGTGATACAGTGTGTCTGTGTATTACAGTGTGTCAGTGTGTTACAGTGTGTCAGTATATTACAGTGTGTCAGTGTGATACAGTGTGTCAGTATATTACAGTGTGTCAGTGTGTTACAGTTTATCAGTGTATTACAGTGTGTTAGTATATTACAGTGTGTCAGTGTATTACACTGTGTCAGTGTGATACAGTGTGTCAGTATATTACAGTGTGTCAGTGTGTTACAGTATGTCTGTATATTACAGTGTGTCAGTATATTACAGTGTGTCAGTGTATTACAGTGTGTCAGTGTGTTACAGTATGTCAGTATATTACAGTGTGTCAGTGTATTACAGTGTGTCAGTGTGATACAGTGTGTCAGTATATTACAGTGTGTCAGTATATTACAGTGTATCATTGTGTTACAGTGTGTAACTGTGTTACAGTGTGTCAGTATATTACAGTGTGTCAGTGTATAACAGTGTGTCAGTGTGATACAGTGTGTCAGTATATTAGAGTGTGTCAGTGTGTTACAGTGTGTCAGTATATTACAGTGTGTCAGTGCGTTACAGTGTGTCAGTGTATTACAGTGTGTCAGTGTGTTACAGTGTGTCAGTATATCACAGTGTGGCAGTGTATTACAGTGTGTCAGTGTATTACAGTGTGTCAGTGTGTTACAGTGTGTCAGTGTATTACAGTGGGTCAGTGTGTTACAGTGTGTCAGTGTGTTACAGTGTGTCAGTGTATTACAGTGTGTCAGTGTATTGCAGTGTGTCAGTGTATTACAGTGTGTCAGTGTGTTACAGTGTGTCAGTATATTACAGTGTGTCAGTGTGTTGCAGAGTGACAGTGTGTTACAGTGTGTCAGTGTGTTACACTGTGTCAGTGTATTACAGTGTGTGTCAGTATATTACACTGTGTCCGTGCGTTACAGTGTGTCAGTGCATTACAGTGTATCAGTGTATTGCAGTGTGTCAGTATGTTACAGTGTGTCAGTATATTAGTGTGTCAGTATATTACAGTGTGTCAGTGTGTTACAGTGTGTCAGTATATTACAGTGTGTCAGTGTGTTACAGTGTGTCAGTGTGTTACAGTGTGTCAGTGTATTAGAGTGTGTCAGTGTGTTACAGTGTGTCAGTGTATTACAGTGTGTCAGTGTGTTACAGTGTGTCAGTGTGTTACAGTGTGTTAGTGTGTTACAGTGTGTCAGTGTATTAGAGTGTGTCAGTGTGTTACAGTGTGTCAGTGTGTTACAGTGTATTACATTGTGTTAGTGTATTACAGTGTGTTAGTGTATTCCAGTGTGTCAGTGTGTTACAGTGTGTTCGTATATTACAGTGTGTCAGTGTATTACAGTGTGTCAGTGTATTACAGTGTATTACAGTGTGTCAGTGTGTCAGTGTGTTACAGTGTGTCGGTGTATTACAGTGTGTCAGTGTATTGCTTTGTGTTACAGTGTGTCAGTGTATTACAGTGTATTACAGTGTGTCAGTGTGTTACAGTGTGCCAGTGTATTACAGTGTATTACAGTGTGTCAGTGTTTTACAGTGTGTCAGTGTATTACAGTGTGTCAGTGTGTTACAGTGTGTCAGTGTATTACAGTGTATCAGTGTATTACAGTGTGTCAGTGTATTACAGTGTATTACAGTGTGTCAGTCTATTACAGTGTGTCAGTGTGTTACAGTGTGTCAGTGTGTTACAGTGTGTCAGTGTATTACAGTGTGTCCGTGTATTACAGTGTATTACAGTGTGTCAGTGTGTTACAGTGTGTCAGTGTATTGCAGTGTGTCAGTGTGTTAGTGTGTCAGTGTGTTACAGTGTGTCAGTGTGTTACAGTGTGTCAGTGTGTTGCAGAGTGTCAGTGTATTACAGAGTGACAGTGTGTTACAGATTGTCAGTGTATTACATTGTGTCAGTGTATTACAGTGTGTGTCAGTATATTACACTGTGTCCGTGTGTTACAGTGTGTCAGTGCATTACAGTGTATCAGTGTATTGCAGTGTGTCAGTGTGTTACAGTGTGTCAGTATATTAGTGTGTCAGTGTGTTACAGTGTGTCAGTATATTACAGTGTGTCAGTGTATTACAGTGTGTCAGTATATTACAGTGTGTCAGTGTGTTACAGTGTGTCAGTATATTACAGTGTATCAGTGTTACAGTGTGTCAGTGTATTACAGTGTGTCAGTGTATTACAGTGTGTCAGTGTGATACAGTGTGTCTGTGTATTACAGTGTGTCAGTGTGTTACAGTGTGTCAGTATATTACAGTGTGTCAGTGTGATACAGTGTGTCAGTATATTACAGTGTGTCAGTGTGTTACAGTTTGTCAGTGTATTACAGTGTGTTAGTATATTACAGTGTGTCAGTGTATTACACTGTGTCAGTGTGATACAGTGTGTCAGTATATTACAGTGTGTCAGTGTGTTACAGTATGTCTGTATATTACAGTGTGTCAGTATATTACAGTGTGTCAGTGTATTACAGTGTGTCAGTGTGTTACAGTATGTCAGTATATTACAGTGTGTCAGTGTATTACAGTGTGTCAGTGTGATACAGTGTGTCAGTATATTACAGTGTGTCAGTATATTACAGTGTATCATTGTGTTACAATGTGTAACTGTGTTACAGTGTGTCAGTATATTACAGTGTGTCAGTGTATAACAGTGTGTCAGTGTGATACAGTGTGTCAGTATATTAGAGTGTGTCAGTGTGTTACAGTGTGTCAGTATATTACAGTGTGTCAGTGTATTACAGTGTGTCAGTGTATTACACATTGTCAGTGTGATACATTGTGTCTGTGTATTACAGTGTGTCAGTGTGTTACAGTGTGTCAGTATATTACAGTGTGTCAGTGTGTTACAGTGTGTCAGTGTATTACAGTGTGTCAGTGTGTTACAGTGTGTCAGTGTATTGCAGTGTGTCAGTGTGTTAGTGTGTCAGTGTATTTCAGTGTGTCAGTATATTACAGTGTGTCAGTGTGTTACAGTGCGTCAGTGTGTTACACTGTGTCAGTGTGTTACACTGTGTCAGTGTATTACAGTGTGTGTCAGTATATTACACTGTGTCCGTGCGTTACAGTGTGTCAGTGCATTACAGTGTATCAGTGTATTGCAGTGTGTCAGTATGTTTTAGTGTGTCAGTATATTACAGTGTGTCAGTGTATTACAGTGTGTCAGTATGTCACAGTGTGTCAGTGTGTTACAGTGTGTCAGTATATTACAGTGTGTCAGTGTGTTACAGTGTGTCAGTGTATTACAGTGTGTCAGTGTATTACAGTGTGTCAGTGTGATACAGTGTGTCTGTGTATTACAGTGTGTCAGTGTGTTACAGTGTGTCAGTATATTACAGTGTGTCAGTGTGATACAGTGTGTCAGTATATTACAGAGTGTCAGTATATTACAGTGTGTCAGTGTGTTACAGTGTGTCAGTGTATTACAGTGTGTTAGTATATTACAGTGTGTCAGTGTATTACACTGTGTCAGTGTGATACAGTGTGTCAGTATATTACAGTGTATCATTGTGTTACAGTGTGTAACTGTGTTACAGTGTGTCAGTATATTACAGTGTGTCAGTGTATTACAGTGTGTCAGTGTGTTACAGTATGTCAGTATATTACAGTGTGTCAGTGTATTACAGTGTGTCAGTGTGATACAGTGTGTCAGTATATTACAGTGTGTCAGTATATTACAGTGTGTCAGTGTATTGCAGTGTGTCAGTGTGTTAGTGTGTCAGTGTATTACAGTGTGTCAGTGTGTTACAGTGTGTCAGTATATTACTGTGTGTCAGTGTGTTGCAGATTGACAGTGTGTTACAGTGTGTCAGTGTGTTACACTGTGTCAGTGTGTTACACTGTGTCAGTATATTACAGTGTGTCAGTGTATTACAGTGTGTGTCAGTATATTACACTGTGTCCGTGCGTTACAGTGTGTCAGTGCATTACAGTGTATCAGTGTATTGCAGTGTGTCAGTATGTTACAGTGTGTCAGTATATTAGTGTTTCAGTATATTACAGTGTGTCAGTGTGTTACAGTGTGTCAGTATATTACAGTGTGTCAGTGTGTTACAGTGTGTCAGTGTGTCAGTGTATTACAGTGTGTCAGTGTGAAACAGTGTGTCAGTGTATTACAGTGTGTCAGTGTATTACAGTGTGTCAGTGTGTTACAGTGTGTCAGTATATTACAGTGTGTCAGTGTGTTACAGTGTGTCAGTATATTACAGTGTGTCAGTGTATTACAGTGTGTCAGTGTGTTACAGTGTGTCAGTGTATTGCAGTGTGTCAGTGTGTTAGTGTGTCAGTGTATTTCAGTGTGTCAGTGTGTTACAGTGTGTCAGTATATTACAGTGTGTCAGTGTGTTACAGTGCGTCAGTGTGTTACACTGTGTCAGTGTGTTACACTGTGTCAGTGTATTACAGTGTGTGTCAGTATATTACACTGTGTCCGTGCGTTACAGTGTGTCAGTGCATTACAGTGTATCAGTGTATTGCAGTGTGTCAGTATGTTACAGTGTGTCAGTATATTAGTGTGTCAGTGTGTTACAGTGTGTCAGTATATTACAGTGTGTCAGTGTATTACAGTGTGTCAGTATGTTACAGTGTGTCAGTGTGTTACAGTGAGTCAGTATATTACAGTGTGTCAGTGTGTTACAGTGTGTCAGTGTATTACAGTGTGTCAGTGTATTACAGTGTGTCAGTGTGATACATTGTGTCTGTGTGTTACAGTGTGTCAGTATATTACAGTGTGTCAGTGTGATACAGTGTGTCAGTATATTACAGTGTGTCAGTATATTACAGTGTGTCAGTGTGTTACAGTGTGTCAGTGTATTACAGTGTGTTAGTATATTACAGTGTGTCAGTGTATTACACTGTGTCAGTGTGATACAGTGTGTCAGTATATTACAGTGTATCATTGTGTTACAGTGTGTAACTGTGTTACAGTGTGTCAGTATATTACAGTGTGTCAGTGTATTACAGTGTGTCAGTGTGTTACAGTATGTCAGTATATTACAGTGTGTCAGTGTATTACAGTGTGTCAGTGTGATACAGTGTGTCAGTATATTACAGTGTGTCAGTATATTACAGTGTGTCAGTGTATTGCAGTGTGTCAGTGTGTTAGTGTGTCAGTGTATTACAGTGTGTCAGTGTGTTACAGTGTGTCAGTATATTACAGTGTGTCAGTGTGTTGCAGAGTGACAGTGTGTTACAGTGTGTCAGTGTGTTACACTGTGTCAGTGTGTTACACTGTGTCAGTGTATTACAGTGTGTCAGTGTATTACAGTGTGTGTCAGTATATTACACTGTGTCCGTGCGTTACAGTGTGTCAGTGCATTACAGTGTATCAGTGTATTGCAGTGTGTCAGTATGTTACAGTGTGTCAGTATATTAGTGTGTCAGTATATTACAGCGTGTCAGTGTGTTAGTGTGTCAGTATATTACAGTGTGTCAGTGTGTTACAGTGTGTCAGTGTGTCAGTGTATTACAGTGTGTCAGTGTGATACAGTGTGTCAGTGTATTACAGTGTGTCAGTGTGTTACAGTGTGTCAGTATATTGCAGTGTGTCAGTGTGATACAGTGTGTCCGTGTATTACAGTATGTCAGTGTGATACAGTGTGTCAGTATATTACAGTGTGTCAGTGTATTACAGTGTGTCAGTGTGATACAGTGTGTCAGTATATTACAGTGTGTCAGTATATTACAGTGTATCATTGTGTTACAGTGTGTAACTGTGTTACAGTGTGTCAGTATATTACAGTGTGTCAGTGTATTACACTGTGTCAGTGTGATACAGTGTGTCAGTATATTACAGTGTGTCAGTGTGTTACAGTGTGTCTGTATATTACAGTGTGTCAGTATATTACAGTGTGTCAGTGTATTACAGTGTGTCAGTGTGTTACAGTATGTCAGTATATTACAGTGTGTCAGTGTGATACAGTGTGTCAGTATATTACAGTGTGTCAGTATATTACAGTGTATCATTGTGTTACAGTGTGTAACTGTGTTACAGTGTGTCAGTATATTACAGTGTGTCAGTGTATTACAGTGTGTCAGTGTGATACATTGTGTCAGTATATTAGAGTGTGTCAGTGTGTTACAGTGTGTCAGTATATTACAGTGTGTCAGTGTATTACAGTGTGTCAGTGTGTTACAGTGTGTCAGTATATCACAGTGTGTCAGTGTATTACAGTGTGTCAGTGTATTACAGTGTGTCAGTGTGTTACAGTGTGTCAGTGTATTACAGTGTGTCAGTGTATTACAGTGTGTCAGTGTGTTACAGTGTGTCAGTGTATTACAGTGTGTCAGTGTGTTACAGTGTGTCAGTGTGTTACAGTGTGTCAGTGTATTGCAGTGTGTTACAGTGTGTCAGTATATTACAGTGTGTCAGTGTATTACAGTGTGTCAGTGTATTACAGTGTGTCAGTGTATTACAGTGTGTCAGTCTATCACAGTGTGTCAGTGTATCACAGTGTGTCAGTGTGTTACAGTGTGTCAGTGTATTACAGTGTGTCAGTGTGTTACAGTGTGTCAGTGTATTACAGTGTGTCAGTGTGTTACAGTGTGTTAGTGTGTTACAGTGTGTCAGTGTATTAGAGTGTGTCAGTGTGTTACAGTGTGTCAGTGTGTTACAGTGTATTACATTGTGTTAGTGTATTACAGTGTGTTAGTGTATTACAGTGTGTCAGTGTGTTACAGTGTGTTCGTATATTACAGTGTGTCAGTGTATTACAGTGTGTCAGTGTATTACAGTGTATTACAGTGTGTCAGTGTGTCAGTGTGTTACAGTGTGTCAGTGTATTACAGTGTGTCAGTGTATTGCTATGTGTTACAGTGTGTCAGTGTATTACAGTGTGTCAGTGTGTTACAGTGTGCCAGTGTATTACAGTGTATTACAGTGTGTCAGTGTGTTACAGTGTGTCAGTGTATTACAGTGTGTCAGTGTGTTACAGTGTGTCAGTGTATTACAGTGTATTACAGTGTGTCAGTGTATTACAGTGTGTCAGTGTATTGCAGTGTGTCAGTGTATTACAGTGTGTCAGTGTATTACAGTGTATTACAGTGTGTCAGTGTATTACAGTGTGTCAGTCTATTACAGTGTGTCAGTGTGTTACAGTGTGTCAGTGTATGACAGTGTGTCAGTGTATTACAGTGTATTACAGTGTGTCAGTGTGTTACAGTGTGTCAGTGTATTGCAGTGTGTCAGTGTGTCAGTGTATTACAGTGTGTCAGTGTGTTACAGTGTGTCAGTATATTACAGTGTGTCAGTGTGTTGCAGAGTGTCAGTGTATTACAGAGTGACAGTGTGTTACAGTGTGTCAGTGTATTACAGTGTGTCAGTGTATTACAGTGTGTCAGTGTATTACAGTGTGTGTCAGTATATTACACTGTGTCCGTGTGTTACAGTGTGTCAGTGCATTACAGTGTATCAGTGTATTGCAGTGTGTCAGTGTGTTACAGTGTGTCAGTATATTAGTGTGTCAGTGTGTTACAGTGTGTCAGTATATTACAGTGTGTCAGTATATTACAGTGTGTCAGTATATTACAGTGTGTCAGTGTGTTACAGTGTGTCAGTATATTACAGTGGGTCAGTGTGTTACAGTGTGTCAGTGTATTACAGTGTGTCAGTGTATTACAGTGTGTCAGTGTGATACAGTGTGTCTGTGTATTACAGTGTGTCAGTGTGTTACACTGTGTCAGTGTATTACAGTGTGTCAGTGTATTACAGTGTGTGTCAGTATATTACACTGTGTCCGTGCGTTACAGTGTGTCAGTGCATTACAGTGTATCAGTGTATTGCAGTGTGTCAGTATGTTACAGTGTGTCAGTATATTAGTGTGTCAGTATATTACAGCGTGTCAGTGTGTTAGTGTGTCAGTATATTACAGTGTGTCAGTGTATTACAGTGTGTCAGTGTGATACAGTGTGTCAGTATATTACAGTGTGTCAGTATATTACAGTGTGTCAGTGTATTGCAGTGTGTCAGTGTGTTAGTGTGTCAGTGTATTACAGTGTGTCAGTGTGTTACAGTGTGTCAGTATATTACAGTGTGTCAGTGTGTTGCAGAGTGACAGTGTGTTACAGTGTGTCAGTGTGTTACACTGTGTCAGTGTGTTACACTGTGTCAGTGTATTACAGTGTGTCAGTGTATTACAGTGTGTGTCAGTATATTACACTGTGTCCGTGCGTTACAGTGTGTCAGTGCATTACAGTGTATCAGTGTATTGCAGTGTGTCAGTATGTTACAGTGTGTCAGTATATTAGTGTGTCAGTATATTACAGCGTGTCAGTGTGTTAGTGTGTCAGTATATTACAGTGTGTCAGTGTGTTACAGTGTGTCAGTGTGTCAGTGTATTACAGTGTGTCAGTGTGATACAGTGTGTCAGTGTATTACAGTGTGTCAGTGTGATACAGTGTGTCAGTATATTACAGTGTATCATTGTGTTACAGTGTGTAACTGTGTTACAGTGTGTCAGTATATTACAGTGTGTCAGTGTATTACAGTGTGTCAGTGTGTTACAGTATGTCAGTATATTACAGTGTGTCAGTGTATTACAGTGTGTCAGTGTGATACAGTGTGTCAGTATATTACAGTGTGTCAGTATATTACAGTGTGTCAGTGTATTGCAGTGTGTCAGTGTGTTAGTGTGTCAGTGTATTACAGTGTGTCAGTGTGTTACAGTGTGTCAGTATATTACAGTGTGTCAGTGTGTTGCAGAGTGACAGTGTGTTACAGTGTGTCAGTGTGTTACACTGTGTCAGTGTGTTACACTGTGTCAGTGTATTACAGTGTGTCAGTGTATTACAGTGTGTGTCAGTATATTACACTGTGTCCGTGCGTTACAGTGTGTCAGTGCATTACAGTGTATCAGTGTATTGCAGTGTGTCAGTATGTTACAGTGTGTCAGTATATTAGTGTGTCAGTATATTACAGCGTGTCAGTGTGTTAGTGTGTCAGTATATTACAGTGTGTCAGTGTGTTACAGTGTGTCAGTGTGTCAGTGTATTACAGTGTGTCAGTGTGATACAGTGTGTCAGTGTATTACAGTGTGTCAGTGTGTTACAGTGTGTCAGTATATTGCAGTGTGTCAGTGTGATACAGTGTGTCCGTGTATTACAGTATGTCAGTGTGATACAGTGTGTCAGTATATTACAGTGTGTCAGTGTATTACAGTGTGTCAGTGTGATACAGTGTGTCAGTATATTACAGTGTGTCAGTATATTACAGTGTATCATTGTGTTACAGTGTGTAACTGTGTTACAGTGTGTCAGTATATTACAGTGTGTCAGTGTATTACACTGTGTCAGTGTGATACAGTGTGTCAGTATATTACAGTGTGTCAGTGTGTTACAGTGTGTCTGTATATTACAGTGTGTCAGTATATTACAGTGTGTCAGTGTATTACAGTGTGTCAGTGTGTTACAGTATGTCAGTATATTACAGTGTGTCAGTGTGATACAGTGTGTCAGTATATTACAGTGTGTCAGTATATTACAGTGTATCATTGTGTTACAGTGTGTAACTGTGTTACAGTGTGTCAGTATATTACAGTGTGTCAGTGTATTACAGTGTGTCAGTGTGATACATTGTGTCAGTATATTAGAGTGTGTCAGTGTGTTACAGTGTGTCAGTATATTACAGTGTGTCAGTGTATTACAGTGTGTCAGTGTGTTACAGTTTGTCAGTATATCACAGTGTGTCAGTGTATTACAGTGTGCCAGTGTATTACAGTGTGTCAGTGTGTTACAGTGTGTCAGTGTATTACAGTGTGTCAGTGTATTACAGTGTGTCAGTGTGTTACAGTGTGTCAGTGTATTACAGTGTGTCAGTGTGTTACAGTGTGTCAGTGTGTTACAGTGTGTCAGTGTATTGCAGTGTGTTACAGTGTGTCAGTATATTACAGTGTGTCAGTGTATTACAGTGTGTCAGTGTATTACAGTGTGTCAGTCTATCACAGTGTGTCAGTGTATCACAGTGTGTCAGTGTGTTACAGTGTGTCAGTGTATTACAGTGTGTCAGTGTGTTACAGTGTGTTAGTGTGTTACAGTGTGTCAGTGTGTTACAGTGTGTTAGTGTGTTACAGTGTGTCAGTGTATTAGAGTGCGTCAGTGTGTTACAGTGTGTCAGTGTGTTACAGTGTATTACATTGTGTTAGTGTATTACAGTGTGTTAGTGTATTACAGTGTGTCAGTGTGTTACAGTGTGTTCGTATATTACAGTGTGTCAGTGTATTACAGTGTGTCAGTGTATTACAGTGTATTACAGTGTGTCAGTGTGTCAGTGTGTTACAGTGTGTCAGTGTATTACAGTGTGTCAGTGTATTGCTATGTGTTACAGTGTGTCATTGTATTACAGTGTATTACAGTGTGTCAGTGTGTTACAGTGTGCCAGTGTATTACAGTGTATTACAGTGTGTCAGTGTGTTACAGTGTGTCAGTGTATTACAGTGTGTCAGTGTGTTACAGTGTGTCAGTGTATTACAGTGTATTACAGTGTGTCAGTGTATTACAGTGTGTCAGTGTATTGCAGTGTGTCAGTGTATTACAGTGTGTCAGTGTATTACAGTGTATTACAGTGTGTCAGTGTATTACAGTGTGTCAGTCTATTACAGTGTGTCAGTGTGTTACAGTGTGTCAGTGTATGACAGTGTGTCAGTGTATTACAGTGTATTACAGTGTGTCAGTGTGTTACAGTGTGTCAGTGTATTGCAGTGTGTCAGTGTGTTAGTGTGTCAGTGTATTACAGTGTGTCAGTGTGTTACAGTGTGTCAGTATATTACAGTGTGTCAGTGTGTTGCAGAGTGTCAGTGTATTACAGAGTGACAGTGTGTTACAGTGTGTCAGTGTATTACAGTGTGTCAGTGTATTACAGTGTGTCAGTGTATTACAGTGTGTGTCAGTATATTACACTGTGTCCGTGTGTTACAGTGTGTCAGTGCATTACAGTGTGTCAGTGTATTGCAGTGTGTCAGTGTGTTACAGTGTGTCAGTATATTAGTGTGTCAGTGTGTTACAGTGTGTCAGTATATTACAGTGTGTCAGTATATTACAGTGTGTCAGTATATTACAGTGTGTCAGTGTGTTACAGTGTGTCAGTATATTACAGTGTGTCAGTGTGTTACAGTGTGTCAGTGTATTACAGTGTGTCAGTGTATTACAGTGTGTCAGTGTGATACAGTGTGTCTGTGTATTACAGTGTGTCAGTGTGTTACAGTGTGTCAGTATATTACAGTGTGTCAGTGTGATACAGTGTGTCAGTATATTACAGTGTGTCAGTATATTACAGTGTGTCAGTGTGTTACAGTTTGTCAGTGTATTACAGTGTGTTAGTATATTACAGTGTGTCAGTGTATTACACTGTGTCAGTGTGATACAGTGTGTCAAGTATATTACAGTGTGTCAGTGTGTTACAGTATGTCTGTATATTACAGTGTGTCAGTATATTACAGTGTATCATTGTGTTACAGTGTGTAACTGTGTTACAGTGTGTCAGTATATTACAGTGTGTCAGTGTATTGCTATGTGTTACAGTGTGTCAGTGTATTACAGTGTATTACAGTGTGTCAGTGTGTTACAGTGTGCCAGTGTATTACAGTGTATTACAGTGTGTCAGTGTGTTACAGTGTGTCAGTGTATTACAGTGTGTCAGTGTGTTACAGTGTGTCAGTGTATTACAGTGTATTACAGTGTGTCAGTGTATTACAGTGTGTCAGTGTATTACAGTGTATTACAGTGTGTCAGTGTATTGCAGTGTGTCAGTGTATTACAGTGTGTCAGTGTATTACAGTGTATTACAGTGTGTCAGTCTATTACAGTGTGTCAGTGTGTTACAGTGTGTCAGTGTGTTACAGTGTGTCAGTGTATTACAGTGTATTACAGTGTGTCAGTGTGTTACAGTGTGTCAGTGTATTGCAGTGTGTCAGTGTGTTACAGTGTGTCAGTATATTACAGTGTATCATTGTGTTACAGTGTGTACCTGTGTTACAGTGTGTCAGTGCGTTACAGTGTGTCAGTGTGTTACAGTGTGTCAGTGTGTTACAGTGTGTCAGTATATTACAGTGTGTCAGTGCGTTACAGTGTGTCAGTGTATTACAGTGTGTCAGTGTGTTACAGTGTGTCAGTATATCACAGTGTGGCAGTGTATTACAGTGTGTCAGTGTATTACAGTGTGTCAGTGTGTTACAGTGTGTCAGTGTATTACAGTGGGTCAGTGTGTTACAGTGTGTCAGTGTGTTACAGTGTGTCAGTGTATTACAGTGTGTCAGTGTATTGCAGTGTGTCAGTGTGTTAGTGAGTCAGTGTATTACAGTGTGTCAGTGTGTTACAGTGTGTCAGTATATTACAGTGTGTCAGTGTGTTGCAGAGTGACAGTGTGTTACAGTGTGTCAGTGTGTTACACTGTGTCAGTGTGTTACACTGTGTCAGTGTATTACAGTGTGTCAGTGTATTACAGTGTGTGTCAGTATATTACACTGTGGCCGTGCGTTACAGTGTGTCAGTGCATTACAGTGTATCAGTGTATTGCAGTGTGTCAGTATGTTACAGTGTGTCAGTATATTAGTGTGTCAGTATATTACAGTGTGTCAGTGTGTTACAGTGTGTCAGTATATTACAGTGTGTCAGTGTGTTACAGTGTGTCAGTGTATTACAGTGTGTCAGTGTATTACACTGTGTCAGTGTGATACAGTGTGTCAGTGTGATACAGTGTGTCAGTGTATTACAGTGTGTCAGTGTATTACAGTGTGTCAGTGTATTACAGTGTGTCAGTATATTACAGTGTGTCAGTGTATTACAGTGTGTCAGTGTGATACAGTGTGTCAGTATATTAGAGTGTGTCAGTGTGTCACAGTGTGTCAGTATATTACAGTGTGTCAGTGCGTTACAGTGTGTCAGTGCGTTACAGTGTGTCAGTGTATTACAGTGTGTCAGTGTGTTACAGTGTGTCAGTATATCACAGTGTGTCAGTGTATTACAGTGTGTCAGTGTATTACAGTGTGTCAGTGTGTTACAGTGTGTCAGTGTATTACAGTGGGTCAGTGTGTTACAGTGTGTCAGTGTGTTACAGTGTGTCAGTGTATTACAGTGTGTCAGTGTATTGCAGTGTGTCAGTGTGTTAGTGTGTCAGTGTATTACAGTGTGTCAGTGTGTTACAGTGTGTCAGTATATTACAGTGTGTCAGTGTGTTGCAGAGTGACAGTGTGTTACACTGTGTCAGTGTGTTACACTGTGTCAGTGTATTACAGTGTGTCAGTGTATTACAGTGTGTGTCAGTATATTACACTGTGTCCGTGCGTTACAGTGTGTCAGTGCATTACAGTGTATCAGTGTATTGCAGTGTGTCAGTATGTTACAGTGTGTCAGTATATTAGTGTGTCAGTATATTACAGTGTGTCAGTGTGTTACAGTGTGTCAGTATATTACAGTGTGTCAGTGTGTTACAGTGTGTCAGTGTATTACAGTGTGTCAGTGTATTACACTATGTCAGTGTGATACAGTGTGTCAGTGTATTACAGTGTGTCAGTGTGTTACAGTGTGTCAGTATATTGCAGTGTGTCAGTGTGTCAGTGTATTACAGTGTGTCAGTGTGATACAGTGTGTCAGTATATTACAGTGTGTCAGTGTGTTACAGTGTGTCAGTGTGTTACAGTGTGTCAGTGTATTACAGTGTGTCAGTGTGATACAGTGTGTCAGTGTATTACAGTGTGTCAGTGTGTTACAGTGTGTCAGTATATTGCAGTGTGTCAGTGTGTCAGTGTATTACAGTGTGTCAGTGTGATACAGTGTGTCAGTATATTACAGTGTGTCAGTGTATTACAGTGTGTCAGTGTGATACAGTGTGTCTGTATATTACAGTGTGTCAGTATATTACAGTGTATCATTGTGTTAAAGTGTGTAACTGTGTTACAGTGTGTCAGTATATTACAGTGTGTCAGTGTATTACACTGTGTCAGTGTGATAGTGTGTCAGTATATTACAGTGTGTCAGTGTGTTACAGTGTGTCTGTATATTACAGTGTGTCAGTATATTACAGTGTGTCAGTGTATTACAGTGTGTCAGTGTGTTACAGTATGTCAGTATATTACAGTGTGTCAGTGTGATACAGTGTGTCAGTATATTACAGTGTGTCAGTATATTACACTGTATCATTGTGTTACAGTGTGTAACTGTGTTACAGTGTGTCAGTATATTACAGTGTGTCAGTGTATTACAGTGTGTCAGTGTGATACATTGTGTCAGTATATTAGAGTGTGTCAGTGTGTTACAGTGTGTCAGTATATTACAGTGTGTCAGTGTATTACAGTGTGTCAGTGTGTTACAGTGTGTCAGTATATCACAGTGTGTCAGTATATCACAGTGTGTCAGTGTATTACAGTGTGTCAGTGTATTACAGTGTGTCAGTGTGTTACAGTGTGTCAGTGTATTACAGTGTGTCAGTGTATTACAGTGTGTCAGTGTGTTACAGTGTGTCAGTGTATTACAGTGTGTCAGTGTATTACAGTGTGTCAGTGTGTTACAGTGAGTCAGTGTATTACAGTGTGTCAGTCTATCACAGTGTGTCAGTGTATCACAGTGTGTCAGTGTGTTACAGTGTGTCAGTGTGTTACAGTGTGTCAGTGTGTTACAGTGTGTCAGTCTATCACAGTGTGTCAGTGTATCACAGTGTGTCAGTGTGTCAGTGTATTACAGTGTGTCAGTGTGTTACAGTGTGTCAGTGTATTACAGTGTGTCAGTGTGTTACAGTGTGTTAGTGTGTTACAGTGTGTCAGTGTATTAGAGTGTGTCAGTGTGTTACAGTGTGTCAGTGTGTTACAGTGTATTATATTGTGTTAGTGTATTACAGTGTGTTAGTGTATTACAGTGTGTCAGTGTGTTACAGTGTGTTCGTATATTACAGTGTGTCAGTGTATTACAGTGTGTCAGTGTATTACAGTGTATTACAGTGTGTCAGTGTGTCAGTGTGTTACAGTGTGTCAGTGTATTACAGTGTGTCAGTGTATTGCTATGTGTTACAGTGTGTCAGTGTATTACAGTGTATTACAGTGTGTCAGTGTGTTACAGTGTGCCAGTGTATTACATTGTATTACAGTGTGTCAGTGTGTTACAGTGTGTCAGTGTATTACAGTGTGTCAGTGTGTTACAGTGTGTCAGTGTATTACAGTGTGTCAGTGTATTACAGTGTGTCAGTGTATTACAGTGTATTACAGTGTTTCAGTGTATTGCAGTGTGTCAGTGTATTACAGTGTGTCCGTGTATTACAGTGTATTACAGTGTGTCAGTTTATTACAGTGTGTCAGTGTGTTACAGTGTGTCAGTGTATTACAGTGTGTCAGTGTATTACAGTGTGTCAGTGTATTACAGTGTATTACAGTGTGTCAGTGTGTTACAGTGTGTCAGTGTATTGCAGTGTGTCAGTGTGTTAGTGTGTCAGTGTGTTACAGTGTGTCAGGGTGTTACAGTGTGTCAGTGTGTTGCAGAGTGTCGGTGTATTACAGAGTGACAGTGTGTTACAGTGTGTCAGTGTATTACAGTGTGTCAGTGTATTACATTGTGTCAGTGTATTACAGTGTGTGTCAGTATATTACACTGTGTCCGTGTGTTACAGTGTGTCAGTGCATTACAGTGTATCAGTGTATTGCAGTGTGTCAGTGTGTTACAGTGTGTCAGTATATTAGTGTGTCAGTGTGTTACAGTGTGTCAGTATATTACAGTGTGTCAGTGTATTACAGTGTGTCAGTATATTACAGTGTGTCAGTGTGTTACAGTGTGTCAGTATATTACAGTGTGTCAGTGTTACAGTGTGTCAGTGTATTACAGTGTGTCAGTGTATTACAGTGTGTCAGTGTGATACAGTGTGTCAGTGTATTACAGTGTGTCAGTGTGTTACAGTGTGTCAGTATATTACAGTGTGTCAGTGTGATACAGTGTGTCAGTATATTACAGTGTGTCAGTATAATACAGTGTGTCAGTGTGTTACAGTTTGTCAGTGTATTACAGTGTGTTAGTATATTACAGTGTGTCAGTGTATTACACTGTGTCAGTGTGATACAGTGTGTCAGTATATTACAGTGTGTCAGTGTGTTACAGTATGTCTGTATATTACAGTGTGTCAGTATATTACAGTGTGTCAGTGTAATACAGTGTGTCAGTGTGTTACAGTATGTCAGTATATTACAGTGTGTCAGTGTATTACAGTGTGACAGTGTGATACAGTGTGTCAGTATATTACAGTGTGTCAGTATATTACAGTGTATCATTGTGTTACAGTGTGTAACTGTGTTACAGTGTGTCAGTATATTACAGTGTGTCAGTGTATTACAGTGTGTCAGTGTGTTACAGTGTGTCAGTATATTACAGTGTGTCAGTATATTACAGTGTGTCAGTGTGTTACAGTGTGTCAGTGTATTACAGTGTGTCAGTGTGTTACAGTGTGTCAGTATATCACAGTGTGTCAGTGTATTACAGTGTGTCAGTGTATTACAGTGTGTCAGTGTGTTACAGTGTGTCAGTATATTACAGTGTGTCAGTGTGTTACAGTGTGTCAGTGTGTTACAGTGTGTCAGTGTATTACAGTGTGTCAGTGTATTGCAGTGTGTCAGTGTGTTAGTGTGTCAGTGTATTTCAGTGTGTCAGTGTGTTACAGTGTGTCAGTATATTACAGGGTGTCAGTGTGTTACAGTGCGTCAGTGTGTTACACTGTGTCAGTGTGTTACACTGTGTCAGTGTATTACAGTGTGTCAGTGTATTACAGTGTGTGTCAGTATATTACACTGTGTCCGTGCGTTACAGTGTGTCAGTGCATTACAGTGTATCAGTGTATTGCAGTGTGTCAGTATGTTACAGTGTGTCAGTATATTAGTGTGTCAGTATATTACAGTGTGTCAGTATATTACAGTGTGTCAGTGTGTTACAGTGTGTCAGTATATTACAGTGTGTCAGTGTGTTACAGTGTGTCAGTGTATTACAGTGTGTCAGTGTATTACAGTGTGTCAGTGTGATACAGTGTGTCAGTGTATTACAGTGTGTCAGTGTGTTACAGTGTGTCAGTATATTGCAGTGTGTCAGTGTGATACAGTGTGTCAGTATATTACAGTGTGTCAGTATATTACAGTGTGTCAGTGTGTTACAGTGTGTCAGTGTATTACAGTGTGTCAGTGTGTTACAGTGTGTCAGTATATTAGTGTGTCAGTGTGTTACAGTGTGTCAGTGTATTACAGTGTGTCAGTATATTACAGTGTGTTACAGTGTGTCAGTATATTACAGTGTGTCAGTGTGTTACAGTGTGTCAGTGTATAACAGTGTGTCAGTGTATTACAGTGTGTCAGTGTATTACAGTGTGTCAGTGTGATACAGTGTGTCAGTGTATTACAGTGTGTCAGTGTGTTACAGTGTGTCAGTATATTACAGTGTGTCAGTGTGATACAGTGTGTCAGTATATTACAGTGTGTCAGTATATTACAGTGTGTCAGTGTGTTACAGTGTGTCAGTGTACTACAGTGTGTTAGTATATTACAGTGTGTCAGTGTATTACACTGTGTCAGTGTGATACAGTGTGTCAGTATATTACAGTGTGTCAGTATATTACAGTGTGTCAGTGTATTACACTATGTCAGTGTGTTACAGTATGTCAGTATATTTCAGTGTGTCAGTGTATTACAGTGTGTCCGTGTATTACAGTGGGTCAGTATATTACAGTGTGTCACTCTGTTACAGTGTGTCACTGTGTTACAGTGTGTCAGTATATTACAGTGTGTCAGTGTGATACAGTGTGTCAGTATATTGCAGTGTGTCAGTATATTACAGTGTGTCAGTATATTACAGTGTGTCAGTGTGATGCAGTGTGTCAGTATATTACAGTGTGTCAGTGTATTACAGTGTGTCAGTGTGTTACAGTGTTTCAGTATATTACAGTGAGTCAGTGTATTACAGTGTGTTACAGTGTGTCAGTATATCACAGTGTGTCAGTCTATTACAGTGTGTCAGTATATTACAGTGTGTCACTGTGTTACAGTGTGTCAGTGTGTTACAGTGTGTCAGTATATTACAGTGTGTCAGTGTGATACAGTGTGTCAGTATATTACAGTGTGTCAGTATATTACAGTGTGTCAGTGTGTTACAGTGTGTCAGTATATTACAGTGTGTCAGTGTGATACAGTGTGTCAGTATATTACAGTGTGTCAGTGTATTACAGTGTGTCAGTGTGTTACAGTGTTTCAGTATATTACAGTGTGTCAGTGTATTACAGTGTGTTACAGTGTGTCAGTATATCACAGTGTGTCAGTATATTACAGTGTGTCAGTGTGTTACAGTGTGTCAGTGTGTTACAGTGTGTCAGTGTATTACAGTGTGTCAGTGTATTACAGTGTATTACAGTGTGTCAGTGTGTTACAGTGTGTCAGTATATTAGTGTGTCAGTGTGTTACAGTGTGTCAGTGTATTACAGTGTGTCAGTGTATTGCAGTGTGTCAGTGTGTTAGTGTGTCAGTGTATTTCAGTGTGTCAGTGTGTTACAGTGTGTCAGTATATTACAGGGTGTCAGTGTGTTACAGTGCGTCAGTGTGTTACACTGTGTCAGTGTGTTACACTGTGTCAGTGTATTACAGTGTGTCAGTGTATTACAGTGTGTGTCAGTATATTACACTGTGTCCGTGCGTTACAGTGTGTCAGTGCATTACAGTGTATCAGTGTATTGCAGTGTGTCAGTATGTTACAGTGTGTCAGTATATTAGTGTGTCAGTGTGTTACAGTGTGTCAGTATATTACAGTGTGTCAGTATATTACAGTGTGTCAGTGTGTTACAGTGTGTCAGTATATTACAGTGTGTCAGTGTGTTACAGTGTGTCAGTGTATTACAGTGTGTCAGTGTATTACAGTGTGTCAGTGTGATACAGTGTGTCAGTGTATTACAGTGTGTCAGTGTGTTACTGTGTGTCAGTATATTGCAGTGTGTCAGTGTGATACAGTGTGTCAGTATATTACAGTGTGTCAGTGTGTTACAGTGTGTCAGTGTGTTACAGTGTGTCAGTGTATTACAGTGTATTACAGTGTGTCAGTGTGTTACAGTGTGTCAGTATATTACAGTGTGTCAGTGTGTTACAGTGTGTCAGTGTGTTACAGTGTGTCAGTATATCACAGTGTGTCAGTGTATTACAGTGTTTCAGTGTATTACAGTGTGTCAGTGTGTTACAGTGTGTCAGTATATTACAGTGTGTCAGTGTGTTACAGTGTCAGTGTGTTACAGTGTGTCAGTGTATTACAGTGTGTCAGTGTGTTACAGTGTGTCAGTGTATTGCAGTGTGTCAGTGTGTTAGTGTGTCAGTGTATTTCAGTGTGTCAGTGTGTTACAGTGTGTCAGTATATTACAGTGTGTCAGTGTGTTACAGTGTGTCAGTGTGTTACACTGTGTCAGTGTGTTACACTGTGTCAGTGTATTACAGTGTGTCAGTGTATTACAGTGTGTGTCAGTATATTACACTGTGTCCGTGCGTTACAGTGTGTCAGTGCATTACAGTGTATCAGTGTATTGCAGTGTGTCAGTATGTTACAGTGTGTCAGTATATTAGTGTGTCAGTGTGTTACAGTGTGTCAGTGTGTTACAGTGTGTCAGTATATTACAGTGTGTCAGTGTGTTACAGTGTGTCAGTATATTACAGTGTGTCAGTGTGTTACAGTGTGTCAGTGTATTACAGTGTGTCAGTGTATTACAGTGTGTCAGTGTGATACAGTGTGTCAGTGTATTACAGTGTGTCAGTGTGTTACAGTGTGTCAGTATATTGCAGTGTGTCAGTGTGATACAGTGTGTTAGTATATTACAGTGTGTCAGTATATTACAGTGTGTCAGTGTGTTACAGTGTGTCAGTGTGTTACAGTGTGTCAGTGTATTACAGTGTGTCAGTGTATTACAGTGTATTACAGTGTGTCAGTGTGCTACAGTGTGTCAGTATATTAGTGTGTCAGTGTGTTACAGTGTGTCAGTGTATTACAGTGTGTCAGTATATTACAGTGTGTTACAGTGTGTCAGTATATTACAGTGTGTCAGTGTGTTACAGTGTGTCAGTGTATAACAGTGTGTCAGTGTATTACAGTGTGTCAGTGTATTACAGTGTGTCAGTGTGTTACAGTGTGTCAGTATATTACAGTGTGTCAGTGTGATACAGTGTGTCAGTATATTACAGTGTGTCAGTATATTACAGTGTGTCAGTGTGTCAGTGTATTACAGTGTGTTAGTATATTACAGTGTGTCAGTGTATTACACTGTGTCAGTGTGATACAGTGTGTCAGTATATTACAGTGTGTCAGTATATTACAGTGTGTCAGTGTATTACACTATGTCAGTGTGTTACAGTATGTCAGTATATTACAGTGTGTCAGTGTATTACAGTGTATCAGTGTATTGCAGTGTGTCAGTATGTTACAGTGTGTCAGTATATTAGTGTGTCAGTGTGTTACAGTGTGTCAGTATATTACAGTGTGTCAGTGTGTTACAGTGTGTCAGTATATTACAGTGTGTCAGTGTGTTACAGTGCGTCAGTGTATTACAGTGTGTCAGTGTATTACAGTGTGTCAGTGTGATACAGTGTGTCAGTGTATTACAGTGTGTCAGTGTGTTACTGTGTGTCAGTATATTGCAGTGTGTCAGTGTGATACAGTGTGTCAGTATATTACAGTGTGTCAGTATATTACAGTGTGTCAGTGTGTTACAGTGTGTCAGTGTGTTACAGTGTGTCAGTGTATTACAGTGTATTACAGTGTGTCAGTGTGTTACAGTGTGTCAGTATATTAGTGTGTCAGTGTGTTACAGTGTGTCAGTGTATTACAGTGTGTCAGTATATTACAGTGTGTTACAGTGTGTCAGTATATTACAGTGTGTCAGTGTGTTACAGTGTGTCAGTGTATAACAGTGTGTCAGTGTATTACAGTGTGTCAGTGTATTACAGTGTGTCAGTGTGATACAGTGTGTCAGTGTATTACAGTGTGTCAGTGTGTTACAGTGTGTCAGTATATTACAGTGTGTCAGTGTGATACAGTGTGTCAGTATATTACAGTGTGTCAGTATATTACAGTGTGTCAGTGTGTTACAGTGTGTCAGTGTACTACAGTGTGTTAGTATATTACAGTGTGTCAGTGTATTACACTGTGTCAGTGTGATACAGTGTGTCAGTATATTACAGTGTGTCGGTATATTACAGTGTGTCAGTGTATTACACTATGTCAGTGTGTTACAGTATGTCAGTATATTTCAGTGTGTCAGTGTATTACAGTGTGTCCGTGTATTACAGTGGGTCAGTATATTACAGTGTGTCACTGTGTTACAGTGTGTCACTGTGTTACAGTGTGTCAGTATATTACAGTGTGTCAGTGTGATACAGTGTGTCAGTATATTGCAGTGTGTCAGTATATTACAGTGTGTCAGTATATTACAGTGTGTCAGTGTGATGCAGTGTGTCAGTATATTACAGTGTGTCAGTGTATTACAGTGTGTCAGTGTGTTACAGTGTTTCAGTATATTACAGTGTGTCAGTGTATTACAGTGTGTTACAGTGTGTCAGTATATCACAGTGTGTCAGTCTATTACAGTGTGTCAGTGTATTACAGTGTGTCAGTGTATTACAGTGTGTCAGTGTGTTACAGTGTGTCAGTATATTACAGTGTGTCAGTGTGTTACAGTGTGTCAGTGTGTTACAGTGTGTCAGTATATCACAGTGTGTCAGTGTATTACAGTGTTTCAGTGTATTACAGTGTGTCAGTGTGTTACAGTGTGTCAGTATATTACAGTGTGTCAGTGTGTTACAGTGTGTCAGTGTGTTACAGTGTGTCAGTGTATTACAGTGTGTCAGTGTGTTACAGTGTGTCAGTGTATTGCAGTGTGTCAGTGTGTTAGTGTGTCAGTGTATTTCAGTGTGTCAGTGTGTTACAGTGTGTCAGTATATTACAGTGTGTCAGTGTGTTACAGTGTGTCAGTGTGTTACACTGTGTCAGTGTGTTACACTGTGTCAGTGTATTACAGTGTGTCAGTGTATTACAGTGTGTGTCAGTATATTACACTGTGTCCGTGCGTTACAGTGTGTCAGTGCATTACAGTGTATCAGTGTATTGCAGTGTGTCAGTATGTTACAGTGTGTCAGTATGTTAGTGTGTCAGTGTGTTACAGTGTGTCAGTGTGTTACAGTGTGTCAGTATATTACAGTGTGTCAGTGTGTTACAGTGTGTCAGTATATTACAGTGTGTCAGTGTGTTACAGTGTGTCAGTGTATTACAGTGTGTCAGTGTATTACAGTGTGTCAGTGTGATACAGTGTGTCAGTGTATTACAGTGTGTCAGTGTGTTACAGTGTGTCAGTATATTGCAGTGTGTCAGTGTGATACAGTGTGTCAGTATATTACAGTGTGTCAGTATGTTACAGTGTGTCAGTGTGTTACAGTGTGTCAGTGTATTACAGTGTGTCAGTGTATTACAGTGTATTACAGTGTGTCAGTGTGTTACAGTGTGTCAGTATATTAGTGTGTCAGTGTGTTACAGTGTGTCAGTGTATTACAGTGTGTCAGTATATTACAGTGTGTTACAGTGTGTCAGTATATTACAGTGTGTCAGTGTATAACAGTGTGTCAGTGTATTACAGTGTGTCAGTGTATTACAGTGTGTCAGTGTGTTACAGTGTGTCAGTATATTACAGTGTGTCAGTGTGATACAGTGTGTCAGTATATTACAGTGTGTCAGTACATTACAGTGTGTCAGTGTGTTACAGTGTGTCAGTGTATTACAGTGTGTTAGTATATTACAGTGTGTCAGTGTATTACACTGTGTCAGTGTGATACAGTGTGTCAGTATATTACAGTGTGTCAGTATATTACAGTGTGTCAGTGTATTACACTATGTCAGTGTGTTACAGTATGTCAGTATATTACAGTGTGTCAGTGTATTACAGTGTGTCCGTGTATTACAGTGTGTCAGTATATTACAGTGTGTCACTGTGTTACAGTGTGTCAGTGTGTTACAGTGTGTCAGTATATTACAGTGTGTCAGTGTGATACAGTGTGTCAGTATATTACAGTGTGTCAGTATATTACAGTGTGTCAGTGTGTTACAGTGTGTCAGTATATTACAGTGTGTCAGTGTGATACAGTGTGTCAGTATATTACAGTGTGTCAGTGTATTACAGTGTGTCAGTGTGTTACAGTGTTTCAGTATATTACAGTGTGTCAGTGTATTACAGTGTGTCAGTGTATTACAGTGTGTCAGTGTGTTACAGTGTGTCAGTATATTACAGTGTGTCAGTGTGATACAGTGTGTCAGTATATTACAGTGTGTCAGTATATTACAGTGTGTCAGTGTGTTACAGTGTGTCAGTGTATTACAGTGTGTTAGTATATTACAGTGTGTCAGTGTATTACACTGTGTCAGTGTGATACAGTGTGTCAGTATATTACAGTGTGTCAGTATATTACAGTGTGTCAGTGTATTACACTATGTCAGTGTGTTACAGTATGTCAGTATATTACAGTGTGTCAGTGTATTACAGTGTATCAGTGTATTGCAGTGTGTCAGTATGTTACAGTGTGTCAGTATATTAGTGTGTCAGTGTGTTACAGTGTGTCAGTATATTACAGTGTGTCAGTATATTACAGTGTGTCAGTGTGTTACAGTGTGTCAGTATATTACAGTGTGTCAGTGTGTTACAGTGTGTCAGTGTATTACAGTGTGTCAGTGTATTACAGTGTGTCAGTGTGATACAGTGTGTTAGTGTATTACAGTGTGTCAGTGTGTTACTGTGTGTCAGTATATTGCAGTGTGTCAGTGTGATACAGTGTGTCAGTATATTACAGTGTGTCAGTATATTACAGTGTGTCAGTGTGTTACAGTGTGTCAGTGTGTTACAGTGTGTCAGTGTATTACAGTGTATTACAGTGTGTCAGTGTGTTACAGTGTGTCAGTATATTAGTGTGTCAGTGTATTACAGTGTGTCAGTGTATTACAGTGTGTCAGTATATTACAGTGTGTTACAGTGTGTCAGTATATTACAGTGTGTCAGTGTGTTACAGTGTGTCAGTGTATAACAGTGTGTCAGTGTATTACAGTGTGTCAGTGTATTACAGTGTGTCAGTGTGATACAGTGTGTCAGTGTATTACAGTGTGTCAGTGTGTTACAGTGTGTCAGTATATTACAGTGTGTCAGTGTGATACAGTGTGTCAGTATATTACAGTGTGTCAGTATATTACAGTGTGTCAGTGTGTTACAGTGTGTCAGTGTACTACAGTATGTCAGTATATTACAGTGTGTCAGTGTATTACAGTGTATCAGTGTATTGCAGTGTGTCAGTATGTTACAGTGTGTCAGTATATTAGTGTGTCAGTGTGTTACAGTGTGTCAGTATATTACAGTGTGTCAGTATATTACAGTGTGTCAGTGTGTTACAGTGTGTCAGTATATTACAGTGTGTCAGTGTGTTACAGTGTGTCAGTGTATTACAGTGTGTCAGTGTATTACAGTGTGTCAGTGTGATACAGTGTGTCAGTGTATTACAGTGTGTCAGTGTGTTACTGTGTGTCAGTATATTGCAGTGTGTCAGTGTGATACAGTGTGTCAGTATATTACAGTGTGTCAGTATATTACAGTGTGTCAGTGTGTTACAGTGTGTCAGTGTGTTACAGTGTGTCAGTGTATTACAGTGTATTACAGTGTGTCAGTGTGTTACAGTGTGTCAGTATATTAGTGTGTCAGTGTGTTACAGTGTGTCAGTGTATTACAGTGTGTCAGTATATTACAGTGTGTTACAGTGTGTCAGTATATTACAGTGTGTCAGTGTGTTACAGTGTGTCAGTGTATAACAGTGTGTCAGTGTATTACAGTGTGTCAGTGTATTACAGTGTGTCAGTGTGATACAGTGTGTCAGTGTATTACAGTGTGTCAGTGTGTTACAGTGTGTCAGTATATTACAGTGTGTCAGTGTGATACAGTGTGTCAGTATATTACAGTGTGTCAGTATATTACAGTGTGTCAGTGTGTTACAGTGTGTCAGTGTACTACAGTGTGTTAGTATATTACAGTGTGTCAGTGTATTACACTGTGTCAGTGTGATACAGTGTGTCAGTATATTACAGTGTGTCGGTATATTACAGTGTGTCAGTGTATTACACTATGTCAGTGTGTTACAGTATGTCAGTATATTTCAGTGTGTCAGTGTATTACAGTGTGTCCGTGTATTACAGTGGGTCAGTATATTACAGTGTGTCACTGTGTTACAGTGTGTCACTGTGTTACAGTGTGTCAGTATATTACAGTGTGTCAGTGTGATACAGTGTGTCAGTATATTGCAGTGTGTCAGTATATTACAGTGTGTCAGTATATTACAGTGTGTCAGTGTGATGCAGTGTGTCAGTATATTACAGTGTGTCAGTGTATTACAGTGTGTCAGTGTGTTACAGTGTTTCAGTATATTACAGTGTGTCAGTGTATTACAGTGTGTTACAGTGTGTCAGTATATCACAGTGTGTCAGTCTATTACAGTGTGTCAGTGTATTACAGTGTGTCAGTGTATTACAGTGTGTCAGTGTGTTACAGTGTGTCAGTATATTACAGTGTGTCAGTGTGTTACAGTGTGTCAGTGTGTTACAGTGTGTCAGTATATCACAGTGTGTCAGTGTATTACAGTGTTTCAGTGTATTACAGTGTGTCAGTGTGTTACAGTGTGTCAGTATATTACAGTGTGTCAGTGTGTTACAGTGTGTCAGTGTATTACAGTGTGTCAGTGTGTTACAGTGTGTCAGTGTATTGCAGTGTGTCAGTGTGTTAGTGTGTCAGTGTATTTCAGTGTGTCAGTGTGTTACAGTGTGTCAGTATATTACAGTGTGTCAGTGTGTTACAGTGTGTCAGTGTGTTACACTGTGTCAGTGTGTTACACTGTGTCAGTGTATTACAGTGTGTCAGTGTATTACAGTGTGTGTCAGTATATTACACTGTGTCCGTGCGTTACAGTGTGTCAGTGCATTACAGTGTATCAGTGTATTGCAGTGTGTCAGTATGTTACAGTGTGTCAGTATATTAGTGTGTCAGTGTGTCAGTGTGTTACAGTGTGTCAGTATATTACAGTGTGTCAGTGTGTTACAGTGTGTCAGTATATTACAGTGTGTCAGTGTGTTACAGTGTGTCAGTGTATTACAGTGTGTCAGTGTGATACAGTGTGTCAGTGTATTACAGTGTGTCAGTGTGTTACAGTGTGTCAGTATATTGCAGTGTGTCAGTGTGATACAGTGTGTCAGTATATTACAGTGTGTCAGTATATTACAGTGTGTCAGTGTGTTACAGTGTGTCAGTGTATTACAGTGTGTCAGTGTATTACAGTGTATTACAGTGTGTCAGTGTGTTACAGTGTGTCAGTATATTAGTGTGTCAGTGTGTTACAGTGTGTCAGTGTATTACAGTGTGTCAGTATATTACAGTGTGTTACAGTGTGTCAGTATATTACAGTGTGTCAGTGTATAACAGTGTGTCAGTGTATTACAGTGTGTCAGTGTATTACAGTGTGTCAGTGTGTTACAGTGTGTCAGTATATTACAGTGTGTCAGTGTGATACAGTGTGTCAGTATATTACAGTGTGTCAGTACATTACAGTGTGTCAGTGTGTTACAGTGTGTCAGTGTATTACAGTGTGTTAGTATATTACAGTGTGTCAGTGTATTACACTGTGTCAGTGTGATACAGTGTGTCAGTATATTACAGTGTGTCAGTATATTACAGTGTGTCAGTGTATTACACTATGTCAGTGTGTTACAGTATGTCAGTATATTACAGTGTGTCAGTGTATTACAGTGTGTCCGTGTATTACAGTGTGTCAGTATATTACAGTGTGTCACTGTGTTACAGTGTGTCAGTGTGTTACAGTGTGTCAGTATATTACAGTGTGTCAGTGTGATACAGTGTGTCAGTATATTACAGTGTGTCAGTATATTACAGTGTGTCAGTGTGTTACAGTGTGTCAGTATATTACAGTGTGTCAGTGTGATACAGTGTGTCAGTATATTACAGTGTGTCAGTGTATTACAGTGTGTCAGTGTGTTACAGTGTTTCAGTATATTACAGTGTGTCAGTGTATTACAGTGTGTCAGTGTATTACAGTGTGTCAGTGTGTTACAGTGTGTCAGTATATTACAGTGTGTCAGTGTGATACAGTGTGTCAGTATATTACAGTGTGTCAGCATATTACAGTGTGTCAGTGTGTTACAGTGTGTCAGTGTATTACAGTGTGTTAGTATATTACAGTGTGTCAGTGTATTACACTGTGTCAGTGTGATACAGTGTGTCAGTATATTACAGTGTGTCAGTATATTACAGTGTGTCAGTGTATTACACTATGTCAGTGTGTTACAGTATGTCAGTATATTACAGTGTGTCAGTGTATTACAGTGTATCAGTGTATTGCAGTGTGTCAGTATGTTACAGTGTGTCAGTATATTAGTGTGTCAGTGTGTTACAGTGTGTCAGTATATTACAGTGTGTCAGTATATTACAGTGTGTCAGTGTGTTACAGTGTGTCAGTATATTACAGTGTGTCAGTGTGTTACAGTGTGTCAGTGTATTACAGTGTGTCAGTGTATTACAGTGTGTCAGTGTGATACAGTGTGTTAGTGTATTACAGTGTGTCAGTGTGTTACTGTGTGTCAGTATATTGCAGTGTGTCAGTGTGATACAGTGTGTCAGTATATTACAGTGTGTCAGTATATTACAGTGTGTCAGTGTGTTACAGTGTGTCAGTGTGTTACAGTGTGTCAGTGTATTACAGTGTATTACAGTGTGTCAGTGTGTTACAGTGTGTCAGTATATTAGTGTGTCAGTGTATTACAGTGTGTCAGTGTATTACAGTGTGTCAGTATATTACAGTGTGTTACAGTGTGTCAGTATATTACAGTGTGTCAGTGTGTTACAGTGTGTCAGTGTATAACAGTGTGTCAGTGTATTACAGTGTGTCAGTGTATTACAGTGTGTCAGTGTGATACAGTGTGTCAGTGTATTACAGTGTGTCAGTGTGTTACAGTGTGTCAGTATATTACAGTGTGTCAGTGTGATACAGTGTGTCAGTATATTACAGTGTGTCAGTATATTACAGTGTGTCAGTGTGTTACAGTGTGTCAGTGTACTACAGTATGTCAGTATATTACAGTGTGTCAGTGTATTACAGTGTATCAGTGTATTGCAGTGTGTCAGTATGTTACAGTGTGTCAGTATATTAGTGTGTCAGTGTGTTACAGTGTGTCAGTATATTACAGTGTGTCAGTATATTTCAGTGTGTCAGTGTGTTACAGTGTGTCAGTATATTACAGTGTGTCAGTGTGTTACAGTGTGTCAGTGTATTACAGTGTGTCAGTGTATTACAGTGTGTCAGTGTGATACAGTGTGTCAGTGTATTACAGTGTGTCAGTGTGTTACTGTGTGTCAGTATATTGCAGTGTGTCAGTGTGATACAGTGTGTCAGTATATTACAGTGTGTCAGTATATTACAGTGTGTCAGTGTGTTACAGTGTGTCAGTGTGTTACAGTGTGTCAGTGTATTACAGTGTATTACAGTGTGTCAGTGTGTTACAGTGTGTCAGTATATTAGTGTGTCAGTGTGTTACAGTGTGTCAGTGTATTACAGTGTGTCAGTATATTACAGTGTGTTACAGTGTGTCAGTATATTACAGTGTGTCAGTGTGTTACAGTGTGTCAGTGTATAACAGTGTGTCAGTGTATTACAGTGTGTCAGTGTATTACAGTGTGTCAGTGTGATACAGTGTGTCAGTGTATTACAGTGTGTCAGTGTGTTACAGTGTGTCAGTATATTACAGTGTGTCAGTGTGATACAGTGTGTCAGTATATTACAGTGTGTCAGTATATTACAGTGTGTCAGTGTGTTACAGTGTGTCAGTGTACTACAGTGTGTTAGTATATTACAGTGTGTCAGTGTATTACACTGTGTCAGTGTGATACAGTGTGTCAGTATATTACAGTGTGTCGGTATATTACAGTGTGTCAGTGTATTACACTATGTCAGTGTGTTACAGTATGTCAGTATATTTCAGTGTGTCAGTGTATTACAGTGTGTCCGTGTATTACAGTGGGTCAGTATATAACAGTGTGTCACTGTGTTACAGTGTGTCACTGTGTTACAGTGTGTCAGTATATTACAGTGTGTCAGTGTGATACAGTGTGTCAGTATATTGCAGTGTGTCAGTATATTACAGTGTGTCAGTATATTACAGTGTGTCAGTGTGATGCAGTGTGTCAGTATATTACAGTGTGTCAGTGTATTACAGTGTGTCAGTGTGTTACAGTGTGTCAGTATATTACAGTGTGTCAGTGTATTACAGTGTGTCAGTGTGTTACAGTGTTTCAGTATATTACAGTGTGTCAGTGTATTACAGTGTGTTACAGTGTGTCAGTATATCACAGTGTGTCAGTCTATTACAGTGTGTCAGTGTATTACAGTGTGTCAGTGTATTACAGTGTGTCAGTGTGTTACAGTGTGTCAGTATATTACAGTGTGTCAGTGTGTTACAGTGTGTCAGTGTGTTACAGTGTGTCAGTATATCACAGTGTGTCAGTGTATTACAGTGTTTCAGTGTATTACAGTGTGTCAGTGTGTTACAGTGTGTCAGTATATTACAGTGTGTCAGTGTGTTACAGTGTGTCAGTGTATTACTGTGTGTCAGTGTGTTACAGTGTGTCAGTGTATTGCAGTGTGTCAGTGTGTTAGTGTGTCAGTGTATTTCAGTGTGTCAGTGTGTTACAGTGTGTCAGTATATTACAGTGTGTCAGTGTGTTACAGTGTGTCAGTGTGTTACACTGTGTCAGTGTGTTACACTGTGTCAGTGTATTACAGTGTGTCAGTGTATTACAGTGTGTGTCAGTATATTACACTGTGTCCGTGCGTTACAGTGTGTCAGTGCATTACAGTGTATCAGTGTATTGCAGTGTGTCAGTATGTTACAGTGTGTCAGTATATTAGTGTGTCAGTGTGTCAGTGTGTTACAGTGTGTCAGTATATTACAGTGTGTCAGTGTGTTACAGTGTGTCAGTATATTACAGTGTGTCAGTGTGTTACAGTGTGTCAGTGTATTACAGTGTGTCAGTGTATTACAGTGTGTCAGTGTGATACAGTGTGTCAGTGTATTACAGTGTGTCATTGTGTTACAGTGTGTCAGTATATTGCAGTGTGTCAGTGTGATACAGTGTGTCAGTATATTACAGTGTGTCAGGATATTACAGTGTGTCAGTGTGTTACAGTGTGTCAGTGTGTTACAGTGTGTCAGTGTATTACAGTGTGTCAGTGTATTACAGTGTATTAGAATGTGTCAGTGTGTTACAGTGTGTCAGTATATTAGTGTGTCAGTGTGTTACAGTGTGTCAGTGTATTACAGTGTGTCAGTATATTACAGTGTGTTACAGTGTGTCAGTATATTACAGTGTGTCAGTGTATTACAGTGTGTCAGTGTATTACAGTGTGTCAGTGTGTTACAGTGTGTCAGTATATTACAGTGTGTCAGTGTGATACAGTGTGTCAGTATATTACAGTGTGTCAGTATATTACAGTGTGTCAGTGTGTTACAGTGTGTCAGTGTATTACAGTGTGTTAGTATATTACAGTGTGTCAGTGTATTACACTGTGTCAGTGTGATACAGTGTGTCAGTATATTACAGTGTGTCAGTATATTACAGTGTGTCAGTGTATTACACTATGTCAGTGTGTTACAGTATGTCAGTATATTACAGTGTGTCAGTGGATTACAGTGTGTCCGTGTATTACAGTGTGTCAGTATATTACAGTGTGTCACTGTGTTACAGTGTGTCAGTGTGTTACAGTGTGTCAGTATATTACAGTGTGTCAGTGTGATACAGTGTGTCAGTATATTACAGTGTGTCAGTATATTACAGTGTGTCAGTGTGTTACAGTGTGTCAGTATATTACAGTGTGTCAGTGTGATACAGTGTGTCAGTATATTACAGTGTGTCAGTGTATTACAGTGTGTCAGTGTGTTACAGTGTTTCAGTATATTACAGTGTGTCAGTGTATTACAGTGTGTTACAGTGTGTCAGTATATCACAGTGTGTCAGTGTATTACAGTGTGTCAGTGTATTACAGTGTGTCAGTGTGTTACAGTGTGTCAGTGTATTACAGTGGGTCAGTGTGTTACAGTGTGTCAGTGTGTTACAGTGTGTCAGTGTATTACAGTGTGTCAGTGTATTGCAGTGTGTCAGTGTGTTAGTGTGTCAGTGTATTACAGTGTGTCAGTGTGTTACAGTGTGTCAGTATATTACAGTGTGTCAGTGTGTTGCAGAGTGACAGTGTGTTACAGTGTGTCAGTGTGTTACACTGTGTCAGTGTGTTACACTGTGTCAGTGTATTACAGTGTGTCAGTGTATTACAGTGTGTGTCAGTATATTACACTGTGTCCGTGCGTTACAGTGTGTCAGTGCATTACAGTGTATCAGTGTATTGCAGTGTGTCAGTATGTTACAGTGTGTCAGTATATTAGTGTGTCAGTATATTACAGTGTGTCAGTGTGTTACAGTGTGTCAGTATATTACAGTGTGTCAGAGTGTAACAGTGTGTCAGTGTATTACAGTGTGTCAGTGTATTACACTGTGTCAGTGTGATACAGTGTGTCAGTGTATTACAGTGTGTCAGTGTGTTACAGTGTGTCAGTATATTGCAGTGTGTCAGTGTGTCAGTGTATTACAGTGTGTCAGTGTGATACAGTGTGTCAGTGTATTACAGTGTGTCAGTGTATTACAGTGTGTCAGTGTGATACAGTGTGTCAGTATATTACAGTGTGTCAGTATATTACAGTGTATCATTGTGTTACAGTGTGTAACTGTGTTACAGTGTGTCAGTATATTACAGTGTGTCAGTGTATTACACTGTGTCAGTGTGATACAGTGTGTCAGTATATTACAGTGTGTCAGTGTGTTACAGTGTGTCTGTATATTACAGTGTGTCAGTATATTACAGTGTGTCAGTGTATTACAGTGTGTCAGTGTGTTACAGTATGTCAGTATATTACAGTGTGACAGTGTGATACAGTGTGTCAGTATATTACAGTGTGTCAGTATATTACAGTGTATCATTGTGTTACAGTGTGTAACTGAGTTACAGTGTGTCAGTATATTACAGTGTGTCAGTGTATTACAGTGTGTCAGTGTGATACATTGTGTCAGTATATTAGAGTGTGTCAGTGTGTTACAGTGTGTCAGTATATTACAGTGTGTCAGTGTATTACAGTGTGTCAGTGTGTTACAGTGTGTCAGTATATCACAGTGTGTCAGTGTATTACAGTGTGTCAGTGTATTACAGTGTGTCAGTGTGTTACAGTGTGTCAGTGTATTACAGTGTGTCAGTGTATTACAGTGTGTCAGTGTGTTACAGTGTGTCAGTGTATTACAGTGTGTCAGTCTATCACAGTGTGTCAGTGTATCACAGTGTGTCAGTGTATTACAGTGTGTCAGTGTGTTACAGTGTGTCAGTGTATTACAGTGTGTCAGTGTGTTACAGTGTGTCAGTGTGTTACAGTGTGTTAGTGTGTTACAGTGTGTCAGTGTATTAGAGTGTGTCAGTGTGTTACAGTGTGTCAGTGTGTTACAGTGTATTGCATTGTGTTAGTGTATTACAGTGTGTTAGTGTATTACAGTGTGTCAGTGTGTTACAGTGTGTTCGTATATTACAGTGTGTCAGTGTATTACAGTGTGTCAGTGTATTACAGTGTATTACAGTGTTTCAGTGTGTCAGTGTGTTACAGTGTGTCAATGTATTACAGTGTGTCAGTGTATTGCTATGTGTTACAGTGTGTCAGTGTGTTACAGTGTGCCAGTGTATTACAGTGTATTACAGTGTGTCAGTGTGTTACAGTGTGTCAGTGTGTTACAGTGTGTCAGTGTATTGCAGTGTGTCAGTGTGTTAGTGTGTCAGTGTATTTCAGTGTGTCAGTGTGTTACAGTGTGTCAGTATATTACAGTGTGTCAGTGTATTGCAGTGTGTCAGTGTGTTAGTGTGTCAGTGTATTTCAGTGTGTCAGTGTGTTACAGTGTGTCAGTATATTACAGTGTGTCAGTGTGTTACAGTGTGTCAGTGTGTTACACTGTGTCATTGTGTTACACTGTGTCAGTGTATTACAGTGTGTCAGTGTATTACAGTGTGTGTCAGTATATTACACTGTGTCCGTGCGTTACAGTGTGTCAGTGCATTACAGTGTATCAGTGTATTGCAGTGTGTCAGTATGTTACAGTGTGTCAGTATATTAGTGTGTCAGTGTGTTACAGTGTGTCAGTGTGTTACAGTGTGTCAGTATATTACAGTGTGTCAGTGTGTTACAGTGTGTCAGTATATTACAGTGCGTCAGTGTGTTACAGTGTGTCAGTGTATTACAGTGTGTCAGTGTATTACAGTGTGTCAGTGTGATACAGTGTGTCAGTGTATTACAGTGTGTCAGTGTGTTACAGTGTGTCAGTATATTGCAGTGTGTCAGTGTGATACAGTGTGTTAGTATATTACAGTGTGTCAGTATATTACAGTGTGTCAGTGTGTTACAGTGTGTCAGTGTGTTACAGTGTGTCAGTGTATTACAGTGTGTCAGTGTATTACAGTGTATTACAGTGTGTCAGTGTGCTACAGTGTGTCAGTATATTAGTGTGTCAGTGTGTTACAGTGTGTCAGTGTATTACAGTGTGTCAGTATATTACAGTGTGTTACAGTGTGTCAGTATATTACAGTGTGTCAGTGTGTTACAGTGTGTCAGTGTATAACAGTGTGTCAGTGTATTACAGTGTGTCAGTGTATTACAGTGTGTCAGTGTGTTACAGTGTGTCAGTATATTACAGTGTGTCAGTGTGATACAGTGTGTCAGTATATTACAGTGTGTCAGTATATTACAGTGTGTCAGTGTGTTACAGTGTGTCAGTGTATTACAGTGTGTTAGTATATTACAGTGTGTCAGTGTATTACACTGTGTCAGTGTGATACAGTGTGTCAGTATATTACAGTGTGTCAGTATATTACAGTGTGTCAGTGTATTACACTATGTCAGTGTGTTACAGTATGTCAGTATATTACAGTGTGTCAGTGTATTACAGTGTATCAGTGTATTGCAGTGTGTCAGTATGTTACAGTGTGTCAGTATATTAGTGTGTCAGTGTGTTACAGTGTGTCAGTATATTACAGTGTGTCAGTATATTACAGTGTGTCAGTGTGTTACAGTGTGTCAGTATATTACAGTGTGTCAGTGTGTTACAGTGCGTCAGTGTATTACAGTGTGTCAGTGTATTACAGTGTGTCAGTGTGATACAGTGTGTCAGTGTATTACAGTGTGTCAGTGTGTTACTGTGTGTCAGTATATTGCAGTGTGTCAGTGTGATACAGTGTGTCAGTATATTACAGTGTGTCAGTATATTACAGTGTGTCAGTGTGTTACAGTGTGTCAGTGTGTTACAGTGTGTCAGTGTATTACAGTGTATTACAGTGTGTCAGTGTGTTACAGTGTGTCAGTATATTAGTGTGTCAGTGTGTTACAGTGTGTCAGTGTATTACAGTGTGTCAGTATATTACAGTGTGTTACAGTGTGTCAGTATATTACAGTGTGTCAGTGTGTTACAGTGTGTCAGTGTATAACAGTGTGTCAGTGTATTACAGTGTGTCAGTGTATTACAGTGTGTCAGTGTGATACAGTGTGTCAGTGTATTACAGTGTGTCAGTGTGTTACAGTGTGTCAGTATATTACAGTGTGTCAGTGTGATACAGTGTGTCAGTATATTACAGTGTGTCAGTATATTACAGTGTGTCAGTGTGTTACAGTGTGTCAGTGTACTACAGTGTGTTAGTATATTACAGTGTGTCAGTGTATTACACTGTGTCAGTGTGATACAGTGTGTCAGTATATTACAGTGTGTCGGTATATTACAGTGTGTCAGTGTATTACACTATGTCAGTGTGTTACAGTATGTCAGTATATTTCAGTGTGTCAGTGTATTACAGTGTGACCGTGTATTACAGTGGGTCAGTATATTACAGTGTGTCACTGTGTTACAGTGTGTCACTGTGTTACAGTGTGTCAGTATATTACAGTGTGTCAGTGTGATACAGTGTGTCAGTATATTGCAGTGTGTCAGTATATTACAGTGTGTCAGTATATTACAGTGTGTCAGTGTGATGCAGTGTGTCAGTATATTACAGTGTGTCAGTGTATTACAGTGTGTCAGTGTGTTACAGTGTTTCAGTATATTACAGTGTGTCAGTGTATTACAGTGTGTTACAGTGTGTCAGTATATCACAGTGTGTCAGTCTATTACAGTGTGTCAGTGTATTACAGTGTGTCAGTGTATTACAGTGTGTCAGTGTGTTACAGTGTGTCAGTATATTACAGTGTGTCAGTGTGTTACAGTGTGTCAGTGTGTTACAGTGTGTCAGTATATCACAGTGTGTCAGTGTATTACAGTGTTTCAGTGTATTACAGTGTGTCAGTGTGTTACAGTGTGTCAGTATATTACAGTGTGTCAGTGTGTTACAGTGTGTCAGTGTGTTACAGTGTGTCAGTGTATTACAGTGTGTCAGTGTGTTACAGTGTGTCAGTGTATTGCAGTGTGTCAGTGTGTTAGTGTGTCAGTGTATTTCAGTGTGTCAGTGTGTTACAGTGTGTCAGTATATTACAGTGTGTCAGTGTGTTACAGTGTGTCAGTGTGTTACACTGTGTCAGTGTGTTACACTGTGTCAGTGTATTACAGTGTGTCAGTGTATTACAGTGTGTGTCAGTATATTACACTGTGTCCGTGCGTTACAGTGTGTCAGTGCATTACAGTGTATCAGTGTATTGCAGTGTGTCAGTATGTTACAGTGTGTCAGTATGTTAGTGTGTCAGTGTGTTACAGTGTGTCAGTGTGTTACAGTGTGTCAGTATATTACAGTGTGTCAGTGTGTTACAGTGTGTCAGTATATTACAGTGTGTCAGTGTGTTACAGTGTGTCAGTGTATTACAGTGTGTCAGTGTATTACAGTGTGTCAGTGTGATACAGTGTGTCAGTGTATTACAGTGTGTCAGTGTGTTACAGTGTGTCAGTATATTGCAGTGTGTCAGTGTGATACAGTGTGTCAGTATATTACAGTGTGTCAGTATATTACAGTGTGTCAGTGTGTTACAGTGTGTCAGTGTGTTACAGTGTGTCAGTGTATTACAGTGTGTCAGTGTATTACAGTGTATTACAGTGTGTCAGTGTGTTACAGTGTGTCAGTATATTAGTGTGTCAGTGTGTTACAGTGTGTCAGTGTATTACAGTGTGTCAGTATATTACAGTGTGTTACAGTGTGTCAGTATATTACAGTGTGTCAGTGTATAACAGTGTGTCAGTGTATTACAGTGTGTCAGTGTATTACAGTGTGTCAGTGTGTTACAGTGTGTCAGTATATTACAGTGTGTCAGTGTGATACAGTGTGTCAGTATATTACAGTGTGTCAGTATATTACAGTGTGTCAGTGTGTTACAGTGTGTCAGTGTATTACAGTGTGTTAGTATATTACAGTGTGTCAGTGTATTACACTGTGTCAGTGTGATACAGTGTGTCAGTATATTACAGTGTGTCAGTATATTACAGTGTGTCAGTGTATTACACTATGTCAGTGTGTTACAGTATGTCAGTATATTACAGTGTGTCAGTGTATTACAGTGTGTCCGTGTATTACAGTGTGTCAGTATATTACAGTGTGTCACTGTGTTACAGTGTGTCAGTGTGTTACAGTGTGTCAGTATATTACAGTGTGTCAGTGTGATACAGTGTGTCAGTATATTACAGTGTGTCAGTATATTACAGTGTGTCAGTGTGTTACAGTGTGTCAGTATATTACAGTGTGTCAGTGTGATACAGTGTGTCAGTATATTACAGTGTGTCAGTGTATTACAGTGTGTCAGTGTGTTACAGTGTTTCAGTATATTACAGTGTGTCAGAGTATTACAGTGTGTCAGTGTATTACAGTGTGTCAGTGTGTTACAGTGTGTCAGTATATTACAGTGTGTCAGTGTGATACAGTGTGTCAGTATATTACAGTGTGTCAGTATATTACAGTGTGTCAGTGTGTTACAGTGTGTCAGTGTATTACAGTGTGTTAGTATATTACAGTGTGTCAGTGTATTACACTGTGTCAGTGTGATACAGTGTGTCAGTATATTACAGTGTGTCAGTATATTACAGTGTGTCAGTGTATTACACTATGTCAGTGTGTTACAGTATGTCAGTATATTACAGTGTGTCAGTGTATTACAGTGTATCAGTGTATTGCAGTGTGTCAGTATGTTACAGTGTGTCAGTATATTAGTGTGTCAGTGTGTTACAGTGTGTCAGTATATTACAGTGTGTCAGTATATTACAGTGTGTCAGTGTGTTACAGTGTGTCAGTATATTACAGTGTGTCAGTGTGTTACAGTGTGTCAGTGTATTACAGTGTGTCAGTGTATTACAGTGTGTCAGTGTGTTACAGTGTGTCAGTATATTACAGTGTGTCAGTGTGATACAGTGTGTCAGTATATTACAGTGTGTCAGTATATTACAGTGTGTCAGTGTGTTACAGTGTGTCAGTGTATTACAGTGTGTTAGTATATTACAGTGTGTCAGTGTATTACACTGTGTCAGTGTGATACAGTGTGTCAGTATATTACAGTGTGTCAGTATATTACAGTGTGTCAGTGTATTACACTATGTCAGTGTGTTACAGTATGTCAGTATATTACAGTGTGTCAGTGTATTACAGTGTATCAGTGTATTGCAGTGTGTCAGTATGTTACAGTGTGTCAGTATATTAGTGTGTCAGTGTGTTACAGTGTGTCAGTATATTACAGTGTGTCAGTATATTACAGTGTGTCAGTGTGTTACAGTGTGTCAGTATATTACAGTGTGTCAGTGTGTTACAGTGTGTCAGTGTATTACAGTGTGTCAGTGTATTACAGTGTGTCAGTGTGATACAGTGTGTCAGTGTATTACAGTGTGTCAGTGTGTTACTGTGTGTCAGTATATTGCAGTGTGTCAGTGTGATACAGTGTGTCAGTATATTACAGTGTGTCAGTATATTACAGTGTGTCAGTGTGTTACAGTGTGTCAGTGTGTTACAGTGTGTCAGTGTATTACAGTGTATTACAGTGTGTCAGTGTGTTACAGTGTGTCAGTATATTAGTGTGTCAGTGTGTTACAGTGTGTCAGTGTATTACAGTGTGTCAGTATATTACAGTGTGTTACAGTGTGTCAGTATATTACAGTGTGTCAGTGTGTTACAGTGTGTCAGTGTATAACAGTGTGTCAGTGTATTACAGTGTGTCAGTGTATTACAGTGTGTCAGTGTGATACAGTGTGTCAGTGTATTACAGTGTGTCAGTGTGTTACAGTGTGTCAGTATATTACAGTGTGTCAGTGTGATACAGTGTGTCAGTATATTACAGTGTGTCAGTATATTACAGTGTGTCAGTGTGTTACAGTGTGTCAGTGTACTACAGTGTGTTAGTATATTACAGTGTGTCAGTGTATTACACTGTGTCAGTGTGATACAGTGTGTCAGTATATTACAGTGTGTCGGTATATTACAGTGTGTCAGTGTATTACACTATGTCAGTGTGTTACAGTATGTCAGTATATTTCAGTGTGTCAGTGTATTACAGTGTGTCCGTGTATTACAGTGGGTCAGTATATTACAGTGTGTCACTGTGTTACAGTGTGTCACTGTGTTACAGTGTGTCAGTATATTACAGTGTGTCAGTGTGATACAGTGTGTCAGTATATTGCAGTGTGTCAGTATATTACAGTGTGTCAGTATATTACAGTGTGTCAGTGTGATGCAGTGTGTCAGTATATTACAGTGTGTCAGTGTATTACAGTGTGTCAGTGTGTTACAGTGTTTCAGTATATTACAGTGTGTCAGTGTATTACAGTGTGTTACAGTGTGTCAGTATATCACAGTGTGTCAGTCTATTACAGTGTGTCAGTGTATTACAGTGTGTCAGTGTATTACAGTGTGTCAGTGTGTTACAGTGTGTCAGTATATTACAGTGTGTCAGTGTGTTACAGTGTGTCAGTGTGTTACAGTGTGTCAGTATATCACAGTGTGTCAGTGTATTACAGTGTTTCAGTGTATTACAGTGTGTCAGTGTGTTACAGTGTGTCAGTATATTACAGTGTGTCAGTGTGTTACAGTGTGTCAGTGTATTACAGTGTGTCAGTGTGTTACAGTGTGTCAGTGTATTGCAGTGTGTCAGTGTGTTAGTGTGTCAGTGTATTTCAGTGTGTCAGTGTGTTACAGTGTGTCAGTATATTACAGTGTGTCAGTGTGTTACACTGTGTCAGTGTGTTACACTGTGTCAGTGTATTACAGTGTGTCAGTGTATTACAGTGTGTGTCAGTATATTACACTGTGTCCGTGCGTTACAGTGTGTCAGTGCATTACAGTGTATCAGTGTATTGCAGTGTGTCAGTATGTTACAGTGTGTCAGTATGTTACAGTGTGTCAGTATGTTACAGTGTGTCAGTGTGTTACAGTGTGTCAGTGTATTACAGTGTGTCAGTGTATTACAGTGTGTCAGTGTGATACAGTGTGTCAGTGTATTACAGTGTGTCAGTGTGTTACAGTGTGTCAGTATATTGCAGTGTGTCAGTGTGATACAGTGTGTCAGTATATTACAGTGTGTCAGTATATTACAGTGTGTCAGTGTGTTACAGTGTGTCAGTGTGTTACAGTGTGTCAGTGTATTACAGTGTGTCAGTGTATTACAGTGTATTACAGTGTGTCAGTGTGTTACAGTGTGTCAGTATATTAGTGTGTCAGTGTGTTACAGTGTGTCAGTGTATTACAGTGTGTCAGTATATTACAGTGTGTTACAGTGTGTCAGTATATTACAGTGTGTCAGTGTATAACAGTGTGTCAGTGTATTACAGTGTGTCAGTGTATTACAGTGTGTCAGTGTGTTACAGTGTGTCAGTATATTACAGTGTGTCAGTGTGATACAGTGTGTCAGTATATTACAGTGTGTCAGTATATTACAGTGTGTCAGTGTGATACAGTGTGTCAGTATATTACAGTGTGTCAGTATATTACAGTGTGTCAGTGTGTTACAGTGTGTCAGTGTATTACAGTGTGTTAGTATATTACAGTGTGTCAGTGTATTACACTATGTCAGTGTGTTACAGTATGTCAGTATATTACAGTGTGTCAGTGTATTACAGTGTGTCCGTGTATTACAGTGTGTCAGTATATTACAGTGTGTCACTGTGTTACAGTGTGTCAGTGTGTTACAGTGTGTCAGTATATTACAGTGTGTCAGTGTGATACAGTGTGTCAGTATATTACAGTGTGTCAGTATATTACAGTGTGTCAGTGTGTTACAGTGTGTCAGTATATTACAGTGTGTCAGTGTGATACAGTGTGTCAGTATATTACAGTGTGTCAGTGTATTACAGTGTGTCAGTGTGTTACAGTGTTTCAGTATATTACAGTGTGTCAGTGTATTACAGTGTGTTACAGTGTGTCAGTATATCACAGTGTGTCAGTGTATTACAGTGTGTCAGTGTATTACAGTGTGTCAGTGTGTTACAGTGTGTCAGTGTATTACAGTGGGTCAGTGTGTTACAGTGTGTCAGTGTGTTACAGTGTGTCAGTGTATTACAGTGTGTCAGTGTATTGCAGTGTGTCAGTGTGTTAGTGTGTCAGTGTATTACAGTGTGTCAGTGTGTTACAGTGTGTCAGTATATTACAGTGTGTCAGTGTGTTGCAGAGTGACAGTGTGTTACAGTGTGTCAGTGTGTTACACTGTGTCATTGTGTTACACTGTGTCAGTGTATTACAGTGTGTCAGTGTATTACAGTGTGTGTCAGTATATTACACTGTGTCCGTGCGTTACAGTGTGTCAGTGCATTACAGTGTATCAGTGTATTGCAGTGTGTCAGTATGTTACAGTGTGTCAGTATATTAGTGTGTCAGTATATTACAGTGTGTCAGTGTGTTACAGTGTGTCAGTATATTACAGTGTGTCAGAGTGTAACAGTGTGTCAGTGTATTACAGTGTGTCAGTGTATTACACTGTGTCAGTGTGATACAGTGTGTCAGTGTATTACAGTGTGTCAGTGTGTTACAGTGTGTCAGTATATTGCAGTGTGTCAGTGTGTCAGTGTATTACAGTGTGTCAGTGTGATACAGTGTGTCAGTATATTACAGTGTGTCAGTGTATTACAGTGTGTCAGTGTGATACAGTGTGTCAGTATATTACAGTGTGTCAGTATATTACAGTGTATCATTGTGTTACAGTGTGTAACTGTGTTACAGTGTGTCAGTATATTACAGTGTGTCAGTGTATTACACTGTGTCAGTGTGATACAGTGTGTCAGTATATTACAGTGTGTCAGTGTGTTACAGTGTGTCTGTATATTACAGTGTGTCAGTATATTACAGTGTGTCAGTGTATTACAGTGTGTCAGTGTGTTACAGTATGTCAGTATATTACAGTGTGACAGTGTGATACAGTGTGTCAGTATATTACAGTGTGTCAGTATATTACAGTGTATCATTGTGTTACAGTGTGTAACTGAGTTACAGTGTGTCAGTATATTACAGTGTGTCAGTGTATTACAGTGTGTCAGTGTGATACATTGTGTCAGTATATTAGAGTGTGTCAGTGTGTTACAGTGTGTCAGTATATTACAGTGTGTCAGTGTATTACAGTGTGTCAGTGTGTTACAGTGTGTCAGTATATCACAGTGTGTCAGTGTATTACAGTGTGTCAGTATATTACAGTGTGTCAGTGTGTTACAGTGTGTCAGTGTATTACAGTGTGTCAGTGTATTACAGTGTGTCAGTGTGTTACAGTGTGTCAGTCTATCACAGTGTGTCAGTGTATCACAGTGTGTCAGTGTATTACAGTGTGTCAGTGTGTTACAGTGTGTCAGTGTATTACAGTGTGTCAGTGTGTTACAGTGTGTCAGTGTGTTACAGTGTGTTAGTGTGTTACAGTGTGTCAGTGTATTAGAGTGTGTCAGTGTGTTACAGTGTGTCAGTGTGTTACAGTGTATTACATTGTGTTAGTGTATTACAGTGTGTTAGTGTATTACAGTGTGTCAGTGTGTTACAGTGTGTTCGTATATTACAGTGTGTCAGTGTATTACAGTGTGTCAGTGTATTACAGTGTATTACAGTGTTTCAGTGTGTCAGTGTGTTACAGTGTGTCAGTGTATTACAGTGTGTCAGTGTATTGCTATGTGTTACAGTGTGTCAGTGTGTTACAGTGTGCCAGTGTATTACAGTGTATTACAGTGTGTCAGTGTGTTACAGTGTGTCAGTGTATTACAGTGTGTCAGTGTGTTACAGTGTGTCAGTGTATTACAGTGTCTCAGTGTATTACAGTGTGTCAGTGTATTACAGTGTATTACAGTGTGTCAGTGTATTGCAGTGTGTCAGTGTATTACAGTGTGTCAGTGTATTACAGTGTATTACAGTGTGTCAGTGTGTTACAGTGTGTCAGTGTGTTACAGTGTGTCAGTGTATTAGAGTGTGTCAGTGTATTGCAGTGTGTCACTGTGTTAGTGTGTCAGTGTGTTACAGTGTGTCAGTGTGTTACAGTGTGTCAATGTGTTGCAGAGTGTCAGTGTATTACAGAGTGACAGTGTGTTACAGTGTGTCAGTGTATTACAGTGTGTCAGTGTATTACAGTGTGTGTCAGTATATTACACTGTGTCCGTGTGTTACAGTGTGTCAGTGCATTACAGTGTATCAGTGTATTGCAGTGTGTCAGTGTGTTACAGTGTGTCAGTATATTAGTGTGTCAGTGTGTTACAGTGTGTCAGTATATTACAGTGTGTCAGTGTATTACAGTGTGTCAGTATATTACAGTGTGTCAGTGTGTTACAGTGTGTCAGTATATTACAGTGTGTCAGTGTTACAGTGTGTCAGTGTATTACAGTGTGTCAGTGTATTACAGTGTGTCAGTGTGATACAGTGTGTCTGTGTATTACAGTGTGTCAGTGTGTTACAGTGTGTCAGTATATTACAGTGTGTCAGTGTGATACAGTGTGTCAGTATATTACAGTGTGTCAGTGTATTACTGTGTTTCAGTGTGTTACAGTGTGTCAGTGTATTACAGTGTGTTAGTATATTACAGTGTGTCAGTGTATTACACTGTGTCAGTGTGATACAGTGTGTCAGTATATTACAGTGTGTCAGTGTGTTACAGTATGTCTGTATATTACAGTGTGTCAGTATATTACAGTGTGTCAGTGTATTACAGTGTGTCAGTGTGTTACAGTATGTCAGTATATTACAGTGTGTCAGTGTATTACAGTGTGTCAGTGTGATACAGTGTGTCAGTATATTACAGTGTGTCAGTATATTACAGTGTATCATTGTGTTACAGTGTGTAACTGTGTTACAGTGTGTCAGTATATTACAGTGTGTCAGTGTGATACAGTGTGTCAGTATATTAGAGTGTGTCAGTGTGTTACAGTGTGTCAGTATATTACAGTGTGTCAGTATATTACAGTGTGTCAGTGTGTTACAGTGTGTCAGTGTATTACAGTGTGTCAGTGTGTTACAGTGTGTCAGTATATCACAGTGTGTCAGTGTATTACAGTGTGTCAGTGTATTACAGTGTGTCAGTGTGTTACAGTGTGTCAGTATATTACAGTGTGTCAGTGTGTTACAGTGTGTCAGTGTGTTACAGTGTGTCAGTGTATTACAGTGTGTCAGTGTGTTACAGTGTGTCAGTGTATTGCAGTGTGTCAGTGTGTTAGTGTGTCAGTGTATTTCAGTGTGTCAGTGTGTTACAGTGTGTCAGTATATTACAGTGTGTCAGTGTGTTACAGTGTGTCAGTGTGTTACACTGTGTCAGTGTATTACAGTGTGTCAGTGTATTACAGTGTGTGTCAGTATATTACACTGTGTCCGTGCGTTACAGTGTGTCAGTGCATTACAGTGTATCAGTGTATTGCAGTGTGTCAGTATGTTACAGTGTGTCAGTATATTAGTGTGTCAGTGTGTTACAGTGTGTCAGTATATTACAGTGTGTCAGTATATTACAGTGTGTCAGTGTGTTACAGTGTGTCAGTATATTACAGTGTGTCAGTGTGTTACAGTGTGTCAGTGTATTACAGTGTGTCAGTGTATTACAGTGTGTCAGTGTGATACAGTGTGTCAGTGTATTACAGTGTGTCAGTGTGTTACAGTGTGTCAGTATATTGCAGTGTGTCAGTGTGATACAGTGTGTCAGTATATTACAGTGTGTCAGTATATTACAGTGTGTCAGTGTGTTACAGTGTGTCAGTGTGTTACAGTGTGTCAGTGTATTACAGTGTGTCAGTGTATTACAGTGTATTACAGTGTGTCAGTGTGTTACAGTGTGTCAGTATATTAGTGTGTCACTGTGTTACAGTGTGTCAGTGTATTACAGTGTGTCAGTATATTACAGTGTGTTACAGTGTGTCAGTATATTACAGTGTGTCAGTGTGTTACAGTGTGTCAGTGTATAACAGTGTGTCAGTGTATTACAGTGTGTCAGTGTATTACAGTGTGTCAGTGTGATACAGTGTGTCAGTGTATTACAGTGTGTCAGTGTGTTACAGTGTGTCAGTATATTACAGTGTGTCAGTGTGATACAGTGTGTCAGTATATTACAGTGTGTCAGTATGTTACAGGGTGTCAGTGTATTACAGTGTGTTAGTATATTACAGTGTGTCAGTGTATTACACTGTGTCAGTGTGATACAGTGTGTCAGTATATTACAGTGTGTCAGTATATTACAGTGTGTCAGTGTATTACACTATGTCAGTGTGTTACAGTATGTCAGTATATTACAGTGTGTCAGTGTATTACAGTGTGTCCGTGTATTACAGTGTGTCAGTATATTACAGTGTGTCACTGTGTTACAGTGTGTCCCTGTGTTACAGTGTGTCAGTATATTACAGTGTCAGTGTGATACAGTGTGTCAGTATATTACAGTGTGTCAGTATATTACAGTGTGTCAGTGTGTTACAGTGTGTCAGTATATTACAGTGTGTCAGTGTGATACAGTGTGTCAGTATATTACAGTGTGTCAGTGTATTACAGTGTGTCAGTGTGTTACAGTGTGTCAGTAAATTACAGTGTGTCAGTATATTACAATGTGTCAGTGTATTACAGTGTGTCAGTGAGTTACAGTATCTCAGTATATTACAGTGTGTCAGTGTGTTACAGTGTGTCAGTGTTTTACAGTGTGTCAGTGTGATACAGTGTGTCAGTATATTACAGTGTGTCAGTGTATTACAGTGTGTCAGTGTATTACAGTGTGTCAGTGTGTTACAGTGTGTCAGTGTGATACAGTGTGTCAGTGTGATACAGTGTGTCAGCATATTACACTGTGTCAGTGTGTTACAGTGTGTCAGTGTATTACACTGTGTCAGTGTGTTACAGTGTGTCAGTGTGTTGCAGAGTGTCAGTGTGTTGCAGAGTGTCAGTGTATTACAGAGTGACAGTGTGTTACAGTTTTTCAGTGTGATACAGTGTGTCTGTGTATTACAGTGTGTCAGTGTGTTACAGTGTGTCAGTATATTACAGTGTGTCAGTGTGATACAGTGTGTCAGTGTATTACAGTGTGTCAGTGTATTACAGTGTGTGTCAGTATATTACACTGTGTCCGTGTGTTACAGTGTGTCAGTGCATTACAGTGTATCAGTGTATTGCAGTGTGTCAGTATATTAGTGTGTCAGTGTGTTACAGTGTGTCAGTATATTACAGTGTGTCAGTGTATTACAGTGTGTCAGTATATTACAGTGTGTCAGTGTGTTACAGTGTGTCAGTATATTACAGTGTGTCAGTGTGTTACAGTGTGTCAGTGTATTACAGTGTGTCAGTGTATTACACTATGTCAGTGTGTTACAGTATGTCAGTATATTACAGTGTGTCAGTGTATTACAGTGTGTCCGTGTATTACAGTGTGTCAGTATATTACAGTGTGTCACTGTGTTACAGTGTGTCACTGTGTTACAGTGTGTCAGTATATTACAGTGTCAGTGTGATACAGTGTGTCAGTATATTACAGTGTGTCAGTATATTACAGTGTGTCAGTGTGTTACAGTGTGTCAGTATATTACAGTGTGTCAGTGTGATACAGTGTGTCAGTATATTACAGTGTGTCAGTGTATTACAGTGTGTCAGTGTGTTACAGTGTGTCAGTAAATTACAGTGTGTCAGTATATTACAATGTGTCAGTGTATTACAGTGTGTCAGTGAGTTACAGTATCTCAGTATATTACAGTGTGTCAGTGTGTTACAGTGTGTCAGTGTTTTACAGTGTGTCAGTGTGATACAGTGTGTCAGTATATTACAGTGTGTCAGTGTATTACAGTGTGTCAGTGTATTACAGTGTGTCAGTGTGTTACAGTGTGTCAGTGTGATACAGTGTGTCAGTGTGATACAGTGTGTCAGCATATTACACTGTGTCAGTGTGTTACAGTGTGTCAGTGTATTACACTGTGTCAGTGTGTTACAGTGTGTCAGTGTGTTGCAGAGTGTCAGTGTGTTGCAGAGTGTCAGTGTATTACAGAGTGACAGTGTGTTACAGTTTTTCAGTGTGATACAGTGTGTCTGTGTATTACAGTGTGTCAGTGTGTTACAGTGTGTCAGTATATTACAGTGTGTCAGTGTGATACAGTGTGTCAGTGTATTACAGTGTGTCAGTGTATTACAGTGTGTGTCAGTATATTACACTGTGTCCGTGTGTTACAGTGTGTCAGTGCATTACAGTGTATCAGTGTATTGCAGTGTGTCAGTATATTAGTGTGTCAGTGTGTTACAGTGTGTCAGTATATTACAGTGTGTCAGTGTATTACAGTGTGTCAGTATATTACAGTGTGTCAGTGTGTTACAGTGTGTCAGTATATTACAGTGTGTCAGTGTGTTACAGTGTGTCAGTGTATTACAGTGTGTCAGTGTGATACAGTGTGTCTGTGTATTACAGTGTGTCAGTGTGTTACAGTGTGTCAGTATATTACAGTGTGTCAGTGTGATACAGTGTGTCAGTATATTACAGTGTGTCAGTGTGTTACAGTTTGTCAGTGTATTACAGTGTGTTAGTATATTTCAGTGTGTCAGTGTATTACACTGTGTCAGTGTGATACAGTGTGTCAGTATATTACAGTGTGTCAGTGTGTTACAGTATGTCTGTATATTACAGTGTGTCAGTATATTAGAGTGTGTCAGTGTGTCAGTGTGTTACAGTATGTCAGTGTATTACAGTGTGTCAGTGTATTACAGTGTGTCAGTGTGATACAGTGTGTCAGTATATTACAGTGATTCAGTATATTACAGTGTATCATTGTGTTACAGTGTGTAACTGTGTTACAGTGTGTCAGTATATTACAGTGTGTCAGTGTATTACAGTGTGTCAGTGTGATACAGTGTGTCAGTATATTAGAGTGTGTCAGTGTATTACAGTGTGTCAGTATATTACAGTGTGTCAGTATATTACAGTGTGTCAGTGTGTTACAGTGTGTCAGTGTATTACAGTGTGTCAGTGTGTTACAGTGTGTCAGTATATTACAGTGTGTCAGTGTGTTACAGTGTGTCAGTGTATTACAGTGTGTCAGTGTATTACAGTGTGTCAGTGTGTTACAGTGTGTCAGTGTATTACAGTGTGTCAGTGTGTTACAGTGTGTCAGTGTGTTAGTGTGTCAGTGTATTTCAGTGTGTCAGTGTGTTACAGTGTGTCAGTATATTACAGTGTGTCAGTGTGTTACAGTGTGTCAGTGTGTTACACTGTGTCAGTGTGTTACACTGTGTCAGTGTATTACAGTGTGTCAGTGTATTACAGTGTGTGTCAGTATATTACACTGTGTCCGTGCGTTACAGTGTGTCAGTGCATTACAGTGTATCAGTGTACTGCAGTGTGTCAGTATGTTACAGTGTGTCAGTATATTAGTGTGTCAGTGTGTTACAGTGTGTCAGTATATTACAGTGTGTCAGTATATTACAGTGTGTCAGTGTGTTACAGTGTGTCAGTATATTACAGTGTGTCAGTGTGTTACAGTGTGTCAGTGTATTACAGTGTGTCAGTGTATTACAGTGTGTCAGTGTGATACAGTGTGTCAGTGTATTACAGTGTGTCAGTGTGTTACAGTGTGTCAGTATATTGCAGTGTGTCAGTGTGATACAGTGTGTCAGTATATTACAGTGTGTCAGTGTATTACAGTGTGTCAGTGTATTACAGTGTATTACAGTGTGTCACAGTGTGTCAGTATATTAGTGTGTCAGTGTGTTACAGTGTGTCAGTGTATTACAGTGTGTCAGTATATTACAGTGTGTCAGTATATTACAGTGTGTCAGTGTGTTACAGTGTGTCAGTGTATAACAGTGTGTCAGTGTATTACAGTGTGTCAGTGTATTACAGTGTGTCAGTGTGATACAGTGTGTCAGTGTATTACAGTGTGTCAGTGTGTTACAGTGTGTCAGTATATTACAGTGTGTCAGTGTGATACAGTGTGTCAGTATATTACAGTGTGTCAGTGTGTTACAGTGTGTCAGTGTATTACAGTGTGTTAGTATATTACAGTGTGTCAGTGTATTACACTGTGTCAGTGTGATACAGTGTGTCAGTATATTACAGTGTGTCAGTATATTACAGTGTGTCAGTGTATTACACTATGTCAGTGTGTTACAGTATGTCAGTATATTACAGTGTGTCAGTGTATTACAGTGTGTCAGTGTATTACAGTGTGTCAGTATATTACAGTGTGTCACTGTGTTACAGTGTGTCAGTATATTACAGTGTGTCAGTATATTACAGTGTGTCAGTGTGATACAGTGTGTCAGTATATTACAGTGTGTCAGTATATTACAGTGTGTCAGTGTGTTACAGTGTGTCAGTATATTACAGTGTGTCAGTGTGATACAGTGTGTCAGTATATTACAGTGTGTTACAGTGTTTCAGTATATTACAGTGTGTCAGTATATTACAATGTGTCAGTGTATTACAGTGTGTCAGTGTGTTACAGTATCTCAGTATATTACAGTGTGTCAGTGTGTTACAGTGTGTCAGTGTATTACAGTGTGTCAGTGTGATACAGTGTGTCAGTATATTACAGTGTGTCAGTATATTACAATGTGTCAGTGTATTACAGTGTGTCAGTGTGTTACAGTATCTCAGTATATTACAGTGTGTCACTGTGTTACAATGTGTCACTGTGTTACAGTGTGTCAGTGTATTACAGTGTGTCAGTGTATTACAGTGTGTCAGTGTATTACAGTGTGTCATTGTGTTACAGTGTGTCAGTATATTACAGTGTGTCAGTATATTACAATGTGTCAGTGTATTACAGTGTGTCAGTGTGTTACAGTATCTCAGTATATTACAGTGTGTCAGTGTGTTACAGTGTGTCAGTGTATTACAGTGTGTCAGTGTGATACAGTGTGTCAGTATATTACAGTGTGTCAGTGTATTACAGTGTGTCAGTGTATTACAGTGTGTCAGTGCGTCAGTGTGATACAGTGTGTCAGTGTGATACAGTGTGTCAGTGTGTTACAGTGTGTCAGTGTATTACAGTGTGTCAGTATATTACAGTGTGTCAGTGTATTACAGTGTGTCCGTGTGATACAGTGTGTCAGTATATTACAGTGTGTCAGTGTGTTTCAGTGTGTCAGTATATTACAGTTTGTCAGTATACTACAGTGTGTTAGTGTGTTACAGTGTCAGTGTATTACAGTGTGTCAGTATATTACAGTGTGTCAGTGTGTTACAGTGTGTTAGTGTGTTACAGCATGTCAGTGTATTACAGTGTGTCAGTGTGTTACAGTGTGTCAGTGTATTACAGTGTGTCAGTCTATCACAGTGTGTCAGTGTATCACAGTGTGTCAGTGTATTACAGTGTGTCAGTGTGTTACACTGTGTCAGTGTATTACAGTGTGTCAGTGTGTTACAGTGTGTCAGTGTGTTACACTGTGTCAGTGTGTTACAGTGTGTCAGTGTATTAGAGTGTGTCAGTGTATTAGAGTGTGTCAGTGTTTTACAGTGTGTCAGTGTGTTACAGTGTATTACATTGTGTTAGTGTATTACAGTGTGTTAGTGTATTACAGAGTGTCAGTGTGTTACAGTGTGTTCGTATATTACAGTGTGTCAGTGTATTACAGTGTGTCAGTGTGTTTCAGTGTGTCAGTGTATTACAGTGTGTCAGTGTATTGCTGTGTGTTACAGTGTGTCAGTGTATTACAGTGTATTACAGTGTGTCAGTGTGTTACAGTGCGTCAGTGTATTACAGTGTATTACAGTGTGTCAGTGTGTTACAGTGTGTCAGTGTGTTACAGTGTGTCAGTGTATTACAGTGTGTCAGTGTGTTACAGTGTGTCAGTGTATTACAGTGTATTACAGTGTGTCAGTGTATTACAGTGTGTCAGTGTATTACAGTGTGTCAGTGTATTACAGTGGATTACAGTGTGTCAGTCTATTACAGTGTGTCAGTGTGTTACAGTGTGTCAGTGTATTGCAGTGTGTCAGTGTGTTAGTGTGCCAGTGAATTACAGTGTGTCAGTGTGTTACAGTGTGTCAGTGTGTCAGTGTGTTACAGTGTGTCAGTATATTGCAGTGTGTCAGTGTGTTGCAGAGTGTCAGTGTATTACAGAGTGACAGTGTGTTACAGTGTGTCAGTGTATTACAGTGTGACAGTGTATTACAGTGTGTCAGAGTATTACAGTGTGTGTCAGTATATTGCACTGTGTCCGTGCGTTACAGTGTGTCAGTGCATTACAGTGTATCAGTGTATTGCAGTGTGTCAGTGTGTTACAGTGTGTCAGTATATTAGTGTGTCAGTGTGTTACAGTTTGTCAGTATATTACAGTGTGTCAGTGTCTTACAGTGTGTCAGTATATTACAGTGTGTCAGTGTGTTACAGTGTGTCTGTATATTACAGTGTGTCAGTATATTACAGTGTGTCAGTGTATTACAGTGTGTCAGTGTATTACAGTGTGTCAGTGTGATACAGTGTGTCAGTGTATTACAGTGTGTCAGTGTGTTACAGTGTGTCAGTATATTACAGTGTGTCAGTATATTACAGTGTGTCAATATATTACAGTGTGTCAGTGTGTTACAGTGTGTTAGTATATTACAGTGTGTCAGTGTATTACACTGTGTCAGTGTGATACAGTGTTTCAGTATATTACAGTGTGTCAGTGTGTTACAGTGTGTCAGTATCTTACAGTGTGTCAGTGTATTACAGTGTGTCAGTGTGTTACAGTATGTCAGTATGTTACAGTGTGTCAGTGTATTACAGTGTGTGAGTGTGATACAGTGTGTCAGCATATTACAGTGTGTCAGTATATTACAGTGTATCATTGTGTTACAGTGTGTAATTGTGTTACAGTGTGTCAGTATATTACAGTGTGTCCGTGTATTACAGTGTGTCAGTGTGATACATTGTATCAGTGTATTACAGTGTGTCAGTGTGTTACAGTGTGTCAGTATATCACAGTGTGTCAGTGTATTACAGTGTGTCAGTGTATTACAGTGTGTCAGTGTGTTACAGTGTGTCAGTGTATTACAGTTTGTCAGTGTATTACAGTGTGTCAGTGTGTTACAGTGTGTCAGTGTGTTACAGTGTGTCAGTGTATTACAGTGTGTCAGTGTATTGCAGTGTGTCAGTGTGTTACAGTGTGTCAGTACATTAGTGTGTCAGTGTGATACAGTGTGTCAGCATATTACAGTGTGTCAGTGTATTACAGTGTGTCAGTGTATTACAGTGTGTCCGTGTGATACAGTGTGTCAGTATATTACAGTGTGTCAGTGTGTTTCAGTGTGTCAGTATATTACAGTTTGTCAGTATATTACAGTGTGTTAGTGTGTTACAGTGTGTCAGTGTATTACAGTGTGTCAGTATATTACAGTGTGTCAGTGTGTTACAGTGTGTTAGTGTGTTAGAGTGTGTCAGTGTATTACAGTGTGTCAGTGTGTTACAGTGTGTCAGTGTATTACAGTGTGTCAGTCTATCACAGTGTGTCAGTGTATCACAGTGTGTCAGTGTATTACAGTGTGTCAGTGTGTTACACTGTGTCAGTGTATTACAGTGTGTCACTGTGTTACAGTGTGTCAGTGTGTTACACTGTGTCAGTGTGTTACAGTGTGTCAGTGTATTAGAGTGTGTCAGTGTTTTACAGTGTGTCAGTGTGTTACAGTATATTACATTGTGTTAGTGTATTACAGTGTGTTAGTGTATTACAGTGTGTCAGTGTGTTACAGTGTGTTCGTATATTACAGTGTGTCAGTGTATTACAGTGTGTCAGTGTATTACAGTGTGTCAGTGTGATACAGTGTGTCAGTGTATTACAGTGTGTCAGTGTGTTACAGTGTGTCAGTATATTACAGTGTGTCAGTATATTACAGTGTGTCAATATATTACAGTGTGTCAGTGTGTTACAGTGTGTTAGTATATTACAGTGTGTCAGTGTATTACACTGTGTCAGTGTGATACAGTGTTTCAGTATATTACAGTGTGTCAGTGTGTTACAGTGTGTCTGTATATTACAGTGTGTCAGTATCTTACAGTGTGTCGGTGTATTACAGTGTGTCAGTGTGTTACAGTATGTCAGTATATTACAGTGTGTCAGTGTATTACAGTGTGTCAGTGTGATACAGTGTGTCAGCATATTACAGTGTGTCAGTATATTACAGTGTATCATTGTGTTACAGTGTGTAACTGTGTTACAGTGTGTCAGTATATTACAGTGTGTCCGTGTATTACAGTGTGTCAGTGTGATACATTGTGTCAGTATATTAGAGTGTGTCAGTGTGTTACAGTGTGTCAGTATATTACAGTGCGTCAGTGTATTACAGTGTGTCAGTGTGTTACAGTGTGTCAGTATATCACAGTGTGTCAGTGTATTACAGTGTGTCAGTGTATTACAGTTTGTCAGTGTGTTACAGTGTGTCAGTGTATTACAGTTTGTCAGTGTATTACAGTGTGTCAGTGTGTTACAGTGTGTCAGTGTATTACAGTGTGTCAGTGTATTGCAGTGTGTCAGTGTGTTACAGTGTGTCAGTATATTAGTGTGTCAGTGTGATACAGTGTGTCAGCATATTACAGTGTGTCAGTGTATTACAGTGTGTCAGTATATTACAGTGTGTCAGTGTATTACAGTGTGTCCGTGTGATACAGTGTGTCAGTATATTACAGTCTGTCAGTGTGTTTCAGTGTGTCAGTATATTACAGTTTGTCAGTATATTACAGTGTGTTAGTGTGTTACAGTGTGTCAGTGTATTACAGTGTGTCAGTATATTACAGTGTGTCAGTGTGTTACAGTGTGTTAGTGTGTTAGAGTGTGTCAGTGTATTACAGTGTGTCAGTGTGTTACAGTGTGTCAGTGTATTACAGTGTGTCAGTCTATCACAGTGTGTCAGTGTATCACAGTGTGTCAGTGTATTACAGTGTGTCAGTGTGTTACACTGTGTCAGTGTATTACAGTGTGTCACTGTGTTACAGTGTGTCAGTGTGTTACACTGTGTCAGTGTGTTACAGTGTGTCAGTGTATTAGAGTGTGTCAGTGTTTTACAGTGTGTCAGTGTGTTACAGTATATTACAGTGTGTTAGTGTATTACAGTGTGTTAGTGTATTACAGTGTGTCAGTGTGTTACAGTGTGTTCGTATATTACAGTGTGTCAGTGTATTACAGTGTGTCAGTGTGTCATTGTGTTACAGTGTGTCAGTGTATTACAGTGTGTCAGTGTATTGCAGTGTGTTACAGTGTGTCAGTGTATTACAGTGTATTACAGTGTGTCAGTGTGTTACAGTGTGTCAGTGTATTACCGTGTATTACAGTGTGTCAGTGTATTACAGTGTGTCAGTGTGTTACAGTGTGTCAGTGTATTACAGTGTGTCAGTGTGTTACAGTGTGTCAGTGTATTACAGTGTATTACAGTGTGTCAGTGTATTACAGTGTGTCAGTGTATTGCAGTGTGTCAGTGTATTACAGTGTATTACAGTGTGTTACAGTGTGTCAGTATATTACAGTGTGTCAGTATATTACAGTGTGTCAGTGTGTTACAGTGTGTCAGTATATTACAGTGTGTCAGTGTGATACAGTGTGTCAGTATATTACAGTGTGTCAGTGTATTACAGTGTGTCAGTGTGTTACAGTGTTTCAGTATATTACAGTGTGTCAGAGTATTACAGTGTGTCAGTGTATTACAGTGTGTCAGTGTGTTACAGTGTGTCAGTATATTACAGTGTGTCAGTGTGATACAGTGTGTCAGTATATTACAGTGTGTCAGTATATTACAGTGTGTCAGTGTGTTACAGTGTGTCAGTGTATTACAGTGTGTTAGTATATTACAGTGTGTCAGTGTATTACACTGTGTCAGTGTGATACAGTGTGTCAGTATATTACAGTGTGTCAGTATATTACAGTGTGTCAGTGTATTACACTATGTCAGTGTGTTACAGTATGTCAGTATATTACAGTGTGTCAGTGTATTACAGTGTATCAGTGTATTGCAGTGTGTCAGTATGTTACAGTGTGTCAGTATATTAGTGTGTCAGTGTGTTACAGTGTGTCAGTATATTACAGTGTGTCAGTATATTACAGTGTGTCAGTGTGTTACAGTGTGTCAGTATATTACAGTGTGTCAGTGTGTTACAGTGTGTCAGTGTATTACAGTGTGTCAGTGTATTACAGTGTGTCAGTGTGTTACAGTGTGTCAGTATATTACAGTGTGTCAGTGTGATACAGTGTGTCAGTATATTACAGTGTGTCAGTATATTACAGTGTGTCAGTGTGTTACAGTGTGTCAGTGTATTACAGTGTGTTAGTATATTACAGTGTGTCAGTGTATTACACTGTGTCAGTGTGATACAGTGTGTCAGTATATTACAGTGTGTCAGTATATTACAGTGTGTCAGTGTATTACACTATGTCAGTGTGTTACAGTATGTCAGTATATTACAGTGTGTCAGTGTATTACAGTGTATCAGTGTATTGCAGTGTGTCAGTATGTTACAGTGTGTCAGTATATTAGTGTGTCAGTGTGTTACAGTGTGTCAGTATATTACAGTGTGTCAGTATATTACAGTGTGTCAGTGTGTTACAGTGTGTCAGTATATTACAGTGTGTCAGTGTGTTACAGTGTGTCAGTGTATTACAGTGTGTCAGTGTATTACAGTGTGTCAGTGTGATACAGTGTGTCAGTGTATTACAGTGTGTCAGTGTGTTACTGTGTGTCAGTATATTGCAGTGTGTCAGTGTGATACAGTGTGTCAGTATATTACAGTGTGTCAGTATATTACAGTGTGTCAGTGTGTTACAGTGTGTCAGTGTGTTACAGTGTGTCAGTGTATTACAGTGTATTACAGTGTGTCAGTGTGTTACAGTGTGTCAGTATATTAGTGTGTCAGTGTGTTACAGTGTGTCAGTGTATTACAGTGTGTCAGTATATTACAGTGTGTTACAGTGTGTCAGTATATTACAGTGTGTCAGTGTGTTACAGTGTGTCAGTGTATAACAGTGTGTCAGTGTATTACAGTGTGTCAGTGTATTACAGTGTGTCAGTGTGATACAGTGTGTCAGTGTATTACAGTGTGTCAGTGTGTTACAGTGTGTCAGTATATTACAGTGTGTCAGTGTGATACAGTGTGTCAGTATATTACAGTGTGTCAGTATATTACAGTGTGTCAGTGTGTTACAGTGTGTCAGTGTACTACAGTGTGTTAGTATATTACAGTGTGTCAGTGTATTACACTGTGTCAGTGTGATACAGTGTGTCAGTATATTACAGTGTGTCGGTATATTACAGTGTGTCAGTGTATTACACTATGTCAGTGTGTTACAGTATGTCAGTATATTTCAGTGTGTCAGTGTATTACAGTGTGTCCGTGTATTACAGTGGGTCAGTATATTACAGTGTGTCACTGTGTTACAGTGTGTCACTGTGTTACAGTGTGTCAGTATATTACAGTGTGTCAGTGTGATACAGTGTGTCAGTATATTGCAGTGTGTCAGTATATTACAGTGTGTCAGTATATTACAGTGTGTCAGTGTGATGCAGTGTGTCAGTATATTACAGTGTGTCAGTGTATTACAGTGTGTCAGTGTGTTACAGTGTTTCAGTATATTACAGTGTGTCAGTGTATTACAGTGTGTTACAGTGTGTCAGTATATCACAGTGTGTCAGTCTATTACAGTGTGTCAGTGTATTACAGTGTGTCAGTGTATTACAGTGTGTCAGTGTGTTACAGTGTGTCAGTATATTACAGTGTGTCAGTGTGTTACAGTGTGTCAGTGTGTTACAGTGTGTCAGTATATCACAGTGTGTCAGTGTATTACAGTGTTTCAGTGTATTACAGTGTGTCAGTGTGTTACAGTGTGTCAGTATATTACAGTGTGTCAGTGTGTTACAGTGTGTCAGTGTATTACAGTGTGTCAGTGTGTTACAGTGTGTCAGTGTATTGCAGTGTGTCAGTGTGTTAGTGTGTCAGTGTATTTCAGTGTGTCAGTGTGTTACAGTGTGTCAGTATATTACAGTGTGTCAGTGTGTTACACTGTGTCAGTGTGTTACACTGTGTCAGTGTATTACAGTGTGTCAGTGTATTACAGTGTGTGTCAGTATATTACACTGTGTCCGTGCGTTACAGTGTGTCAGTGCATTACAGTGTATCAGTGTATTGCAGTGTGTCAGTATGTTACAGTGTGTCAGTATGTTACAGTGTGTCAGTATGTTACAGTGTGTCAGTGTGTTACAGTGTGTCAGTGTATTACAGTGTGTCAGTGTATTACAGTGTGTCAGTGTGATACAGTGTGTCAGTGTATTACAGTGTGTCAGTGTGTTACAGTGTGTCAGTATATTGCAGTGTGTCAGTGTGATACAGTGTGTCAGTATATTACAGTGTGTCAGTATATTACAGTGTGTCAGTGTGTTACAGTGTGTCAGTGTGTTACAGTGTGTCAGTGTATTACAGTGTGTCAGTGTATTACAGTGTATTACAGTGTGTCAGTGTGTTACAGTGTGTCAGTATATTAGTGTGTCAGTGTGTTACAGTGTGTCAGTGTATTACAGTGTGTCAGTATATTACAGTGTGTTACAGTGTGTCAGTATATTACAGTGTGTCAGTGTATAACAGTGTGTCAGTGTATTACAGTGTGTCAGTGTATTACAGTGTGTCAGTGTGTTACAGTGTGTCAGTATATTACAGTGTGTCAGTGTGATACAGTGTGTCAGTATATTACAGTGTGTCAGTATATTACAGTGTGTCAGTGTGATACAGTGTGTCAGTATATTACAGTGTGTCAGTATATTACAGTGTGTCAGTGTGTTACAGTGTGTCAGTGTATTACAGTGTGTTAGTATATTACAGTGTGTCAGTGTATTACACTATGTCAGTGTGTTACAGTATGTCAGTATATTACAGTGTGTCAGTGTATTACAGTGTGTCCGTGTATTACAGTGTGTCAGTATATTACAGTGTGTCACTGTGTTACAGTGTGTCAGTGTGTTACAGTGTGTCAGTATATTACAGTGTGTCAGTGTGATACAGTGTGTCAGTATATTACAGTGTGTCAGTATATTACAGTGTGTCAGTGTGTTACAGTGTGTCAGTATATTACAGTGTGTCAGTGTGATACAGTGTGTCAGTATATTACAGTGTGTCAGTGTATTACAGTGTGTCAGTGTGTTACAGTGTTTCAGTATATTACAGTGTGTCAGTGTATTACAGTGTGTTACAGTGTGTCAGTATATCACAGTGTGTCAGTGTATTACAGTGTGTCAGTGTATTACAGTGTGTCAGTGTGTTACAGTGTGTCAGTGTATTACAGTGGGTCAGTGTGTTACAGTGTGTCAGTGTGTTACAGTGTGTCAGTGTATTACAGTGTGTCAGTGTATTGCAGTGTGTCAGTGTGTTAGTGTGTCAGTGTATTACAGTGTGTCAGTGTGTTACAGTGTGTCAGTATATTACAGTGTGTCAGTGTGTTGCAGAGTGACAGTGTGTTACAGTGTGTCAGTGTGTTACACTGTGTCATTGTGTTACACTGTGTCAGTGTATTACAGTGTGTCAGTGTATTACAGTGTGTGTCAGTATATTACACTGTGTCCGTGCGTTACAGTGTGTCAGTGCATTACAGTGTATCAGTGTATTGCAGTGTGTCAGTATGTTACAGTGTGTCAGTATATTAGTGTGTCAGTATATTACAGTGTGTCAGTGTGTTACAGTGTGTCAGTATATTACAGTGTGTCAGAGTGTAACAGTGTGTCAGTGTATTACAGTGTGTCAGTGTATTACACTGTGTCAGTGTGATACAGTGTGTCAGTGTATTACAGTGTGTCAGTGTGTTACAGTGTGTCAGTATATTGCAGTGTGTCAGTGTGTCAGTGTATTACAGTGTGTCAGTGTGATACAGTGTGTCAGTATATTACAGTGTGTCAGTGTATTACAGTGTGTCAGTGTGATACAGTGTGTCAGTATATTACAGTGTGTCAGTATATTACAGTGTATCATTGTGTTACAGTGTGTAACTGTGTTACAGTGTGTCAGTATATTACAGTGTGTCAGTGTATTACACTGTGTCAGTGTGATACAGTGTGTCAGTATATTACAGTGTGTCAGTGTGTTACAGTGTGTCTGTATATTACAGTGTGTCAGTATATTACAGTGTGTCAGTGTATTACAGTGTGTCAGTGTGTTACAGTATGTCAGTATATTACAGTGTGACAGTGTGATACAGTGTGTCTGTATATTACAGTGTGTCAGTATATTACAGTGTATCATTGTGTTACAGTGTGTAACTGAGTTACAGTGTGTCAGTATATTACAGTGTGTCAGTGTATTACAGTGTGTCAGTGTGATACATTGTGTCAGTATATTAGAGTGTGTCAGTGTGTTACAGTGTGTCAGTATATTACAGTGTGTCAGTGTATTACAGTGTGTCAGTGTGTTACAGTGTGTCAGTATATCACAGTGTGTCAGTGTATTACAGTGTGTCAGTGTATTACAGTGTGTCAGTGTGTTACAGTGTGTCAGTGTATTACAGTGTGTCAGTGTATTACAGTGTGTCAGTGTGTTACAGTGTGTCAGTCTATCACAGTGTGTCAGTGTATCACAGTGTGTCAGTGTATTACAGTGTGTCAGTGTGTTACAGTGTGTCAGTGTATTACAGTGTGTCAGTGTGTTACAGTGTGTCAGTGTGTTACAGTGTGTTAGTGTGTTACAGTGTGTCAGTGTATTAGAGTGTGTCAGTGTGTTACAGTGTGTCAGTGTGTTACAGTGTATTACATTGTGTTAGTGTATTACAGTGTGTTAGTGTATTACAGTGTGTCAGTGTGTTACAGTGTGTTCGTATATTACAGTGTGTCAGTGTATTACAGTGTGTCAGTGTATTACAGTGTATTACAGTGTTTCAGTGTGTCAGTGTGTTACAGTGTGTCAGTGTATTACAGTGTGTCAGTGTATTGCTATGTGTTACAGTGTGTCAGTGTGTTACAGTGTGCCAGTGTATTACAGTGTATTACAGTGTGTCAGTGTGTTACAGTGTGTCAGTGTATTACAGTGTGTCAGTGTGTTACAGTGTGTCAGTGTATTACAGTGTCTCAGTGTATTACAGTGTGTCAGTGTATTACAGTGTATTACAGTGTGTCAGTGTATTGCAGTGTGTCAGTGTATTACAGTGTGTCAGTGTATTACAGTGTATTACAGTGTGTCAGTGTGTTACAGTGTGTCAGTGTGTTACAGTGTGTCAGTGTGTTACAGTGTGTCAGTGTATTAGAGTGTGTCAGTGTATTGCAGTGTGTCACTGTGTTAGTGTGTCAGTGTGTTACAGTGTGTCAGTGTGTTACAGTGTGTCAATGTGTTGCAGAGTGTCAGTGTATTACAGAGTGACAGTGTGTTACAGTGTGTCAGTGTATTACAGTGTGTCAGTGTATTACAGTGTGTGTCAGTATATTACACTGTGTCCGTGTGTTACAGTGTGTCAGTGCATTACAGTGTATCAGTGTATTGCAGTGTGTCAGTGTGTTACAGTGTGTCAGTATATTAGTGTGTCAGTGTGTTACAGTGTGTCAGTATATTACAGTGTGTCAGTGTATTACAGTGTGTCAGTATATTACAGTGTGTCAGTGTGTTACAGTGTGTCAGTATATTACAGTGTGTCAGTGTTACAGTGTGTCAGTGTATTACAGTGTGTCAGTGTATTACAGTGTGTCAGTGTGATACAGTGTGTCTGTGTATTACAGTGTGTCAGTGTGTTACAGTGTGTCAGTATATTACAGTGTGTCAGTGTGATACAGTGTGTCAGTATATTACAGTGTGTCAGTGTATTACTGTGTTTCAGTGTGTTACAGTGTGTCAGTGTATTACAGTGTGTTAGTATATTACAGTGTGTCAGTGTATTACACTGTGTCAGTGTGATACAGTGTGTCAGTATATTACAGTGTGTCAGTGTGTTACAGTATGTCTGTATATTACAGTGTGTCAGTATATTACAGTGTGTCAGTGTATTACAGTGTGTCAGTGTGTTACAGTATGTCAGTATATTACAGTGTGTCAGTGTATTACAGTGTGTCAGTGTGATACAGTGTGTCAGTATATTACAGTGTGTCAGTATATTACAGTGTATCATTGTGTTACAGTGTGTAACTGTGTTACAGTGTGTCAGTATATTACAGTGTGTCAGTGTGATACAGTGTGTCAGTATATTAGAGTGTGTCAGTGTGTTACAGTGTGTCAGTATATTACAGTGTGTCAGTATATTACAGTGTGTCAGTGTGTTACAGTGTGTCAGTGTATTACAGTGTGTCAGTGTGTTACAGTGTGTCAGTATATCACAGTGTGTCAGTGTATTACAGTGTGTCAGTGTATTACAGTGTGTCAGTGTGTTACAGTGTGTCAGTATATTACAGTGTGTCAGTGTGTTACAGTGTGTCAGTGTGTTACAGTGTGTCAGTGTATTACAGTGTGTCAGTGTGTTACAGTGTGTCAGTGTATTGCAGTGTGTCAGTGTGTTAGTGTGTCAGTGTATTTCAGTGTGTCAGTGTGTTACAGTGTGTCAGTATATTACAGTGTGTCAGTGTGTTACAGTGTGTCAGTGTGTTACACTGTGTCAGTGTATTACAGTGTGTCAGTGTATTACAGTGTGTGTCAGTATATTACACTGTGTCCGTGCGTTACAGTGTGTCAGTGCATTACAGTGTATCAGTGTATTGCAGTGTGTCAGTATGTTACAGTGTGTCAGTATATTAGTGTGTCAGTGTGTTACAGTGTGTCAGTATATTACAGTGTGTCAGTATATTACAGTGTGTCAGTGTGTTACAGTGTGTCAGTATATTACAGTGTGTCAGTGTGTTACAGTGTGTCAGTGTATTACAGTGTGTCAGTGTATTACAGTGTGTCAGTGTGATACAGTGTGTCAGTGTATTACAGTGTGTCAGTGTGTTACAGTGTGTCAGTATATTGCAGTGTGTCAGTGTGATACAGTGTGTCAGTATATTACAGTGTGTCAGTATATTACAGTGTGTCAGTGTGTTACAGTGTGTCAGTGTGTTACAGTGTGTCAGTGTATTACAGTGTGTCAGTGTATTACAGTGTATTACAGTGTGTCAGTGTGTTACAGTGTGTCAGTATATTAGTGTGTCACTGTGTTACAGTGTGTCAGTGTATTACAGTGTGTCAGTATATTACAGTGTGTTACAGTGTGTCAGTATATTACAGTGTGTCAGTGTGTTACAGTGTGTCAGTGTATAACAGTGTGTCAGTGTATTACAGTGTGTCAGTGTATTACAGTGTGTCAGTGTGATACAGTGTGTCAGTGTATTACAGTGTGTCAGTGTGTTACAGTGTGTCAGTATATTACAGTGTGTCAGTGTGATACAGTGTGTCAGTATATTACAGTGTGTCAGTATGTTACAGGGTGTCAGTGTATTACAGTGTGTTAGTATATTACAGTGTGTCAGTGTATTACACTGTGTCAGTGTGATACAGTGTGTCAGTATATTACAGTGTGTCAGTATATTACAGTGTGTCAGTGTATTACACTATGTCAGTGTGTTACAGTATGTCAGTATATTACAGTGTGTCAGTGTATTACAGTGTGTCCGTGTATTACAGTGTGTCAGTATATTACAGTGTGTCACTGTGTTACAGTGTGTCACTGTGTTACAGTGTGTCAGTATATTACAGTGTCAGTGTGATACAGTGTGTCATTATATTACAGTGTGTCAGTATATTACAGTGTGTCAGTGTGTTACAGTGTGTCAGTATATTACAGTGTGTCAGTGTGATACAGTGTGTCAGTATATTACAGTGTGTCAGTGTATTACAGTGTGTCAGTGTGTTACAGTGTGTCAGTAAATTACAGTGTGTCAGTATATTACAATGTGTCAGTGTATTACAGTGTGTCAGTGAGTTACAGTATCTCAGTATATTACAGTGTGTCAGTGTGTTACAGTGTGTCAGTGTTTTACAGTGTGTCAGTGTGATACAGTGTGTCAGTATATTACAGTGTGTCAGTGTATTACAGTGTGTCAGTGTATTACAGTGTGTCAGTGTGTTACAGTGTGTCAGTGTGATACAGTGTGTCAGTGTGATACAGTGTGTCAGCATATTACACTGTGTCAGTGTGTTACAGTGTGTCAGTGTATTACACTGTGTCAGTATATTACAGTGTGTCAGTGTATTACAGTGTGTCAGTGTGTTACAGTGTGTCAGTGTGTTGCAGAGTGTCAGTGTGTTGCAGAGTGTCAGTGTATTACAGAGTGACAGTGTGTTACAGTTTTTCAGTGTGATACAGTGTGTCTGTGTATTACAGTGTGTCAGTGTGTTACAGTGTGTCAGTATATTACAGTGTGTCAGTGTGATACAGTGTGTCAGTGTATTACAGTGTGTCAGTGTATTACAGTGTGTGTCAGTATATTACACTGTGTCCGTGTGTTACAGTGTGTCAGTGCATTACAGTGTATCAGTGTATTGCAGTGTGTCAGTATATTAGTGTGTCAGTGTGTTACAGTGTGTCAGTATATTACAGTGTGTCAGTGTATTACAGTGTGTCAGTATATTACAGTGTGTCAGTGTGTTACAGTGTGTCAGTATATTACAGTGTGTCAGTGTGTTACAGTGTGTCAGTGTATTACAGTGTGTCAGTGTGATACAGTGTGTCTGTGTATTACAGTGTGTCAGTGTGTTACAGTGTGTCAGTATATTACAGTGTGTCAGTGTGATACAGTGTGTCAGTATATTACAGTGTGTCAGTGTGTTACAGTTTGTCAGTGTATTACAGTGTGTTAGTATATTTCAGTGTGTCAGTGTATTACACTGTGTCAGTGTGATACAGTGTGTCAGTATATTACAGTGTGTCAGTGTGTTACAGTATGTCTGTATATTACAGTGTGTCAGTATATTAGAGTGTGTCAGTGTGTCAGTGTGTTACAGTATGTCAGTGTATTACAGTGTGTCAGTGTATTACAGTGTGTCAGTGTGATACAGTGTGTCAGTATATTACAGTGATTCAGTATATTACAGTGTATCATTGTGTTACAGTGTGTAACTGTGTTACAGTGTGTCAGTATATTACAGTGTGTCAGTGTATTACAGTGTGTCAGTGTGATACAGTGTGTCAGTATATTAGAGTGTGTCAGTGTATTACAGTGTGTCAGTATATTACAGTGTGTCAGTATATTACAGTGTGTCAGTGTGTTACAGTGTGTCAGTGTATTACAGTGTGTCAGTGTGTTACAGTGTGTCAGTATATTACAGTGTGTCAGTGTGTTACAGTGTGTCAGTGTATTACAGTGTGTCAGTGTATTACAGTGTGTCAGTGTGTTACAGTGTGTCAGTGTATTACAGTGTGTCAGTGTGTTACAGTGTGTCAGTGTGTTAGTGTGTCAGTGTATTTCAGTGTGTCAGTGTGTTACAGTGTGTCAGTATATTACAGTGTGTCAGTGTGTTACAGTGTGTCAGTGTGTTACACTGTGTCAGTGTGTTACACTGTGTCAGTGTATTACAGTGTGTCAGTGTATTACAGTGTGTGTCAGTATATTACACTGTGTCCGTGCGTTACAGTGTGTCAGTGCATTACAGTGTATCAGTGTACTGCAGTGTGTCAGTATGTTACAGTGTGTCAGTATATTAGTGTGTCAGTGTGTTACAGTGTGTCAGTATATTACAGTGTGTCAGTATATTACAGTGTGTCAGTGTGTTACAGTGTGTCAGTATATTACAGTGTGTCAGTGTGTTACAGTGTGTCAGTGTATTACAGTGTGTCAGTGTATTACAGTGTGTCAGTGTGATACAGTGTGTCAGTGTATTACAGTGTGTCAGTGTGTTACAGTGTGTCAGTATATTGCAGTGTGTCAGTGTGATACAGTGTGTCAGTATATTACAGTGTGTCAGTGTATTACAGTGTGTCAGTGTATTACAGTGTATTACAGTGTGTCACAGTGTGTCAGTATATTAGTGTGTCAGTGTGTTACAGTGTGTCAGTGTATTACAGTGTGTCAGTATATTACAGTGTGTCAGTATATTACAGTGTGTCAGTGTGTTACAGTGTGTCAGTGTATAACAGTGTGTCAGTGTATTACAGTGTGTCAGTGTATTACAGTGTGTCAGTGTGATACAGTGTGTCAGTGTATTACAGTGTGTCAGTGTGTTACAGTGTGTCAGTATATTACAGTGTGTCAGTGTGATACAGTGTGTCAGTATATTACAGTGTGTCAGTGTGTTACAGTGTGTCAGTGTATTACAGTGTGTTAGTATATTACAGTGTGTCAGTGTATTACACTGTGTCAGTGTGATACAGTGTGTCAGTATATTACAGTGTGTCAGTATATTACAGTGTGTCAGTGTATTACACTATGTCAGTGTGTTACAGTATGTCAGTATATTACAGTGTGTCAGTGTATTACAGTGTGTCAGTGTATTACAGTGTGTCAGTATATTACAGTGTGTCACTGTGTTACAGTGTGTCAGTATATTACAGTGTGTCAGTATATTACAGTGTGTCAGTGTGATACAGTGTGTCAGTATATTACAGTGTGTCAGTATATTACAGTGTGTCAGTGTGTTACAGTGTGTCAGTATATTACAGTGTGTCAGTGTGATACAGTGTGTCAGTATATTACAGTGTGTTACAGTGTTTCAGTATATTACAGTGTGTCAGTATATTACAATGTGTCAGTGTATTACAGTGTGTCAGTGTGTTACAGTATCTCAGTATATTACAGTGTGTCAGTGTGTTACAGTGTGTCAGTGTATTACAGTGTGTCAGTGTGATACAGTGTGTCAGTATATTACAGTGTGTCAGTATATTACAATGTGTCAGTGTATTACAGTGTGTCAGTGTGTTACAGTATCTCAGTATATTACAGTGTGTCACTGTGTTACAGTGTGTCACTGTGTTACAGTGTGTCAGTGTATTACAGTGTGTCAGTGTATTACAGTGTGTCAGTGTATTACAGTGTGTCATTGTGTTACAGTGTGTCAGTATATTACAGTGTGTCAGTATATTACAATGTGTCAGTGTATTACAGTGTGTCAGTGTGTTACAGTATCTCAGTATATTACAGTGTGTCAGTGTGTTACAGTGTGTCAGTGTATTACAGTGTGTCAGTGTGATACAGTGTGTCAGTATATTACAGTGTGTCAGTGTATTACAGTGTGTCAGTGTATTACAGTGTGTCAGTGCGTCAGTGTGATACAGTGTGTCAGTGTGATACAGTGTGTCAGTGTGTTACAGTGTGTCAGTGTATTACAGTGTGTCAGTATATTACAGTGTGTCAGTGTATTACAGTGTGTCCGTGTGATACAGTGTGTCAGTATATTACAGTGTGTCAGTGTGTTTCAGTGTGTCAGTATATTACAGTTTGTCAGTATACTACAGTGTGTTAGTGTGTTACAGTGTCAGTGTATTACAGTGTGTCAGTATATTACAGTGTGTCAGTGTGTTACAGTGTGTTAGTGTGTTACAGCATGTCAGTGTATTACAGTGTGTCAGTGTGTTACAGTGTGTCAGTGTATTACAGTGTGTCAGTCTATCACAGTGTGTCAGTGTATCACAGTGTGTCAGTGTATTACAGTGTGTCAGTGTGTTACACTGTGTCAGTGTATTACAGTGTGTCAGTGTGTTACAGTGTGTCAGTGTGTTACACTGTGTCAGTGTGTTACAGTGTGTCAGTGTATTAGAGTGTGTCAGTGTATTAGAGTGTGTCAGTGTTTTACAGTGTGTCAGTGTGTTACAGTGTATTACATTGTGTTAGTGTATTACAGTGTGTTAGTGTATTACAGAGTGTCAGTGTGTTACAGTGTGTTCGTATATTACAGTGTGTCAGTGTATTACAGTGTGTCAGTGTGTTTCAGTGTGTCAGTGTATTACAGTGTGTCAGTGTATTGCTGTGTGTTACAGTGTGTCAGTGTATTACAGTGTATTACAGTGTGTCAGTGTGTTACAGTGCGTCAGTGTATTACAGTGTATTACAGTGTGTCAGTGTGTTACAGTGTGTCAGTGTGTTACAGTGTGTCAGTGTATTACAGTGTGTCAGTGTGTTACAGTGTGTCAGTGTATTACAGTGTATTACAGTGTGTCAGTGTATTACAGTGTGTCAGTGTATTACAGTGGATTACAGTGTGTCAGTCTATTACAGTGTGTCAGTGTGTTACAGTGTGTCAGTGTATTGCAGTGTGTCAGTGTGTTAGTGTGCCAGTGAATTACAGTGTGTCAGTGTGTTACAGTGTGTCAGTGTGTCAGTGTGTTACAGTGTGTCAGTATATTGCAGTGTGTCAGTGTGTTGCAGAGTGTCAGTGTATTACAGAGTGACAGTGTGTTACAGTGTGTCAGTGTATTACAGTGTGACAGTGTATTACAGTGTGTCAGAGTATTACAGTGTGTGTCAGTATATTGCACTGTGTCCGTGCGTTACAGTGTGTCAGTGCATTACAGTGTATCAGTGTATTGCAGTGTGTCAGTGTGTTACAGTGTGTCAGTATATTAGTGTGTCAGTGTGTTACAGTTTGTCAGTATATTACAGTGTGTCAGTGTATTACAGTGTGTCAGTATATTACAGTGTGTCAGTGTGTTACAGTGTGTCTGTATATTACAGTGTGTCAGTATATTACAGTGTGTCAGTGTATTACAGTGTGTCAGTGTATTACAGTGTGTCAGTGTGATACAGTGTGTCAGTGTATTACAGTGTGTCAGTGTGTTACAGTGTGTCAGTATATTACAGTGTGTCAGTATATTACAGTGTGTCAATATATTACAGTGTGTCAGTGTGTTACAGTGTGTTAGTATATTACAGTGTGTCAGTGTATTACACTGTGTCAGTGTGATACAGTGTTTCAGTATATTACAGTGTGTCAGTGTGTTACAGTGTGTCAGTATCTTACAGTGTGTCAGTGTATTACAGTGTGTCAGTGTGTTACAGTATGTCAGTATGTTACAGTGTGTCAGTGTATTACAGTGTGTGAGTGTGATACAGTGTGTCAGCATATTACAGTGTGTCAGTATATTACAGTGTATCATTGTGTTACAGTGTGTAATTGTGTTACAGTGTGTCAGTATATTACAGTGTGTCCGTGTATTACAGTGTGTCAGTGTGATACATTGTATCAGTGTATTACAGTGTGTCAGTGTGTTACAGTGTGTCAGTATATCACAGTGTGTCAGTGTATTACAGTGTGTCAGTGTATTACAGTGTGTCAGTGTGTTACAGTGTGTCAGTGTATTACAGTTTGTCAGTGTATTACAGTGTGTCAGTGTGTTACAGTGTGTCAGTGTGTTACAGTGTGTCAGTGTATTACAGTGTGTCAGTGTATTGCAGTGTGTCAGTGTGTTACAGTGTGTCAGTACATTAGTGTGTCAGTGTGATACAGTGTGTCAGCATATTACAGTGTGTCAGTGTATTACAGTGTGTCAGTGTATTACAGTGTGTCCGTGTGATACAGTGTGTCAGTATATTACAGTGTGTCAGTGTGTTTCAGTGTGTCAGTATATTACAGTTTGTCAGTATATTACAGTGTGTTAGTGTGTTACAGTGTGTCAGTGTATTACAGTGTGTCAGTATATTACAGTGTGTCAGTGTGTTACAGTGTGTTAGTGTGTTAGAGTGTGTCAGTGTATTACAGTGTGTCAGTGTGTTACAGTGTGTCAGTGTATTACAGTGTGTCAGTCTATCACAGTGTGTCAGTGTATCACAGTGTGTCAGTGTATTACAGTGTGTCAGTGTGTTACACTGTGTCAGTGTATTACAGTGTGTCACTGTGTTACAGTGTGTCAGTGTGTTACACTGTGTCAGTGTGTTACAGTGTGTCAGTGTATTAGAGTGTGTCAGTGTTTTACAGTGTGTCAGTGTGTTACAGTATATTACATTGTGTTAGTGTATTACAGTGTGTTAGTGTATTACAGTGTGTCAGTGTGTTACAGTGTGTTCGTATATTACAGTGTGTCAGTGTATTACAGTGTGTCAGTGTATTACAGTGTGTCAGTGTGATACAGTGTGTCAGTGTATTACAGTGTGTCAGTGTGTTACAGTGTGTCAGTATATTACAGTGTGTCAGTATATTACAGTGTGTCAATATATTACAGTGTGTCAGTGTGTTACAGTGTGTTAGTATATTACAGTGTGTCAGTGTATTACACTGTGTCAGTGTGATACAGTGTTTCAGTATATTACAGTGTGTCAGTGTGTTACAGTGTGTCTGTATATTACAGTGTGTCAGTATCTTACAGTGTGTCGGTGTATTACAGTGTGTCAGTGTGTTACAGTATGTCAGTATATTACAGTGTGTCAGTGTATTACAGTGTGTCAGTGTGATACAGTGTGTCAGCATATTACAGTGTGTCAGTATATTACAGTGTATCATTGTGTTACAGTGTGTAACTGTGTTACAGTGTGTCAGTATATTACAGTGTGTCCGTGTATTACAGTGTGTCAGTGTGATACATTGTGTCAGTATATTAGAGTGTGTCAGTGTGTTACAGTGTGTCAGTATATTACAGTGCGTCAGTGTATTACAGTGTGTCAGTGTGTTACAGTGTGTCAGTATATCACAGTGTGTCAGTGTATTACAGTGTGTCAGTGTATTACAGTTTGTCAGTGTGTTACAGTGTGTCAGTGTATTACAGTTTGTCAGTGTATTACAGTGTGTCAGTGTGTTACAGTGTGTCAGTGTATTACAGTGTGTCAGTGTATTGCAGTGTGTCAGTGTGTTACAGTGTGTCAGTATATTAGTGTGTCAGTGTGATACAGTGTGTCAGCATATTACAGTGTGTCAGTGTATTACAGTGTGTCAGTATATTACAGTGTGTCAGTGTATTACAGTGTGTCCGTGTGATACAGTGTGTCAGTATATTACAGTCTGTCAGTGTGTTTCAGTGTGTCAGTATATTACAGTTTGTCAGTATATTACAGTGTGTTAGTGTGTTACAGTGTGTCAGTGTATTACAGTGTGTCAGTATATTACAGTGTGTCAGTGTGTTACAGTGTGTTAGTGTGTTAGAGTGTGTCAGTGTATTACAGTGTGTCAGTGTGTTACAGTGTGTCAGTGTATTACAGTGTGTCAGTCTATCACAGTGTGTCAGTGTATCACAGTGTGTCAGTGTATTACAGTGTGTCAGTGTGTTACACTGTGTCAGTGTATTACAGTGTGTCACTGTGTTACAGTGTGTCAGTGTGTTACACTGTGTCAGTGTGTTACAGTGTGTCAGTGTATTAGAGTGTGTCAGTGTTTTACAGTGTGTCAGTGTGTTACAGTATATTACAGTGTGTTAGTGTATTACAGTGTGTTAGTGTATTACAGTGTGTCAGTGTGTTACAGTGTGTTCGTATATTACAGTGTGTCAGTGTATTACAGTGTGTCAGTGTGTCATTGTGTTACAGTGTGTCAGTGTATTACAGTGTGTCAGTGTATTGCAGTGTGTTACAGTGTGTCAGTGTATTACAGTGTATTACAGTGTGTCAGTGTGTTACAGTGTGTCAGTGTATTACCGTGTATTACAGTGTGTCAGTGTATTACAGTGTGTCAGTGTGTTACAGTGTGTCAGTGTATTACAGTGTGTCAGTGTGTTACAGTGTGTCAGTGTATTACAGTGTATTACAGTGTGTCAGTGTATTACAGTGTGTCAGTGTATTGCAGTGTGTCAGTGTATTACAGTGTATTACAGTGTGTCAGTCTATTACAGTGTGTCAGTGTGTTACAGTGTGTCAGTGTGTTACAGTGTGTCAGTGTATTACAGTGTATTACAGTGTGTCAGGGTGTTACAGTGTGTCAGTGTATTGCAGTGTGTCAGTGTGTTAGTGTGTCAGTGAATTACAGTGTGTCAGTGTGTTACAGTGTGTCAGTGTGTTACAGTGTGTCAGTATATTGCAGTGTGTCAGTGTTTTGCAGAGTGTCAGTGTATTACAGAATGACAGTGTGTTACAGTGTGTCAGTGTATTACAGTGTGTGTCAGTATATTGCACTGTGTCCGTGCGTTACAGTGTGTCAGTGCATTACAGTGTATCAGTGTATTGCAGTGTGTCAGTGTGTTACAGTGTGTCAGTATATTAGTGTGTCAGTGTGTTACAGTGTGTCAGTATATTACAGTGTGTCAGTGTATTACAGTGTGTCAGTGTGTTACAGTGTGTATGTATATTACAGTGTGTCAGTATATTACAGTGTGTCAGTGTATTACAGTGTATCAGTGTATTACAGTGTGTCAGTGTGATACAGTGTGTCAGTGGATTACAGTGTGTCAGTGTTGTTACAGTGTGTCAGTATATTACAATGTGTCAGTATTTTACAGTGTGTCAGTGTGTTACAGTGTGTTAGTATATTACAGTGTGTCAGTGTATTACACTGTGTCAGTGTGATACAGTGTTTCAGTATATTACAGTGTGTCAGTGTGTTACAGTGTGTCTGTATATTACAGTGTGTCAGTATATTCCAGTGTGTCCGTGTATTACACTGTGTCAGTGTGTTACAGTATGTCAGTATATTACAGTGTGTCAGTGTATTACAGTGTGTCAGTGTGATACAGTGTGTCAGCATATTACAGTGTGTCAGTATATTACAGTGTATCATTGTGTTACAGTGTGTAACTGTGTTACAGTGTGTCAGTATATTACAGTGTGTCAGTGTATTACAGTGTGTCAGTGTGATACATTGCGTCAGTATATTAGAGTGTGTCAGTGTGTTACAGTGTGTCAGTATATTACAGTGCGTCAGTGTATTACAGTGTGTCAGTATATCACAGTGTGTCAGTGCATAACAGTGTGTCAGTGTATTACAGTGTGTCAGTGTGTTACAGTGTGTCAGTGTATTACAGTTTGTCAGTGTATTACAGTGTGTCAGTGTGTTACAGTGTGTCAGTGTGTTACATTGTGTCAGTGTATTACAGTGTGTCAGTGTATTGCAGTGTGTCAGTGTGTTACAGTGTGTCAGTATATTAGTGTGTCAGTGTGTTACAGTGTGTCAGTATATTACAGTGTGTCAGTGTATTACAGTGTGTCAGTATATTACAGTGTGTCAGTGTGTTACAGTGTGTCAGTATATTACAGTGTGTCAGTGTGTTACAGTGTGTCAGTGTATTACAGTGTGTCAGTATATTACAGTGTGTCAGTGTGATACAGTGTGTCTGTGTATTACAGTGTGTCAGTGTGTTACAGTGTGTCAGTATTTTACAGTGTGTCAGTGTGATACAGTGTGTCAGTATATTACAGTGTGTCAGTATATTACAGTGTGTCAGTGTGTTACAGTGTGTCAGTGTATTACAGTGTGTTAGTATATTACAGTGTGTCAGTGTATTACACTGTGTCAGTGTGATACAGTGTGTCAGTATATTACAGTGTGTCAGTGTGTTACAGTATGTCTGTATATTACAGTGTGTCAGTATATTACAGTGTGTCAGTGTATTAGAGTGTGTCAGTGTGGTACAGTATGTCAGTATATTACAGTGTGTCAGTGTGATACAGTGTGTCAGTATATTACAGTGTGTCAGTATATTAGAGTGTATCATTGTGTTACAGTGTGTAACTGTGTTACAGTGTGTCAGTATATTACAGTGTGTCAGTGTATTACAGTGTGTCAGTGTGATACAGTGTGTCAGTATATCAGAGTGTGTCAGTGTGTTACAGTGTGTCAGTATATTACAGTGTGTCAGTGTGTTACAGTGTGTCAGTGTGTTACAGTGTGTCAGTATATCACAGTGTGTCAGTGTATTACAGTGTGTCAGTGTGTTACAGTGTGTCAGTGTATTACAGTGTGTCACTGTGTTACAGTGTGTCAGTGTGTTACAGTGTGTCAGTGTATTACAGTGTGTCAGTGTGTTACAGTGTGTCAGTGTATTGCAGTGTGTCAGTGTGTTAGTGTGTCAGTGTATTACAGTGTGTCAGTATATTACAGTGTGTCAGTGTGTTGCAGAGTGACAGGTTGTTACACTGTGTCAGTGTATTACAGTGTGTCAGTGTATTACAGTGTGTGTCAGTATATTACACTGTGTCCGTGCGTTACAGTGTATCAGTGTATTGCAGTGTGTCAGTATGTTACAGTGTGTCAGTATATTAGTGTGTCAGTGTGTTACAGTGTGTCAGTATATTACAGTGTGTCAGTATATTACAGTGTGTCAGTGTGTTACAGTGTGTCAGTATATTACAGTGTGTCAGTGTGTTACAGTGTGTCAGTGTATTACAGTGTGTCAGTGTATTACAGTGTGTCAGTGTGATACAGTATGTCTGTATATTACAGTGTGTCAGTATATTACAGTGTGTGTCAGTATATTACACTGTGTCCGTGTGTTACAGTGTGTCAGTGCATTACAGTGTATCAGTGTATTGCAGTGTGTCAGTATATTACAGTGTGTCAGTATATTAGTGTGTCAGTGTGTTACAGTGTGTCAGTGTATTACAGTGTATCAGTATATTACAGTGTGTCAGTGTGTTACAGTGTGTCAGTATATTACAGTGTGTCAGTGTGTTACAGTGTGTCAGTGTATTACAATGTGTCAGTGTATTACAGTGTGTCAGTGTGATACAGTGTGTCAGTGTATTACAGTGTGTCAGTGTGTTACAGTGTGTCAGTATATGACAGTGTGTCAGTGTGATACAGTGTGTCAGTATATTACAGTGTGTCAGTATATTACAGTGTGTCAGTGTGTTACAGTGTGTCAGTGTATTACAGTGTGTTAGTATATTACAGTGTGTCAGTGTATTACACTGTGTCAGTGTGATACAGTGTGTCAGTATATTACAGTGTGTCAGTGTGTTACAGTATGTCTGTATATTACAGTGTGTCAGTATATTACAGTGTGTCAGCGTATTACAGTGTGTCAGTGTGTTACAGTATGTCAATATATTACAGTGTGTCAGTGTATTACAGTATGTCAGTGTGATACAGTGTGTCAGTATATTACAGTGTGTCAGTATATTACAGTGTATCATTGTGTTACAGTGTGTAACTGTGTTACAGTGTGTCAGTATATTACAGTGTGTCAGTGTATTACAGTGTGTCAGTGTGATACAGTGTGTCAGTATATTAGAGTGTGTCAGTGTGTTACACTGTGTCAGTGTGTTACAGTGTGTCAGTATATTACAGTGTGTCAGTGTATTACAGTGTGTCAGTGTGTTACAGTGTGTCAGTATATCACAGTGTGTCAGTGTATTACAGTGTGTCAGTGTGTTACAGTGTGTCAGTGTGTTACAGTGTGTCAGTGTATTACAGTGTGCCAGTGTGTTACAGTGTGTCAGTGTATTGCAGTGAGTCAGTGTGTTAGTGTGTCAGTGTATTACAGTGTGTCAGTGTGTTACAGTGTGTCAGTATATTACAGTGTGTCAGTGTGTTGCAGAGTGACAGTGTGTTACACTGTGTCAGTGTATTACAGTGTGTCAGTGTATTACAGTGTGTCAGTGTATTACAGTGTGTGTCAGTATATTACAGTGTGTGTCAGTATATTACACTGTGTCCGTGCGTTACAGTGTGTCAGTGCATTACAGTGTATCAGTGTATTGCAGTGTGTCAGTATGTTACAGTGTGTCAGTATATTAGTGTGTCAATGTGTTACAGTGTGTCAGTATATTACAGTGTGTCAGTATATTACAGTGTGTCAGTGTGTTACAGTGTGTCAGTATATTACAGTGTGTCAGTGTGTTACAGTGTGTCAGTGTATAACAGTGTGTCAGTGTATTACAGTGTGTCAGTGTGATACAGTGTGTCAATGTATTACAGTGTGTCAGTGTGTTACAGTGTGTCAGTATATTACAGTGTGTCAGTGTGATACAGTGTGTCAGTATATTACAGTGTGTCAGTATATTACAGTGTGTCAGTGTGTTACAGTGTGTCAGTGTATTACAGTGTGTCAGTGTATTACAGTATGTCAGTGTGTTACAGTGTGTCAGTATATTAGTGGGTCAGTATATTACAGTGGGTCAGTGTATTACAGTGTGTCAGTATATTACAGTGTGTTACAGTGTGTCAGTATATTACAGTGTGTCAGTGTGTTACATTGTGTCAGTGTATAACAATGTGTCAGTGTATTACAGTGTGTCAGTGTATTACAGTGTGTCAGTGTGATACAGTGTGTCAGTGTATTACAGTGTGTCAGTGTGTTACAGTGTGTCAGTATATTACAGTGTGTCAGTGTGATACAGTGTGTCAGTGTATTACAGTGTGTCAGTGTATTACAGTGTGTCAGTGTATTTCAGTGTGTCAGTGTGTTACAGTGTGTCAGTGTGATACAATGTGTCAGTGTGATACAGTGTGTCAGCATATTACAGTGTGTCAGTGTGTTACAGTGTGTCAGTGTATTACAGTGTGTCAGAATATTACAGTGTGTCAGTGTATTACAGTGTGTCCGTGTGATACAGAGTGTCAGTATATTACAGTGTGTTAGTGTGTTACAGTGTGTCAGTGTATTACAGTGTGTCAGTATATTACAGTGTGTCAGTGTGTTACAGTGTGTCAGTGTGTTACAGTGTGTCAGTCTATCACAGTGTGTCAGTGTATCACAGTGTGTCAGTGTATTACAGTGTGTCAGTGTGTTACACTGTGTCAGTGTATTACAGTGTGTCAGTGTGTTACAGTGTGTCAGTGTATTAGAGTGTGTCAGTGTTTTACAGTGTGTCAGTGTGTTACAGTGTATTACATTGTGTTAGTGTATTACAGTGTGTTAGTGTATTACAGTGTGTTAGTGTATTACCGTGTGTCAGTGTATTACAGTGTATTTCAGTGTGACAGTGTATTACAGTGTGTCAGTGTATTACAGTGTGTCAGTGTATTACAGTGTGTCAGTGTGTCACTGTGTTACAGTGTGTCAGTGTATTACAGTGTGTCAGTGTATTGCTGTGTGTTACAGTGTGCCAGTGTATTACAGTGAATTACAGTGTGTCAGTGTGTTACAGTGTGTCAGTGTATTACAGTGTTTTACAGTGTGTCAGTGTGTTACAGTGTGTCAGTGTATTACAGTGTGTCAGTGTGTTACAGTGTGTCAGTGTGTTACAGTGTGTCAGTGTATTACAGTGTGACAGTGTATTACAGTGTATTTCAGTGTGTCAGTGTATTACAGTGTGTCAGTCTTTTACAGTGTGTCAGTGTGTTTCAGTGTATTACAGTGTGTCAGTGTATTACAGTGTATTACAGTGTGTCAGTGTGTTACAGTGTGTCAGTGTATTACAGTGTGTCAGTGTGTTAGTGTGTCAGTGTATTACAGTGTGTCAGTGTGTTACAGTGTGTCAGTGTATTACAGTGTGTCAGTGTATTACAGTGTGTCAGTGTATTACAGTGTATTACAGTGTGTCAGTCTTTTACAGTGTGTCAGTGTGTTTCAGTGTATTACAGTGTGTCAGTGTATTACAGTGTATTACAGTGTGTCAGTGTGTTACAGTGTGTCAGTGTATTGCAGTGTGTCAGTATATTACAGTGTGTCAGTGTGTTGCAGAGTGTCAGTGTATTACAGAGTGACAGTGTGTTACAGTGTGTCAGTGTATTACAGTGTGTCAGTGTATTACAGTGTGTGTCAGTATATTGCACTGTGTCCGTGCGTTACAGTGTGTCAGTGCATTACAGTGTTACAGTGTGTCAGTATATTACAGTGTGTCAGTGTATTACAGTGTGTCAGTATATTACAGTGTGTCAGTGTGTTACAGTGTGTCAGTGTATTACAGTCTGTCAGTGTATTACAGTGTGTCAGTGTGATACAGTGTGTCAGTGTATTACAGTGTGTCAGTGTGTTACAGTGTGTCAGTATATTACAGTGTGTCAGTGTGATACAGTGTGTCAGTATATTACAGTGTGTCAGTATATTACAGTGTGTCAGTATATTACAGTGTGTCAGTGTGTTACAGTGTGTCAGTGTATTACAGTGTGTTAGTATATTACAGTGTGTCAGTGTATTACACTGTGTCAGTTTGATACTGTGTGTCAGTATATTACAGTGTGTCAGTGTGTTACAGTATGTCTGTATATTACAGTGTGTCAGTATATTACAGTGTGTCAGTGTATTACAGTGTGTCAGTGTGTTACAGTATGTCAGTATATTACAGTGTGTCAGTGTATTACAGTGTGTCAGTGTGATACAGATTGTCAGTATATTACAGTGTGTCAGTATATTACAGTGTATCATTGTGTTACAGTGTGTAACTGTGTTACAGTGTGTCAGTATATTAGAGTGTGTCAGTGTGTTACAGTGTGTCAGTGTATTACAGTGTGTCAGTGTGTTACAGTGTGTCAGTGTGTTACAGTGTGTCAGTGTATTACAGTGTGTCAGTGTGTTACAATGTGTCAGTGTATTGCAGTGTGTCAGTGTGTTAGTGTGTCAGTGTATTACAGTGTGTCAGTGTGTTACAGTGTGTCAGTATATTACAGTGTGTCAGTGTGTTGCAGAGTGACAGTGTGTTACAGTGTGTCAGTATATTAGTGTGTCAGTGTGTTGCAGAGTGACAGTGTGTTACAGTGTGTCAGTGTGTTACACTGTGTCAGTGTATTACAGTGTGTCAGTGTATTACAGTGTGTGTCAGTATATTACACTGTGTCCGTGCGTTACAGTGTGTCAGTGTATTACAGTGTATCAGCGTATTGCAGTGTGTCAGTATGTTACAGTGTGTCAGTATATTAGTGTGTCAATGTATTACAGTGTGTCAGTATATTACAGTGTGTCAGTATATTACAGTGTGTCAGTGTGTTACAGTGTGTCAGTATATTACAGTGTGTCAGTGTGTTACAGTGTGTCAGTGTATTACAGTGTGTCAGTGTGATACAGTGTGTCAATGTATTACAGTGTGTCAGTGTGTTACAGTGTGTCAGTATATTACAGTGTGTCAGTGTGATACAGTGTGTCAGTATATTACAGTGTGTCAGTATATTACAGTGTGTCAGTGTGTTACAGTGTGTCAGTGTATTACAGTGTATCAGTGTATTACAGTGTATTACAGTATGTCAGTGTGTTACAGTGTGTCAGTATATTAGTGTGTCACTGTGTTACAGTGTGTCAGTATATTACAGTGTGTCAGTCTATTACAGTGTGTCAGTATATTACAGTGTGTTACAGTGTGTCAGTATATTACAGTGTGTCAGTGTGTTACAGTGTGTCAGTGTATAACAGTGTGTCAGTGTATGACAGTGTGTCAGTGTATTACAATGTGACAGTGTGATACAGTGTGTCAGTGTATTACAGTGTGTCAGTGTGTTACAGTGTGTCAGTATATTATAGTGTGTCAGTGTGATACAGTGTGTCAGTATATTACAGTGTGTCAGTGTATTACAGTGTGTTAGTGTATTTCAGTGTGTCAGTGTGTTACAGTGTGTCAGTGTGATACAATGTGTCAGTGTGATACAGTGTGTCAGCATATTACAGTGTGTCAGTGTATTACAGTGTGTCAGTGTATTACAGTGTGTCAGAATATTACAGTGTGTCAGTGTATTACAGTGTGTCCGTGTGATACAGAGTGTCAGTATATTACAGTGTGTTAGTGTGTTACAGTGTGTCAGTGTATTACAGTGTGTCAGCATATTACAGTGTGTCAGTGTGTTACAGTGTGTTAGTGTGTTACAGTGTGTCAGTGTATTACAGTGTGTCAGTGTATTACAGTGTGTCAGTGTGTTACAGTGTGTCAGTGTATTACAGTGTGTCAGTGTGTTACAGTGTGTCAGTGTGTTACAGTGTGTCAGTGTATTACAGTGTGTTAGTATATTACAGTGTGTCAGTGTATTGCACTGTGTTAGTGTGATACAGTGTGTCAGTGTGTTACAGTGTGTCAGTGTGTTACAGTGTGTGAGTGTGTTACAGTGTGTCAGTGTGTTACAGTGTGTCAGTGTATTACAGTGTGTCAGTGTGTTACAGTGTGTCAGTGTATTGCAGTGTGTCAGTGTGTTAGTGTGTCAGTGTATTACAGTGTGTCAATGTGTTACAGTGTGTCAGTGTGTTACAGTGTGTCAGTATATTACAGTATGTCAGTGTGTCACAGAGTGACAGTGTGTTACAGTGTGTCAGTTTGTTACACTGTGTCAGTGTATTACAGTGTGTCAGTGTATTACAGTGTGTGTCAGTATATTACACTGTGTTCGTGCGTTACAGTGTGTCAGTGCATTACAGTGTATCAGTGTATTGCAGTGTGTCAGTATGTTACAGTGTGTCAGTATATTAGTGTGTCAGTGTGTTACAGTGTGTCAGTATATTACAGTGTGTCAGTATATTACAGTGTGTCAGTGTGTTACAGTGTGTCAGTATATTACAGTGTGTCTGTGTGTTACAGTGTGTCTGTGTATTACAGTGTGTCAGTGTATTACAGTGTGTCAGTGTGATACAGTGTGTCAGTGTATTGCAGTGTGTCAGTGTGTTACAGTGTGTCAGTATATTACAGTGTGTCAGTGTGATACAGTGTGTCAGTATATTACAGTGTGTCAGTGTGTTACACTGTGTCAGTGTGTTACAGTGTGTCAGTGTATTACAGTGTGTCAGTGTATTACAGTGTATTACAGTGTGTCAGTGTGTTACAGTGTGTCAGTATATTAGTGTGTCAGTGTGTTACAGTGTGTCAGTATATTACAGTGTGTCAGTGTATTACAGTGTGTCAGTATATTACAGTGTGTTACATTGTGTCAGTGTGTTACAGTGTGTCAGTGTGTTACAGTGTGTCAGTGTATAACAGTGTGTCAGTGTATTACAGTGTGTCAGTGTGATAAAGTGTGTCAGTGTATTACAGTGTGTCAGTGTGTTACAGTGTGTCAGTATATTACAGTGTGTCAGTGTGATACAGTGTGTCAGTATATTACAGTGTGTCAGTATATTACAGTGTGTCAGTGTGTTACAGTGTGTCAGTGTATTACAGTGTGTTAGTATATTACAGTGTGTCAGTGTATTACACTGTGTCAGTGTGATACAGTGTGTCAGTATATTACAGTGTGTCAGTGTGTTACAGTGTGTCAGTATATTACAGTGTGTCAGTGTAATACAGTGTGTCAGTATATTACAGTGTGTCAGTATATTACAGTGTGTCAGTGTGTTACAGTGTGTCAGTGTATTACAGTGTGTTAGTATATTACAGTGTGTCAGTGTATTACACTGTGTCAGTGTGATACAGTGTGTCAGTATATTACAGTGTGTCAGTATATTACAGTGTGTTAGTGTATTACAGTGTGTCAGTGTGTTACAGTGTGTCAGTATATTACAGTGTGTCAGTGTATTACAGTGTGTCAGTGTGTTACAGTATGTCAGTATATTACAGTGTGTCAGTGTATTACAGTGTGTCAGTATATTACAGTGTGTCACTGTGTTACAGTGTGTCACTGTGATACAGTGTATCAGTATATTACAGTGTGTCAGTGTATTACAGTGTGTCAGTGTGATACAGTGTATCGGTATAGTACAGTGTGTCAGTATATTACAGTGTGTCAGTGTGTTACAGTGTGTCAGTGTGATACAGTGTGTCAGTATATTACAGTGTGTCAGTGTATTACAGTGTGTCAGTGTGTTACAGTGTTTCAGTATATTACAGTGTATCAGTGTATTACAGTGTGTTACAGTGTATCAGTATATTACAGTGTGTCAGTGTATTACAGTGTGTCAGTGTGATACAGTGTGTCGGTATATTACAGTGTGTCAGTATATTACAGTGTGTCAGTGTATTACAGTGTGTCAGTGTGTTACAGTGTTTCAGTATATTACAGTGTATCAGTGTATTACAGTGTGTCAGTATATTACAGTGTGTCAGTATATTACAGTGTGTCAGTGTGTTACAGTGTGTCAGTATATTACAGTGTGTCAGTGTGTTACAGTGTGTCAGTATATTACAGTGTGTCAGTATATTACAATGTTTCAGTGTATTACAGTGTGTCAGTGTGATACAGTGTGTCAGCATATTACAGTGTGTCAGTGTGTTACAGTGTGTCAGTGTATTACAGTGTGTCAGTATATTACAGTGTGTCAGTGTATTACAGTGTGTCCGTGTGATACAGTGTGTCAGTATATTACAGTGTGTCAGTATATTACAGTGTGTCAGTGTATTACAGTGTGTCCGTGTGTTTCAGTGTGTCAGTATATTACAGTGTGTCAGTATATTACAGTGTGTTAGTGTGTTACATTGTGTCAGTGTATTACAGTGTGTCAGTATATTACAATGTGTCAGTGTGTTACAGTGTGTTAGTGTGTTACAGTGTGTCAGTGTATTACAGTGTGTCAGTGTGTTACAGTGTGTCAGTGTATTACAGTGCGTCAGTCTATCTCAGTGTGTCAGTGTATCACAGTGTGTCAGTGTATTACAGTGTGTCAGTGTGTTACACTGTGTCACTGTATTACAGTGTGTCAGTGTGTTACAGTGTGTCAGTGTATTACAGTGTGTTAGTATATTACAGTGTGTCAGTGTATTACACTGTGTCAGTTTGATACAGTGTGTCAGTATATTACAGTGTGTCAGTGTGTTACAGTATGTCTGTATATTACAGTGTGTCAGTATATTACAGTGTGTCAGTGTATTACAGTGTGTCAGTGTATTACAGTGTGTCAGTGTGTTACAGTGTGTCAGTGTGTTAGTGTGTCAGTGTATTACAGTGTGTCAGTGTGTTACAGTGTGTCAGTATATTACAGTGTGTCAGTGTGTTGCAGAGTGTCAGTGTATTACAGAGTGACAGTGTGTTACAGTGTGTCAGTGTATTACAGTGTGTCAGTGTATTACAGTGTGTCAGTGTATTACCGTGTGTGTCAGTATATTGCACTGTGTCCGTGCGTTACAGTGTGTCAGTGCATTACATTGTATCAGTGTATTGCAGTGTGTCAGTGTGTTACAGTGTGTCAGTATATTACAGTGTGTCAGTGTATTACAGTGTGTCAGTATATTACAGTGTGTCAGTGTGTTACAGTGTGTCAGTGTGTTACAGTGTGTCAGTATATTACAGTGTGTCAGTGTGTTACAGTGTGTCAGTATATTACAGTGTGTCAGTGTGTTACAGTGTGTCAGTGTATTACAGTCTGTCAGTGTATTACAGTGTGTCAGTGTGATACAGTGTGTCAGTGTATTACAGTGTGTCAGTGTGTTACAGTGTGTCAGTATATTACAGTGTGTCAGTGTGATGCAGTGTGTCAGTATATTACAGTGTGTCAGTATATTACAGTGTGTCAGTGTGTTACAGTGTGTCAGTGTATTACAGTGTGTTAGTATATTACATTGTGTCAGTGTATTGCACTGTGTTAGTGTGATACAGTGTGTCAGTATATTACAGTGTGTCAGTGTGTTACAGTATGTCTGTATATTACAGTGTGTCAGTGTATTATAGTGTGTCAGTGTGTTACAGTATGTCAGTATATTACAGTGTGTCAGTGTATTACAGTGTGTCAGTGTGATACAGTGTGTCAGTATATTACAGTGTGTCAGTATATTACAGTGTATCATTGTGTTACAGTGTGTCAGTATATTAGAGTGTGTCAGTGTATTACAGTGTGTCAGTGTGTTACAGTGTGTCAGTATATTACAGTGTGTCAGTATATTACAGTGTGTCAGTGTGTTACAGTGTGTCAGTATATTACAGTGTGTTAGTGTATTACAGTGTGTCAGTGTGTTACAGTGTGTCAGTATATTACAGTGTGTCAGTGTATTACAGTGTGTCAGTGTGTTACAGTATGTCAGTATATTACAGTGTGTCAGTGTATTACAGTGTGTCAGTATATTACAGTGTGTCACTGTGTTACAGTGTGTCACTGTGATACAGTGTATCAGTATATTACAGTGTGTCAGTGTATTACAGTGTGTCAGTGTGATACAGTGTATCGGTATAGTACAGTGTGTCAGTATATTACAGTGTGTCAGTGTGTTACAGTGTGTCAGTGTGATACAGTGTGTCAGTATATTACAGTGTGTCAGTGTATTACAGTGTGTCAGTGTGTTACAGTGTTTCAGTATATTACAGTGTATCAGTGTATTACAGTGTGTTACAGTGTATCAGTATATTACAGTGTGTCAGTGTATTACAGTGTGTCAGTGTGATACAGTGTGTCGGTATAGTACAGTGTGTCAGTATATTACAGTGTGTCAGTGTATTACAGTGTGTCAGTGTGTTACAGTGTTTCAGTATATTACAGTGTATCAGTGTATTACAGTGTGTCAGTATATTACAGTGTGTCAGTATATTACAGTGTGTCAGTGTGTTACAGTGTGTCAGTATATTACAGTGTGTCAGTGTGTTACAGTGTGTCAGTATATTACAGTGTGTCAGTATATTACAATGTTTCAGTGTATTACAGTGTGTCAGTGTGATACAGTGTGTCAGCATATTACAGTGTGTCAGTGTGTTACAGTGTGTCAGTGTATTACAGTGTGTCAGTATATTACAGTGTGTCAGTGTATTACAGTGTGTCCGTGTGATACAGTGTGTCAGTATATTACAGTGTGTCAGTATATTACAGTGTGTCAGTGTATTACAGTGTGTCCGTGTGTTTCAGTGTGTCAGTATATTACAGTGTGTCAGTATATTACAGTGTGTTAGTGTGTTACATTGTGTCAGTGTATTACAGTGTGTCAGTATATTACAATGTGTCAGTGTGTTACAGTGTGTTAGTGTGTTACAGTGTGTCAGTGTATTACAGTGTGTCAGTGTGTTACAGTGTGTCAGTGTATTACAGTGTGTCAGTCTATCACAGTGTGTCAGTGTATCACAGTGTGTCAGTGTATTACAGTGTGTCAGTGTGTTACACTGTGTCACTGTATTACAGTGTGTCAGTGTGTTACAGTGTGTCAGTGTATTACAGTGTGTTAGTATATTACAGTGTGTCAGTGTATTACACTGTGTCAGTTTGATACAGTGTGTCAGTATATTACAGTGTGTCAGTGTGTTACAGTATGTCTGTATATTACAGTGTGTCAGTATATTACAGTGTGTCAGTGTATTACAGTGTGTCAGTGTATTACAGTGTGTCAGTGTGTTACAGTGTGTCAGTGTGTTAGTGTGTCAGTGTATTACAGTGTGTCAGTGTGTTACAGTGTGTCAGTATATTACAGTGTGTCAGTGTGTTGCAGAGTGTCAGTGTATTACAGAGTGACAGTGTGTTACAGTGTGTCAGTGTATTACAGTGTGTCAGTGTATTACAGTGTGTCAGTGTATTACCGTGTGTGTCAGTATATTGCACTGTGTCCGTGCGTTACAGTGTGTCAGTGCATTACATTGTATCAGTGTATTGCAGTGTGTCAGTGTGTTACAGTGTGTCAGTATATTACAGTGTGTCAGTGTATTACAGTGTGTCAGTATATTACAGTGTGTCAGTGTGTTACAGTGTGTCAGTGTGTTACAGTGTGTCAGTATATTACAGTGTGTCAGTGTGTTACAGTGTGTCAGTATATTACAGTGTGTCAGTGTGTTACAGTGTGTCAGTGTATTACAGTCTGTCAGTGTATTACAGTGTGTCAGTGTGATACAGCGTGTCAGTGTATTACAGTGTGTCAGTGTGTTACAGTGTGTCAGTATATTACAGTGTGTCAGTGTGATGCAGTGTGTCAGTATATTACAGTGTGTCAGTATATTACAGTGTGTCAGTGTGTTACAGTGTGTCAGTGTATTACAGTGTGTTAGTATATTACATTGTGTCAGTGTATTGCACTGTGTTAGTGTGATACAGTGTGTCAGTATATTACAGTGTGTCAGTGTGTTACAGTATGTCTGTATATTACAGTGTGTCAGTGTATTATAGTGTGTCAGTGTGTTACAGTATGTCAGTATATTACAGTGTGTCAGTGTATTACAGTGTGTCAGTGTGATACAGTGTGTCAGTATATTACAGTGTGTCAGTATATTACAGTGTATCATTGTGTTACAGTGTGTCAGTATATTAGAGTGTGTCAGTGTATTACAGTGTGTCAGTGTGTTACAGTGTGTCAGTATATTACAGTGTGTCAGTATATTACAGTGTGTCAGTGTGTTACAGTGTGTCAGTATATTACAGTGTGCCAGTGTATTACAGTGTGTCAGTGTGTTACAGTGTGTCAGTATATCACAGTGTGTCAGTGTATTACAGTGTGTCAGTGTATTACAGTGTGTCAGTGTGTTACAGTGTATCAGTGTATTACAGTGTGTCAGTGTGTTACAGTGTGTCAGTGTATTACAGTGTGTCAGTGTGTTACAGTGTGTCAGTGTATTGCAGTGTGTCAGTGTGTTAGTGTGTCAGTGTATTACAGTGTGTCAATGTGTTACAGTGTGTCAGTGTGTTACAGTGTGTCAGTATATTACAGTATGTCAGTGTGTCACAGAGTGACAGTGTGTTACAGTGTGTCAGTGTGTTACACTGTGTCAGTGTATTACAGTGTGTCAGTGTATTACAGTGTGTGTCAGTATATTACACTGTGTCCGTGCGTTACAGTGTGTCAGTGCATTACAGTGTATCAGTGTATTGCAGTGTGTCAGTATGTTACAGTGTGTCAGTATATTAGTGTGTCAGTGTGTTACAGTGTGTCAGTATATTACAGTGTGTCAGTATATTACAGTGTGTCAGTGTGTTACAGTGTGTCAGTATATTACAGTGTGTCAGTGTGTTACAGTGTGTCTGTGTATTACAGTGTGTCAGTGTATTACAGTGTGTCAGTGTATTACAGTGTGTCAGTGTGATACAGTGTGTCAGTGTATTACAGTGTGTCAGTGTATTACAGTGTGTCAGTGTGTTACAGTGTGTCAGTATATTACAGTGTGTCAGTGTGATACAGTGTGTCAGTATATTACAGTGTGTCAGTGTATTACAGTGTGTCAGTGTGTTACAGTGTGTCAGTATATTAGTGTGTCAGTGTGTTACAGTGTGTCAGTATATTACAGTGTGTCAGTGTATTACAGTGTGTCAGTATATTACAGTGTGTTACATTGTGTCAGTGTGTTACAGTGTGTCAGTGTGTTACAGTGTGTCAGTGTATAACAGTGTGTCAGTGTATTACAGTGTGTCAGTGTATTACAGTGTGTCAGTGTGATAAAGTGTGTCAGTGTATTACAGTGTGTCAGTGTGTTACAGTGTGTCAGTATATTACAGTGTGTCAGTGTGATACAGTGTGTCAGTATATTACAGTGTGTCAGTATATTACAGTGTGTCAGTGTGTTACAGTGTGTCAGTGTATTACAGTGTGTTAGTATATTACAGTGTGTCAGTGTATTACACTGTGTCAGTGTGATACAGTGTGTCAGTATATTACAGTGTGTCAGTGTGTTACAGTGTGTCAGTATATTACAGTGTGTCAGTGTGATACAGTGTGTCAGTATATTACACTGTGTCAGTATATTACAGTGTGTCAGTATATTACAGTGTGTCAGTGTGTTACAGTGTGTCAGTGTATTACAGTGTGTTAGTATATTACAGTGTGTCAGTGTATTACACTGTGTCAGTGTGATACAGTGTGTCAGCATATTACAGGGTGTCAGTATATTACAGTGTGTTAGTGTATTACAGTGTGTCAGTGTGTTACAGTGTGTCAGTATATTACAGTGTGTCAGTGTATTACAGTGTGTCAGTGTGTTACAGTATGTCAGTATATTACAGTGTGTCAGTGTATTACAGTGTGTCAGTATATTACAGTGTGTCACTGTGTTACAGTGTGTCACTGTGTTACAGTGTATCAGTATATTACAGTGTGTCAGTGTATTACAGTGTGTCAGTGTGATACAGTGTGTCGGTATAGTACAGTGTGTCAGTATATTACAGTGTGTCAGTGTGTTACAGTGTGTCAGTGTGATACAGTGTGTCAGTGTATTACAGTGTGTCAGTGTGTTACAGTGTTTCAGTATATTACAGTGTATCAGTGTATTACAGTGTGTTACAGTGTGTCAGTATATCACAGTGTGTCAGTATATCACAGTGTGTCAGTGTGTTACAGTGTGTCAGTATATTACAGTGTGTCAGTGTGTTACAGTGTGTCAGTATATTACAGTGTGTCAGTATATTACAATGTTTCAGTGTATTACAGTGTGTCAGTGTGATACAGTGTGTCAGCATATTACAGTGTGTCAGTGTGTTACAGTGTGTCAGTGTATTACAGTGTGTCAGTATATTACAGTGTGTCAGTGTATTACAGTGTGTCCGTGTGATACAGTGTGTCAGTATATTACAGTGTGTCAGTATATTACAGTGTGTCAGTGTATTACAGTGTGTCCGTGTGTTTCAGTGTGTCAGTATATTACAGTGTGTCAGTATATTACAGTGTGTTAGTGTGTTACATTGTGTCAGTGTATTACAGTGTGTCAGTATGTTACAATGTGTCAGTGTGTTACAGTGTGTTAGTGTGTTACAGTGTGTCAGTGTATTACAGTGTGTCAGTGTGTTACAGTGTGTCAGTGTATTACAGTGTGTCAGTCTATCACAGTGTGTCAGTGTATCACAGTGTGTCAGTGTATTACAGTGTGTCAGTGTGTTACACTGTGTCACTGTATTACAGTGTGTCAGTGTGTTACAGTGTGTCAGTGTATTACAGTGTGTTCGTATATTACAGTGTGTCAGTGTATTACACTGTGTCAGTTTGATACAGTGTGTCAGTATATTACAGTGTGTCAGTGTGTTACAGTATGTCTGTATATTACAGTGTGTAAGTATATTACAGTGTGTCAGTGTATTACAGTGTGTCAGTGTGTTACAGTATGTCAGTATATTACAGTGTGTCAGTGTATTACAGTGTGTCAGTGTGATACAGTGTGTCAGTATATTACAGTGTGTCAGTATATTACAGTGTATCATTGTGTTACAGTGTGTAACTGTGTTACAGTGTGTCAGTGTATTAGAGTGTGTCAGTGTATTACAGTGTGTCAGTGTGTTACAGTGTGTTAGTATATTACAGTGTGTCAGTATATTACAGTGTGTCAGTGTGTTACAGTGTGTCAGTGTATTACAGTGTGTCAGTGTGTTACAGTGTGTCAGTATATCTCAGTGTGTCAGTGTATTACAGTGTGTCAGTGTATTACAGTGTGTCAATGTGTTACAGTGTGTCAGTGTATTACAGTGTGTCAGTGTGTTACAGTGTGTCAGTGTGTTACAGTGTGTCAGTGTATTACAGTGTGTCAGTGTGTTACAGTGTGTCAGTGTATTGCAGTGTGTCAGTGTATTAGTGTGTCAGTGTATTACAGTGTGTCAGTGTGTTACAGTGTGTCAGTATATTACAGTGTGTCAGTGTGTTGCAGAGTGACAGTGTGTTACAGTGTGTCAGTGTGTTACACTGTGTCAGTGTATTACAGTGTGTCAGTGTATTACAGTGTGTGTCAGTATATTACATTGTGTCCGTGCGTTACAGTGTGTCAGTGCATTACAGTGTATCAGTGTATTGCAGTGTGTCAGTATGTTACAGTGTGTCAGTATATTAGTGTGTCAATGTGTTACAGTGTGTCAGTATATTACAGTGTGTCAGTATATTACAGTGTGTCAGTGTGTTACAGTGTGTCAGTATATTACAGTGTGTCAGTGTGTTACAGTGTGTCAGTGTATTACAGTGTGTCAGTGTGATACAGTGTGTCAATGTATTACAGTGTGTCAGTGTGTTACAGTGTGTCAGTATATTACAGTGTGTCAGTGTGATACAGTGTGTCAGTATATTACAGTGTGTCAGTACATTACAGTGTGTCAGTGTGTTACAGTGTGTCAGTGTATTACAGTGTATCAGTGTATTACAGTGTATTACAGTATGTCAGTGTGTTACAGTGTGTCAGTATATTAGTGTGTCAGTGTGTTACAGTGTGTCAGTATATTACAGTGTGTCAGTCTATTACAGTGTGTCAGTATATTACAGTGTGTTACAGTGTGTCAGTATATTACAGTGTGTCAGTGTGTTACAGTGTGTCAGTGTATTACAGTGTGTCAGTGTATTACTGTGTCAGTGTATTACAATGTGACAGTGTGTTACAGTGTGTCAGTGTATTACAGTGTGTCAGTGTGTTACAGTGTGTCAGTGTATTACAGTGTGTCAGTGTGATACAGTGTGTCAGTATATTACAGTGTGTCAGTGTATTACAGTGTGTCAGTGTATTTCAGTGTGTCAGTGTGTTACAGTGTGTCAGTGTGATACAGTGTGTCAGCATATTACAGTGTGTCAGTGTGTTACAGTGTGTCAGTGTATTACAGTGTGTCAGAATATTACAGTGTGTCAGTGTATTACAGTGTGTCCGTGTGATACAGAGTGTCAGTATATTACAGTGTGTTAGTGTGTTACAGTGTGTCAGTGTATTACAGTGTGTCAGTATATTACAGTGTGTTAGTGTGTTACAGTGTGTCAGTGTATTACAGTGTGTCAGTGTATTACAGTGTGTCAGTGTGTTACAGTGTGTCAGTGTATTACAGTGTGTCAGTGTGTTACAGTGTGTCAGTGTTTTACAGTGTGTCAGTCTATCACAGTGTGTCAGTGTATCACAGTGTGTCAGTGTATTACAGTGTGTCAGTGTGTTACACTGTGTCAGTGTATTACAGTGTGTCAGTGTGTTACAGTGTGTCACTGTGTTACAGTGTGTCAGTGTATTAGAGTGTGTCAGTGTTTTACAGTGTGTCAGTGTGTTACAGTGTATTACATTGTGTTAGTGTATTACAGTGTGTTAGTGTATTACAGTATGTCAGTGTGTTACAGTGTGTTCGTATATTACCGTGTGTCAGTGTATTACAGTGTGTCAGTGTATTACAGTATATTATAGTGTGTCAGTGTGTCACTGTGTTACAGTGTGTCAGTGTATTACAGTGTGTCAGTGTATTGCTGTGTGTTACAGTGTGTCAGTGTATTACAGTGTATTACAGTGTGTCAGTGTGTTACAGTGTGCCAGTGTATTACAGTGTATTACAGTGTATTACAGTGTGTCAGTGTGTTACAGTGTGTCAGTGTATTACAGTGTGTCAGTGTGTTACAGTGTGTCAGTGTGTTACAGTGTGTCAGTGTATTACAGTGTATTACAGTGTGTCAGTGTATTACAGTGTGTCAGTGTATTACAGTGTATTTCAGTGTGTCAGTGTATTACAGTGTGTCAGTGTATTACAGTGTGTCAGTGTATTACAGTGTATTACAGTGTGTCAGTCTTTTACAGTGTGTCAGTGTGTTTCAGTGTATTACAGTGTGTCAGTGTATTACAGTGTATTACAGTGTGTCAGTGTGTTACAGTGTGTCAGTGTGTTAGTGTGTCAGTGTATTACAGTGTGTCAGTGTGTTACAGTGTGTCAGTATATTACAGTGTGTCAGTGTGTTGCAGAGTGTCAGTGTATTACAGAGTGACAGTGTGTTACAGTGTGTCAGTGTATTACAGTGTGTCAGTGTATTACAGTGTGTCAGTGTATTACCGTGTGTGTCAGTATATTGCACTGTGTCCGTGCGTTACAGTGTGTCAGTGCATTACATTGTATCAGTGTATTGCAGTGTGTCAGTGTGTTACAGTGTGTCAGTATATTACAGTGTGTCAGTGTATTACAGTGTGTCAGTATATTACAGTGTGTTAGTGTGTCAGTGTATTACAGTGTGTCAGTGTGTTACAGTGTGTCAGTATATTACAGTGTGTCAGTGTGTTACAGTGTGTCAGTGTATTACAGTGTGTCAGTGTATTACCGTGTGTGTCAGTATATTGCACTGTGTCCGTGCGTTACAGTGTGTCAGTGCATTTCATTGTATCAGTGTATTGCAGTGTGTCAGTGTGTTACAGTGTGTCAGTGTATTACAGTGTGTCAGTGTATTACAGTGTGTCAGTGTATTACAGTGTGTCAGTGTATTACAGTGTATTTCAGTGTGTCAGTGTATTACAGTGTGTCAGTGTATTACAGTGTGTCAGTCTTTTACAGTGTGTCAGTGTGTTTCAGTGTATTACAGTGTGTCAGTGTATTACAGTGTATTACAGTGTGTCAGTGTGTTACAGTGTGTCAGTGTGTTAGTGTGTCAGTGTATTACAGTGTGTCAGTGTGTTACAGTGTGTCAGTATATTACAGTGTGTCAGTGTGTTGCAGAGTGTCAGTGTATTACAGAGTGACAGTGTGTTACAGTGTGTCAGTGTATTACAGTGTGTCAGTGTATTACAGTGTGTCAGTGTATTACTGTGTGTGTCAGTATATTGCACTGTGTCCGTGCGTTACAGTGTGTCAGTGCATTACATTGTATCAGTGTATTGCAGTGTGTCAGTGTGTTACAGTGTGTCAGTATATTACAGTGTGTCAGTGTATTACAGTGTGTCAGTATATTACAGTGTGTCAGTGTGTTACAGTGTGTCAGTGTATTACAGTGTGTCAGTGTATTACAGTGTGTCAGTGTGATACAGTGTGTCAGTGTATTACAGTGTGTCAGTGTGTTACAGTGTGTCAGTATATTACAGTGTGTCAGTGTGATACAGTGTGTCAGTATATTACAGTGTGTCAGTATATTACAGTGTGTCAGTGTGTTACAGTGTGTCAGTGTATTACAGTGTGTTAGTATATTACAGTGTGTCAGTCTTTTACAGTGTGTCAGTGTGTTTCAGTGTATTACAGTGTGTCAGTGTATTACAGTGTATTACAGTGTGTCAGTGTATTACAGTGTGTCAGTGTGATACAGTGTGTCAGTGTATTACAGTGTGTCAGTGTGTTACAGTGTGTCAGTATATTACAGTGTGTCAGTGTGATACAGTGTGTCAGTATATTACAGTGTGTCAGTATATTACAGTGTGTCAGTGTGTTACAGTGTGTCAGTGTATTACAGTGTGTCAGTGTATTACAGTGTGTTAGTATATTACAGTGTGTCAGTGTATTACACTGTGTCAGTGTGATACAGTTTGTCAGTATATTACAGTGTGTCAGTGTATTACAGTATGTCAGTGTGTTACAGTATGTCAGGATATTACAGTGTGTCAGTGTATTACAGTGTGTCAGTATATTACAGTGTGTCACTGTGTTACAGTGTGTCACTGTGTTACAGTGTATCAGTATATTACAGTGTGTCAGTGTATTACAGTGTGTCAGTGTGTCAGTATATTACAGTGTGTCCGTATATTACAGTGTGTCAGTGTGTTACAGTGTGTCAGTGTGATACAGTGTGTCAGTATATTACAGTGTGTCACTGTATTACAGTGTGTCAGTGTGTTACAGTGTTTCAGTATATTACAGTGTGTCACTGTGTTACAGTGTGTCACTGTGTTACAGTGTATCAGTATATTACAGTGTGTCAGTGTATTACAGTGTGTCAGTGTATTACAGTGTGTCAGTGTATTACAGTGTGTCAGTATATTACAGTGTGTCACTGTGTTACAGTGTGTCACTGTGTTACAGTGTATCAGTATATTACAGTGTGTCAGTGTATTACAGTGTGTCAGTGTGATACAGTGTGTCGGTATAGTACAGTGTGTCAGTATATTACAGTGTGTCAGTGTGTTACAGTGTGTCAGTGTGATACAGTGTGTCAGTATATTACAGTGTGTCAGTGTATTACAGAGTGTCAGTGTGTTACAGTGTTTCAGTATATTACAGTGTATCAGTGTATTACAGTGTGTTACAGTGTGTCAGTATATCACAGTGTGTCAGTATATCACAGTGTGTCAGTGTGTTACAGTGTGTCAGTATATTACAGTGTGTCAGTGTGTTACAGTGTGTCAGTATATTACAGTGTGTCAGTATATTACAATGTTTCAGTGTATTACAGTGTGTCAGTGTGATACAGTGTTTCAGCATATTACAGTGTGTCAGTGTGTTACAGTGTGTCAGTGTATTACAGTGTGTCAGTATATTACAGTGTGTCAGTGTATTACAGTGTGTCAGTGTATTACAGTGTGTCCGTGTGTTTCAGTGTGTCAGTATATTACAGTGTGTCAGTATATTACAGTGTGTTAGTGTGTTACATTGTGTCAGTGTATTACAGTGTGTCAGTATATTACAATGTGTCAGTGTGTTACAGTGTGTTAGTGTGTTACAGTGTGTCAGTGTATTACAGTGTGTCAGTCTATCACAGTGTGTCAGTGTATCACAGTGTGTCAGTGTATTACAGTGTGTCAGTGTGTTACACTGTGTCACTGTATTACAGTGTGTCAGTGTGTTACAGTGTGTCAGTGTATTACAGTGTGTTAGTATATTACAGTGTGTCAGTGTATTACACTGTGTCAGTTTGATACAGTGTGTCAGTATATTACAGTGTGTCAGTGTGTTACAGTATGTCTGTATATTACAGTGTGTCAGTATATTACAGTGTGTCAGTGTATTACAGTGTGTCAGTGTATTACAGTGTATTACAGTGTGTCAGTGTGTTACAGTGTGTCAGTGTGTTAGTGTGTCAGTGTATTACAGTGTGTCAGTGTGTTACAGTGTGTCAGTATATTACAGTGTGTCAGTGTGTTGCAGAGTGTCAGTGTATTACAGAGTGACAGTGTGTTACAGTGTGTCAGTGTATTACAGTGTGTCAGTGTATTACAGTGTGTCAGTGTATTACCGTGTGTGTCAGTATATTGCACTGTGTCCGTGCGTTACAGTGTGTCAGTGCATTACATTGTATCAGTGTATTGCAGTGTGTCAGTGTGTTACAGTGTGTCAGTATATTACAGTGTGTCAGTGTATTACAGTGTGTCAGTATATTACAGTGTGTCAGTGTGTTACAGTGTGTCAGTATATTACAGTGTGTCAGTGTGTTACAGTGTGTCAGTGTATTACAGTCTGTCAGTGTATTACAGAGTGTCAGTGTGATACAGTGTGTCAGTGTATTACAGTGTGTCAGTGTGTTACAGTGTGTCAGTATATTACAGTGTGTCAGTGTGATGCAGTGTGTCAGTATATTACAGTGTGTCAGTATATTACAGTGTGTCAGTATATTACAGTGTGTCAGTGTGTTACAGTGTGTCAGTGTATTACAGTGTGTTAGTATATTACAGTGTGTCAGTGTATTGCACTGTGTTAGTGTGATACAGTGTGTCAGTATATTACAGTGTGTCAGTGTGTTACAGTATGTCTGTATATTACAGTGTGTCAGTGTATTATAGTGTGTCAGTGTGTTACAGTATGTCAGTATATTACAGTGTGTCAGTGTATTACAGTGTGTCAGTGTGATACAGTGTGTCAGTATATTACAGTGTGTCAGTATATTACAGTGTATCATTGTGTTACAGTGTGTCAGTATATTAGAGTGTGTCAGTGTATTACAGTGTGTCAGTGTGTTACAGTGTGTCAGTATATTACAATGTGTCAGTATATTACAGTGTGTCAGTGTGTTACAGTGTGTCAGTATATTACAGTGTGCCAGTGTATTACAGTGTGTCAGTGTGTTACAGTGTGTCAGTATATCACAGTGTGTCAGTGTATTACAGTGTGTCAGTGTATTACAGTGTGTCAGTGTGTTACAGTGTGTCAGTGTATTACAGTGTGTCAGTGTGTTACAGTGTGTCAGTGTATTGCAGTGTGTCAGTGTGTTAGTGTGTCAGTGTATTACAGTGTGTCAATGTGTTACAGTGTGTCAGTGTGTTACAGTGTGTCAGTATATTACAGTATGTCAGTGTGTCACAGAGTGACAGTGTGTTACAGTGTGTCAGTGTGTTACACTGTGTCAGTGTATTACAGCGTGTCAGTGTATTACAGTGTGTGTCAGTATATTACACTGTGTCCGTGCGTTACAGTGTGTCAGTGCATTACAGTGTATCAGTGTATTGCAGTGTGTCAGTATGTTACAGTGTGTCAGTATATTAGTGTGTCAGTGTGTTACAGTGTGTCAGTATATTACAGTGTGTCAGTATATTACAGTGTGTCAGTGTGTTACAGTGTGTCAGTATATTACAGTGTGTCAGTGTGTTACAGTGTGTCTGTGTATTACAGTGTGTCAGTGTATTACAGTGTGTCAGTGTGATACAGTGTGTCAGTGTGATACAGTGTGTCAGTGTATTACAGTGTGTCAGTGTGTTACAGTGTGTCAGTATATTACAGTGTGTCAGTGTGATACAGTGTGTCAGTATATTACAGTGTGTCAGTGTATTACAGTGTATTACAGTGTGTCAGTGTGTTACAGTGTGTCAGTATATTAGTGTGTCAGTGTGTTACAGTGTGTCAGTATATTACAGTGTGTCAGTGTATTACAGTGTGTCAGTATATTACAGTGTGTTACATTGTGTCAGTGTGTTACAGTGTGTCAGTGTGTTACAGTGTGTCAGTGTATAACAGTGTGTCAGTGTATTACAGTGTGTCACTGTATTACAGTGTGTCAGTGTGATAAAGTGTGTCAGTGTATTACAGTGTGTCAGTGTGTTACAGTGTGTCAGTATATTACAGTGTGTCAGTGTGATACAGTGTGTCAGTATATTACAGTGTGTCAGTATATTACAGTGTGTCAGTGTGTTACAGTGTGTCAGTGTATTACAGTGTGTTAGTATATTACAGTGTGTCAGTGTATTACACTGTGTCAGTGTGATACAGTGTGTCAGTATATTACAGTGTGTCAGTGTGTTACAGTGTGTCAGTATATTACAGTGTGTCAGTGTGATACAGTGTGTCAGTATATTACAGTGTGTCAGTATATTACAGTGTGTCAGTGTGTTACAGTGTGTCAGTGTATTACAGTGTGTTAGTATATTACAGTGTGTCAGTGTATTACACTGTGTCAGTGTGATACAGTGTGTCAGTATATTACAGTGTGTCAGTATATTACAGTGTGTTAGTTTATTACAGTGTGTCAGTGTGTTACAGTGTGTCAGTATATTACAGTGTGTCAGTGTATTACAGTGTGTCAGTGTGTTACAGTATGTCAGTATATTACAGTGTGTCAGTGTATTACAGTGTGTCAGTATATTACAGTGTGTCACTGTGTTACAGTGTGTCACTGTGTTACAGTGTATCAGTATATTACAGTGTGTCAGTGTATTACAGTGTGTCAGTGTGATACAGTGTGTCGGTATAGTACAGTGTGTCAGTATATTACAGTGTGTCAGTGTGTTACAGTGTGTCAGTGTGATACAGTGTGTCAGTATATTACAGTGTGTCAGTGTATTACAGTGTGTCAGTGTGTTACAGTGTTTCAGTATATTACAGTGTATCAGTGTATTACAGTGTGTTACAGTGTGTCAGTATATCACAGTGTGTCAGTATATCACAGTGTGTCAGTGTGTTACAGTGTGTCAGTATATTACAGTGTGTCAGTGTGTTACAGTGTGTCAGTATATTACAGTGTGTCAGTATATTACAATGTTTCAGTGTATTACAGTGTGTCAGTGTGATACAGTGTGTCAGCATATTACAGTGTGTCAGTGTGTTACAGTGTGTCAGTGTATTACAGTGTGTCAGTATATTACAGTGTGTCAGTGTATTACAGTGTGTCCGTGTGATACAGTGTGTCAGTATATTACAGTGTGTCAGTATATTACAGTGTGTCAGTGTATTACAGTGTGTCCGTGTGTTTCAGTGTGTCAGTATATTACAGTGTGTCAGTATATTACAGTGTGTTAGTGTGTTACATTGTGTCAGTGTATTACAGTGTGTCAGTATATTACAATGTGTCAGTGTGTTACAGTGTGTTAGTGTGTTACACTGTGTCACTGTATTACAGTGTGTCAGTGTGTTACAGTGTGTCAGTGTATTACAGTGTGTTAGTATATTACAGTGTGTCAGTGTATAACACTGTGTCAGTTTGATACAGTGTGTCAGTATATTACAGTGTGTCAGTGTGTTACAGTATGTCTGTATATTACAGTGTGTCAGTATAATACAGTGTGTCAGTGTATTACAGTGTGTCAGTGTGTTACAGTATGTCAGTATATTACAGTGTGTCAGTGTATTACAGTGTGTCAGTGTGATACAGTGTGTCAGTATATTACAGTGTGTCAGTATATTACAGTGTATCATTGTGTTACAGTGTGTAACTGTGTTACAGTGTGTCAGTGTATTAGAGTGTGTCAGTGTGTTACAGTGTGTTAGTATATTACAGTGTGTCAGTATATTACAGTGTGTCAGTGTGTTACAGTGTGTCAGTGTATTACAGTGTGTAAGTGTGTTACAGTGTGTCAGTATATCTCAGTGTGTCAGTGTATTACAGTGTGTCAGTGTATTACAGTGTGTCAATGTGTTACAGTGTGTCAGTGTATTACAGTGTGTCAGTGTGTTACAGTGTGTCAGTGTGTTACAGTGTGTCAGTGTATTACAGTGTGTCAGTGTGTTACAGTGTGTCAGTGTATTGCAGTGTGTCAGTGTGTTAGTGTGTCAGTGTATTACAGTGTGTCAGTGTGTTACAGTGTGTCAGTATATTACAGTGTGTCAGTGTGTTGCAGAGTGACAGTGTGTTACAGTGTGTCAGTGTGTTACACTGTGTCAGTGTATTACAGTGTGTCAGTGTATTACAGTGTGTCAGTGTATTACAGTGTGTGTCAGTATATTACATTGTGTCCGTGCGTTACAGTGTGTCAGTGCATTACAGTGTATCAGTGTATTGCAGTGTGTCAGTATGTTACAGTGTGTCAGTATATTAGTGTGTCAATGTGTTACAGTGTGTCAGTATATTACAGTGTGTCAGTATATTACAGTGTGTCAGTGTGTTACAGTGTGTCAGTATATTACAGTGTGTCAGTGTGTTACAGTGTGTCAGTGTATTACAGTGTGTCAGTGTGATACAGTGTGTCAATGTATTACAGTGTGTCAGTGTGTTACAGTGTGTCAGTGTGTTACAGTGTGTCAGTATATTACAGTGTGTCAGTGTGATACAGTGTGTCAGTATATTACAGTGTGTCAGTACATTACAGTGTGTCAGTGTGTTACAGTGTGTCAGTGTATTACAGTGTATCAGTGTATTACAGTGTATTACAGTATGTCAGTGTGTTACAGTGTGTCAGTATATTAGTGTGTCAGGGTGTTACAGTGTGTCAGTATATTACAGTGTGTCAGTCTATTACAGTGTGTCAGTATATTACAGTGTGTTACAGTGTGTCAGTATATTACAGTGTGTCAGTGTGTTACAGTGTGTCAGTGTATTACAGTGTGTCAGTGTATTACTGTGTCAGTGTATTACAATGTGACAGTGTGTTACAGTGTGTCAGTGTATTACAGTGTGTCAGTGTGTTACAGTGTGTCAGTGTATTACAGTGTGTCAGTGTGATACAGTGTGTCAGTATATTACAGTGTGTCAGTGTATTACAGTGTGTCAGTGTATTTCAGTGTGTCAGTGTGTTACAGTGTGTCAGTGTGATACAGTGTGTCAGCATATTACAGTGTGTCAGTGTGTTAAAGTGTGTCAGTGTATTAGAGTGTGTCAGAATATTACAGTGTGTCAGTGTATTACAGTGTGTCCGTGTGATACAGAGTGTCAGTATATTACAGTGTGTTAGTGTGTTACAGTGTGTCAGTGTATTACAGTGTGTCAGTATATTACAGTGTGTCAGTGTGTTACAGTGTGTTAGTGTGTTACAGTGTGTCAGTGTATTACAGTGTGTCAGTGTATTACAGTGTGTCAGTGTGTTACAGTGTGTCAGTGTATTACAGTGTGTCAGTGTGTTACAGTGTGTCAGTGTATTACAGTGTGTCAGTCTATCACAGTGTGTCAGTGTATCACAGTGTGTCAGTGTATTACAGTGTGTCAGTGTGTTACACTGTGTCAGTGTATTACAGTGTGTCAGTGTGTTACAGTGTGTCACTGTGTTACAGTGTGTCAGTGTATTAGAGTGTGTCAGTGTTTTACAGTGTGTCAGTGTGTTACAGTGTATTACATTGTGTTAGTGTATTACAGTGTGTTAGTGTATTACAGTGTGTCAGTGTGTTTCAGTGTATTACAGTGTGTCAGTGTATTACAGTGTATTACAGTGTGTCAGTGTATTACAGTGTGTCAGTGTGATACAGTGTGTCAGTGTATTACAGTGTGTCAGTGTGTTACAGTGTGTCAGTATATTACAGTGTGTCAGTGTGATACAGTGTGTCAGTATATTACAGTGTGTCAGTATATTACAGTGTGTCAGTGTGTTACAGTGTGTCAGTGTATTACAGTGTGTTAGTATATTACAGTGTGTCAGTGTATTACACTGTGTCAGTGTGATACAGTGTGTCAGTATATTACAGTGTGTCAGTGTGTTACAGTGTGTCAGTATATTACAGTGTGTCAGTGTGATACAGTGTGTCAGTATATTACAGTGTGTCAGTATATTACAGTGTGTCAGTGTGTTACAGTGTGTCAGTGTATTACAGTGTGTTAGTATATTACAGTGTGTCAGTGTATTACACTGTGTCAGTGTGATACAGTGTGTCAGTATATTACAGTGTGTCAGTATATTACAGTGTGTTAGTTTATTACAGTGTGTCAGTGTGTTACAGTGTGTCAGTATATTACAGTGTGTCAGTGTATTACAGTGTGTCAGTGTGTTACAGTATGTCAGTATATTACAGTGTGTCAGTGTATTACAGTGTGTCAGTATATTACAGTGTGTCACTGTGTTACAGTGTGTCACTGTGTTACAGTGTATCAGTATATTACAGTGTGTCAGTGTATTACAGTGTGTCAGTGTGATACAGTGTGTCGGTATAGTACAGTGTGTCAGTATATTACAGTGTGTCAGTGTGTTACAGTGTGTCAGTGTGATACAGTGTGTCAGTATATTACAGTGTGTCAGTGTATTACAGTGTGTCAGTGTGTTACAGTGTTTCAGTATATTACAGTGTATCAGTGTATTACAGTGTGTTACAGTGTGTCAGTATATCACAGTGTGTCAGTATATCACAGTGTGTCAGTGTGTTACAGTGTGTCAGTATATTACAGTGTGTCAGTGTGTTACAGTGTGTCAGTATATTACAGTTGGTCAGTATATTACAATGTTTCAGTGTATTACAGTGTGTCAGTGTGATACAGTGTGTCAGCATATTACAGTGTGTCAGTGTGTTACAGTGTGTCAGTGTATTACAGTGTGTCAGTATATTACAGTGTGTCAGTGTATTACAGTGTGTCCGTGTGATACAGTGTGTCAGTATATTACAGTGTGTCAGTATATTACAGTGTGTCAGTGTATTACAGTGTGTCCGTGTGTTTCAGTGTGTCAGTATATTACAGTGTGTCAGTATATTACAGTGTGTTAGTGTGTTACATTGTGTCAGTGTATTACAGTGTGTCAGTATATTACAATGTGTCAGTGTGTTACAGTGTGTTAGTGTGTTACAGTGTGTCAGTGTATTACAGTGTGTCAGTGTGTTACAGTGTGTCAGTGTATTACAGTGTGTCAGTCTATCACAGTGTGTCAGTGTATCACAGTGTGTCAGTGTATTACAGTGTGTCAGTGTGTTACACTGTGTCACTGTATTACAGTGTGTCAGTGTGTTACAGTGTGTCAGTGTATTACAGTGTGTTAGTATATTACAGTGTGTCAGTGTATAACACTGTGTCAGTTTGATACAGTGTGTCAGTATATTACAGTGTGTCAGTGTGTTACAGTATGTCTGTATATTACAGTGTGTCAGTATAATACAGTGTGTCAGTGTATTACAGTGTGTCAGTGTGTTACAGTATGTCAGTATATTACAGTGTGTCAGTGTATTACAGTGTGTCAGTGTGATACAGTGTGTCAGTATATTACAGTGTGTCAGTATATTACAGTGTATCATTGTGTTACAGTGTGTAACTGTGTTACAGTGTGTCAGTGTATTAGAGTGTGTCAGTGTGTTACAGTGTGTTAGTATATTACAGTGTGTCAGTATATTACAGTGTGTCAGTGTGTTACAGTGTGTCAGTGTATTACAGTGTGTAAGTGTGTTACAGTGTGTCAGTATATCTCAGTGTGTCAGTGTGTTACAGTGTGTCAGTGTATTACAGTGTGTCAATGTGTTACAGTGTGTCAGTGTATTACAGTGTGTCAGTGTGTTACAGTGTGTCAGTGTGTTACAGTGTGTCAGTGTATTACAGTGTGTCAGTGTGTTACAGTGTGTCAGTGTATTGCAGTGTGTCAGTGTGTTAGTGTGTCAGTGTATTACAGTGTGTCAGTGTGTTACAGTGTGTCAGTATATTACAGTGTGTCAGTGTGTTGCAGAGTGACAGTGTGTTACAGTGTGTCAGTGTGTTACACTGTGTCAGTGTATTACAGTGTGTCAGTGTATTACAGTGTGTCAGTGTATTACAGTGTGTGTCAGTATATTACATTGTGTCCGTGCGTTACAGTGTGTCAGTGCATTACAGTGTATCAGTGTATTGCAGTGTGTCAGTATGTTACAGTGTGTCAGTATATTAGTGTGTCAATGTGTTACAGTGTGTCAGTATATTACAGTGTGTCAGTATATTACAGTGTGTCAGTGTGTTACAGTGTGTCAGTATATTACAGTGTGTCAGTGTGTTACAGTGTGTCAGTGTATTACAGTGTGTCAGTGTGATACAGTGTGTCAATGTATTACAGTGTGTCAGTGTGTTACAGTGTGTCAGTGTGTTACAGTGTGTCAGTATATTACAGTGTGTCAGTGTGATACAGTGTGTCAGTATATTACAGTGTGTCAGTACATTACAGTGTGTCAGTGTGTTACAGTGTGTCAGTGTATTACAGTGTATCAGTGTATTACAGTGTATTACAGTATGTCAGTGTGTTACAGTGTGTCAGTATATTAGTGTGTCAGTGTGTTACAGTGTGTCAGTATATTACAGTGTGTCAGTCTATTACAGTGTGTCAGTATATTACAGTGTGTTACAGTGTGTCAGTATATTACAGTGTGTCAGTGTGTTACAGTGTGTCAGTGTATTACAGTGTGTCAGTGTATTACTGTGTCAGTGTATTACAATGTGACAGTGTGTTACAGTGTGTCAGTGTATTACAGTGTGTCAGTGTGTTACAGTGTGTCAGTGTATTACAGTGTGTCAGTGTGATACAGTGTGTCAGTATATTACAGTGTGTCAGTGTATTACAGTGTGTCAGTGTATTTCAGTGTGTCAGTGTGTTACAGTGTGTCAGTGTGATACAGTGTGTCAGCATATTACAGTGTGTCAGTGTGTTACAGTGTGTCAGTGTATTAGAGTGTGTCAGAATATTACAGTGTGTCAGTGTATTACAGTGTGTCCGTGTGATACAGAGTGTCAGTATATTACAGTGTGTTAGTGTGTTACAGTGTGTCAGTGTATTACAGTGTGTCAGTATATTACAGTGTGTCAGTGTGTTACAGTGTGTTAGTGTGTTACAGTGTGTCAGTGTATTACAGTGTGTCAGTGTATTACAGTGTGTCAGTGTGTTACAGTGTGTCAGTGTATTACAGTGTGTCAGTGTGTTACAGTGTGTCAGTGTATTACAGTGTGTCAGTCTATCACAGTGTGTCAGTGTATCACAGTGTGTCAGTGTATTACACTGTGTCAGTGTATTACAGTGTGTCAGTGTGTTACAGTGTGTCACTGTGTTACAGTGTGTCAGTGTATTAGAGTGTGTCAGTGTTTTACAGTGTGTCAGTGTGTTACAGTGTATTACATTGTGTTAGTGTATTACAGTGTGTTAGTGTATTACAGTATGTCAGTGTGTTACAGTGTGTTCGTATATTACCGTGTGTCAGTGTATTACAGTGTGTCAGTGTATTACAGTATATTATAGTGTGTCAGTGTGTCACTGTGTTACAGTGTGTCAGTGTATTACAGTGTGTCAGTGTATTGCTGTGTGTTACAGTGTGTCAGTGTATTACAGTGTATTACAGTGTGTCAGTGTGTTACAGTGTGCCAGTGTATTACAGTGTATTACAGTGTATTACAGTGTGTCAGTGTGTTACAGTGTGTCAGTGTATTACAGTGTGTCAGTGTGTTACAGTGTGTCAGTGTGTTACAGTGTGTCAGTGTATTACAGTGTATTACAGTGTGTCAGTGTATTACAGTGTGTCAGTGTATTACAGTGTGTCAGTGTATTACAGTGTATTTCAGTGTGTCAGTGTATTACAGTGTGTCAGTGTATTACAGTGTGTCAGTGTATTACAGTGTATTACAGTGTGTCAGTCTTTTACAGTGTGTCAGTGTGTTTCAGTGTATTACAATGTGTCAGTGTATTACAGTGTATTACAGTGTGTCAGTGTGTTACAGTGTGTCAGTGTGTTAGTGTGTCAGTGTATTACAGTGTGTCAGTGTGTTACAGTGTGTCAGTGTGTTGCAGAGTGTCAGTGTATTACAGAGTGACAGTGTGTTACAGTGTGTCAGTGTATTACAGTGTGTCAGTGTATTACAGTGTGTCAGTGTATTACCGTGTGTGTCAGTATATTGCACTGTGTCCGTGCGTTACAGTGTGTCAGTGCATTACATTGTATCAGTGTATTGCAGTGTGTCAGTGTGTTACAGTGTGTCAGTATATTACAGTGTGTCAGTGTATTACAGTGTGTCAGTATATTACAGTGTGTTAGTGTGTCAGTGTATTACAGTGTGTCAGTGTGTTACAGTGTGTCAGTATATTACAGTGTGTCAGTGTGTTACAGTGTGTCAGTGTATTACAGTGTGTCAGTGTATTACCGTGTGTGTCAGTATATTGCACTGTGTCCGTGCGTTACAGTGTGTCAGTGCATTACATTGTATCAGTGTATTGCAATGTGTCAGTGTGTTACAGTGTGTCAGTGTATTACAGTGTGTCAGTGTATTACAGTGTGTCAGTGTATTTCAGTGTGTCAGTGTATTACAGTGTGTCAGTGTATTACAGTGTGTCAGTCTTTTACAGTGTGTCAGTGTGTTTCAGTGTATTACAGTGTGTCAGTGTATTACAGTGTATTACAGTGTGTCAGTGTGTTACAGTGTGTCAGTGTGTTAGTGTGTCAGTGTATTACAGTGTGTCAGTGTGTTACAGTGTGTCAGTATATTACAGTGTGTCAGTGTGTTGCAGAGTGTCAGTGTATTACAGAGTGACAGTGTGTTACAGTGTGTCAGTGTATTACAGTGTGTCAGTGTATTACAGTGTGTCAGTGTATTACCGTGTGTGTCAGTATATTGCACTGTGTCCGTGCGTTACAGTGTGTCAGTGCATTACATTGTATCAGTGTATTGCAGTGTGTCAGTGTGTTACAGTGTGTCAGTATATTACAGTGTGTCAGTGTATTACAGTGTGTCAGTATATTACAGTGTGTCAGTGTGTTACAGTGTGTCAGTGTATTACAGTGTGTCAGTGTGATACAGTGTGTCAGTGTATTACAGTGTGTCAGTGTGTTACAGTGTGTCAGTATATTACAGTGTGTCAGTGTGATACAGTGTGTCAGTATATTACAGTGTGTCAGTATATTACAGTGTGTCAGTGTGTTACAGTGTGTCAGTGTGTTACAGTGTGTTAGTATATTACAGTGTGTCAGTCTTTTACAGTGTGTCAGTGTGTTTCAGTGTATTACAGTGTGTCAGTGTATTACAGTGTATTACAGTGTGTCAGTGTATTACAGTGTGTCAGTGTGATACAGTGTGTCAGTGTATTACAGTGTGTCAGTGTGTTACAGTGTGTCAGTATATTACAGTGTGTCAGTGTGATACAGTGTGTCAGTATATTACAGTGTGTCAGTATATTACAGTGTGTCAGTGTGTTACAGTGTGTCAGTGTATTACAGTGTGTCAGTGTATTACAGTGTGTTAGTATATTACAGTGTGTCAGTGTATTGCACTGTGTCAGTGTGATACAGTGTGTCAGTATATTACAGTGTGTCAGTGTATTACAGTATGTCAGTGTGTTACAGTATGTCAGGATATTACAGTGTGTCAGTGTATTACAGTGTGTCAGTATATTACAGTGTGTCACTGTGTTACAGTGTGTCACTGTGTTACAGTGTATCAGTATATTACAGTGTGTCAGTGTATTACAGTGTGTCAGTGTGATACAGTGTGTCAGTATATTACAGTGTGTCCGTATATTACAGTGTGTCAGTGTGTTACAGTGTGTCAGTGTGATACAGTGTGTCAGTATATTACATTGTGTCAGTGTATTACAGTGTGTCAGTGTGTTACAGTGTTTCAGTATATTACAGTGTATCAGTGTATGACAGTGTGTTACAGTGTGTCAGTATATCACAGTGTGTCAGTATATCACAGTGTGTCAGTGTATTACAGTGTGTCAGTGTATTACAGTGTGTCAGTATATTACAGTGTGTCAGTGTGTTACAGTGTGTCAGTATATTACAGTGTGTCAGTATATTACAGTGTGTCAGTATATTACAATGTGTCAGTGTATTACAGTGTGTCAGTGTGTTACAGTATCTCAGTATATTACAGTGTGTCAGTGTGTTACAGTGTGTCAGTGTATTACAGTGTGTCAGTGTGATACAGTGTGTCAGTATATTACAGTGTGTCAGTGTATTACAGTGTGTCAGTGTGTTACAGTGTGTCAGTGTGATACAGTGTGTCAGTGTGATACAGTGTGTCAGCATATTACAGTGTGTCAGTGTGTTACAGTGTGTCAGTGTATTACAGTGTGTCAGTATATTACAGTGTGTCAGTGTATTACAGTGTGTCCGTGTGATACAGTGTGTCAGTATATTACAGTGTGTCAGTATATTACAGTGTGTCAGTATATTACAATGTGTCAGTGTATTACAGTGTGTCAGTGTGTTACAGTATCTCAGTATATTACAGTGTGTCAGTGTGTTACAGTCTGTCAGTGTATTACAGGGTGTCAGTGTGATACAGTGTGTCAGTATATTACAGTGTGTCAGTGTATTACAGTGTGTCAGTGTTTTACAGTGTGTCAGTGTGATACAGTGTGTCAGTGTGATACAGTGTGTCAGCATATTACAGTGTGTCAGTGTGTTACAGTGTGTCAGTGTATTACAGTGTGTCAGTATATTACAGTGTGTCAGTGTATTACAGTGTGTCCGTGTGATACAGTGTGTCAGTATATTACAGTGTGTCAGTATATTACAGTGTGTCAGTGTATTACAGTGTGTCCGTGTGTTTCAGTGTGTCAGTATATTACAGTGTGTCAGTATATTACAGTGTGTTAGTGTGTTACATTGTGTCAGTGTATTACAGTGTGTCAGTATATTACAATGTGTCAGTGTGTTACAGTGTGTTAGTGTGTTACAGTGTGTCAGTGTATTACAGTGTGTCAGTGTATCACAGTGTGTCAGTGTATTACAGTGTGTCCGTGTGTTACACTGTGTCACCGTATTACAGTGTGTCAGTGTATTACATTGGGTTAGTGTATTACAGTGTGTTCGTATATTACAGTGTGTCAGTGTATTACAGTGTGTCAGTGTATTACAGTGTGTCAGTGTGTCACTGTGTTACAGTGTGTCAGTGTATTACAGTGTGTCAGTGTATTGTTGTGTGTTACAGTGTGTCAGTGTATTACAGTGTATTACAGTGTGTCAGTGTGTTACAGTGTGTCAGTGTATTACAGTGTATTACAGTGTGTCAGTGTGTTACAGTGTGTCAGTGTATTACAGTGTGTCAGTGTGTTACAGTGTGTCAGTGTGTTACAGTGTGTCCGTGTATTACAGTGTATTACAGTGTGTCAGTGTATTACAGTGTGTCAGTGTATTACAGTGTGTCAGTGTATTACAGTGTATTACAGTGTGTCAGTGTATTACAGTGTGTCAGTGTATTACAGTGTATTACAGTGTGTCAGTCTATTACAGTGTATTACCGTGTGTCAGTGTGTTACAGTGTGTCAGTGTATTACAGTGTGTCAGTGTATTACAGTGTATTACAGTGTGTCAGTGGGTTACAGTGTGTCAGTGTATTGCAGTGTGTCAGTGTGTTAGTGTGTCAGTGTATTACAGTGTGTCAGTGTGTTACAGTGTGTCAGTGTGTTACAGTGTGTCAGTGTATTACAGTGTGTCAGTGTATTACAGTGTGTGTCAGTATATTGCACTGTGTCCGTGCGTTACAGTGTGTCAGTGCATTACAGTGTATCAGTGTATTGCAGTGTGTCAGTGTGTTACAGTGTGTCAGTATATTAGTGTGTCAGTGTGTTACAGTGTGTCAGTATATTACAGTGTGTCAGTGTATTACAGTGTGTCAGTATATTACAGTGTGTCAGTGTGTTACAGTGTGTCAGTGTGTTACAGTGTGTCAGTATATTACAGTGTGTCAGTGTGTTACAGTGTGTCAGTGTATTACAGTCTGTCAGTGTATTACAGTGTGTCAGTGTGATACAGTGTGTCAGTCTTTTACAGTGTGTCAGTGTGTTTCAGTGTATTACAGTGTGTCAGTGTATTACAGTGTATTACAGTGTGTCAGTGTGTTACAGTGTGTCAGTGTGTTAGTGTGTCAGTGTGTTAGTGTGTCAGTGTATTACAGTGTGTCAGTGTGTTACAGTGTGTCAGTATATTACAGTGTGTCAGTGTGTTGCAGAGTGTCAGTGTATTACAGAGTGACAGTGTGTTACAGTGTGTCAGTGTATTACAGTGTGTCAGTGTATTACAGTGTGTCAGTGTATTACCGTGTGTGTCAGTATATTGCACTGTGTCCGTGCGTTACAGTGTGTCAGTGCATTACATTGTATCAGTGTATTGCAGTGTGTCAGTGTGTTACAGTGTGTCAGTATATTACAGTGTGTCAGTGTATTACAGTGTGTCAGTATATTACAGTGTGTCAGTGTGTTACAGTGTGTCAGTGTATTACAGTGTGTCAGTGTATTACAGTGTGTCAGTGTGATACAGTGTGTCAGTGTATTACAGTGTGTCAGTGTGTTACAGTGTGTCAGTATATTACAGTGTGTCAGTGTGATACAGTGTGTCAGTATATTACAGTGTGTCAGTATATTACAGTGTGTCAGTGTGTTACAGTGTGTCAGTGTATTACAGTGTGTTAGTATATTACAGTGTGTCAGTCTTTTACAGTGTGTCAGTGTGTTTCAGTGTATTACAGTGTGTCAGTGTATTACAGTGTGTCAGTGTATTACAGTGTGTCAGTGTGATACAGTGTGTCAGTGTATTACAGTGTGTCAGTGTGTTACAGTGTGTCAGTATATTACAGTGTGTCAGTGTGATACAGTGTGTCAGTATATTACAGTGTGTCAGTATATTACAGTGTGTCAGTGTGTTACAGTGTGTCAGTGTATTACAGTGTGTCAGTGTATTACAGTGTGTTAGTATATTACAGTGTGTCAGTGTATTACACTGTGTCAGTGTGATACAGTGTGTCAGTATATTACAGTGTGTCAGTGTATTACAGTATGTCAGTGTGTTACAGTATGTCAGGATATTACAGTGTGTCAGTGTATTACAGTGTGTCAGTATATTACAGTGTGTCACTGTGTTACAGTGTGTCACTGTGTTACAGTGTATCAGTATATTACAGTGTGTCAGTGTATTACAGTGTGTCAGTGTGATACAGTGTGTCAGTATATTACAGTGTGTCCGTATATTACAGTGTGTCAGTGTGTTACAGTGTGTCAGTGTGATACAGTGTGTCAGTATATTACAGTGTGTCAGTGTATTACAGTGTGTCAGTGTGTTACAGTGTTTCAGTATATTACAGTGTATCAGTGTATGACAGTGTGTTACAGTGTGTCAGTATATCACAGTGTGTCAGTATATCACAGTGTGTCAGTGTATTACAGTGTGTCAGTGTATTACAGTGTGTCAGTATATTACAGTGTGTCAGTGTGTTACAGTGTGTCAGTATATTACAGTGTGTCAGTATATTACAGTGTGTCAGTATATTACAATGTGTCAGTGTATTACAGTGTGTCAGTGTGTTACAGTATCTCAGTATATTACAGTGTGTCAGTGTGTTACAGTGTGTCAGTGTATTACAGTGTGTCAGTGTGATACAGTGTGTCAGTATATTACAGTGTGTCAGTGTATTACAGTGTGTCAGTGTGTTACAGTGTGTCAGTGTGATACAGTGTGTCAGTGTGATACAGTGTGTCAGCATATTACAGTGTGTCAGTGTGTTACAGTGTGTCAGTGTATTACAGTGTGTCAGTATATTACAGTGTGTCAGTGTATTACAGTGTGTCCGTGTGATACAGTGTGTCAGTATATTACAGTGTGTCAGTATATTACCGTGTGTCAGTGTATTACAGTGTGTCCGTGTGTTTCAGTGTGTCAGTATATTACAGTGTGTCAGTATATTACAGTGTGTTAGTGTGTTACATTGTGTCAGTGTATTACAGTGTGTCAGTATATTACAATGTGTCAGTGTGTTACAGTGTGTTAGTGTGTTACAGTGTGTCAGTGTATTACAGTGTGTCAGTGTATCACAGTGTGTCAGTGTATTACAGTGTGTCCGTGTGTTACACTGTGTCACCGTATTACAGTGTGTCAGTGTGTTACAGTGTGTCAGTGTGTTACATTGTGTCAGTGTATTAGAGTGTGTCAGTGTTTTACAGTGTGTCAGTGTGTTACAGTGTATTACATTGTGTTAGTGTATTACAGTGTGTTCGTATATTACAGTGTGTCAGTGTATTACAGTGTGTCAGTGTATTACAGTGTGTCAGTGTGTCACTGTGTTACAGTGTGTCAGTGTATTACAGTGTGTCAGTGTATTGTTGTGTGTTACAGTGTGTCAGTGTATTACAGTGTATTACAGTGTGTCAGTGTGTTACAGTGTGTCAGTGTATTACAGTGTATTACAGTGTGTCAGTGTGTTACAGTGTGTCAGTGTATTACAGTGTGTCAGTGTGTTTCAGTGTGTTACAGTGTGTCCGTGTATTACAGTGTATTACAGTGTGTCAGTGTATTACAGTGTGTCAGTGTATTACAGTGTGTCAGTGTATTACAGTGTATTACAGTGTGTCAGTGTATTACAGTGTGTCAGTGTATTACAGTGTATTACAGTGTGTCAGTGTATTACAGTGTATTACAGTGTGTCAGTCTATTACAGTGTATTACCGTGTGTCAGTGTGTTACAGTGTGTCAGTGTATTACAGTGTGTCAGTGTATTACAGTGTATTACAGTGTGTCAGTGGGTTACAGTGTGTCAGTGTATTGCAGTGTGTCAGTGTGTTAGTGTGTCAGTGTATTACAGTGTGTCAGTGTGTTACAGTGTGTCAGTGTGTTACAGTGTGTCAGTGTATTACAGTGTGTCAGTGTATTACAGTGTGTGTCAGTATATTGCACTGTGTCCGTGCGTTACAGTGTGTCAGTGCATTACAGTGTATCAGTGTATTGCAGTGTGTCAGTGTGTTACAGTGTGTCAGTATATTAGTGTGTCAGTGTGTTACAGTGTGTCAGTATATTACAGTGTGTCAGTGTATTACAGTGTGTCAGTATATTACAGTGTGTCAGTGTGTTACAGTGTGTCAGTGTGTTACAGTGTGTCAGTGTATTACAGTCTGTCAGTGTATTACAGTGTGTCAGTGTGATACAGTGTGTCAGTGTATTACAGTGTGTCAGTGTGTTACAGTGTGTCAGTATATTACAGTGTGTTAGTGTATTTCAGTGTGTTAGTATATTTCAGTGTGTCAGTGTATTACACTGTGTCAGTGTGATACAGTGTGTCAGTATATTACAGTGTGTCAGTGTGTCACAGTGTGTCAGTATATTACAGTGTGTCAGTATATTACAGTGTGTCAGTGTATTACAGTGTGTCAGTGTGTTACAGTATGTCAGTATATTACAGTGTGTCAGTGTATTACAGTGTGTCAGTGTGATACAGTGTGTCAGTATATTACAGTGTGTCAGTATATTACAGTGTATCAGTGTGTTACAGTGTGTAACTGTGTTACAGTGTGTCAGTATATTACAGTGTGTCAGTGTATTACAGTGTGTCAGTGTGATACATTGTGTCAGTATATTAGAGTGTGTCAGTGTGTTACAGTGTGTCAGTATATTACAGTGTGTCAGTGTATTACAGTGTGTCAGTGTGTTACAGTGTGTCAGTATATCACAGTGTGTCAGTGTGTTACAGTGTGTCAGTGTGTTACAGTGTGTCAGTGTATTACAGTGTGTCAGTGTATTACAGTGTGTCAGTGTGTTACAGTGTGTCAGTGTATTACAGTGTGTCAGTGTGTTACAGTGTGTCAGTGTGTTACAGTGTGTCAGTATATTACAGTGTGTCAGTGTATTACAGTGTGTCAGTGTATTACAGTGTGTCAGTGTGTTACAGTGTGTCAGTGTATTACAGTGTGTCAGTCTATCACAGTGTGTCAGTGTATCACAGTGTGTCAGTGTGTTACAGTGTGTCAGTGTATTACAGTGTTTCAGTGTGTTACAGTGTGTCAGTGTATTACAGTGTGTCAGTGTGTTACAGTGTGTTAGTGTGTTACAGTGTGTTCGTATATTACAGTGTGTCAGTGTATTACAGTGTGTCAGTGTATTACAGTGTATTACAGTGTGTTAGTGTATTACAGTGTGTCAGTGTGTTACAGTGTGTTCGTATATTACAGTGTGTCAGTGTATTACAGTGTGTCAGTGTATTACAGTGTATTACAGTGTGTCAGTCTGTCAGTGTGTTACAGTGTGTCAGTGTATTACAGTGTGTCAGTGTATTGCTGTGTGTTACAGTGTGTCAGTGTATTACAGTGTATTACAGTGTGTCAGTGTGTTACAGTGTGCCAGTGTATTACAGTGTATTACAGTGTGTCAGTGTGTTACAGTGTGTCAGTGTATTACAGTGTGTCAGTGTGTTACAGTGTGTCAGTGTGTTACAGTGTGTCAGTGTATTACAGTGTATTACAGTGTGTCAGTGTATTACAGTGTGTCAGTGTATTACAGTGTATTACAGTGTGTCAGTGTATTACAGTGTGTCAGTGTATTACAGTGTGTCAGTGTATTACAGTCTATTACAGTGTGTCAGTCTATTACAGTGTGTCAGTGTGTTACAGTGTGTCAGTGTGTTACAGTGTGTCAGTGTATTACAGTGTGTCAGTGTATTACAGTGTATTACAGTGTGTCAGTGTGTTACAGTGTGTCAGTGTATTGCAGTGTGTCAGTGTGTTAGTGTGTCAGTGTATTACAGTGTGTCAGTGTGTTACAGTGTGTCAGTGTGTTACAGTGTGTCAGTATATTACAGTGTGTCAGTGTGTTGCAGAGTGTCAGTGTATTACAGAGTGACAGTGTGTTACAGTGTGTCAGTGTATTACAGTGTGTCAGTGTATTACAGTGTGTCAGTGTATTACAGTGTGTGTCAGTATATTACACTGTGTCCGTGCGTTACAGTGTATCAGTGCATTACAGTGTATCAGTGTATTGCAGTGTGCCAGTGTGTTACACTGTGTCAGTATATTAGTGTGTCAGTGTGTTACAGTGTGTCAGTATATTACAGTGTGTCAGTGTATTACAGTGTGTTCGTATATTACAGTGTGTCAGTGTATTACAGTGTGTCAGTGTATTACAGTGTGTCAGTGTGTCACTGTGTTACAGTGTGTCAGTGTATTACAGTGTGTCAGTGTATTGTTGTGTGTTACAGTGTGTCAGTGTATTACAGTGTGTCAGTGTGTTACAGTGTGTCAGTGTATTACAGTGTATTACAGTGTGTCAGTGTGTTACAGTGTGTCAGTGTATTACAGTGTGTCAGTGTGTTACAGTGTGTCAGTGTGATAGTGTGTCAGTATATTACAGTGTGTCAGTGTATTACAGTGTGTCAGTGTATTACAGTGTGTCAGTGTATTACAGTGTATTACAGTGTGTCAGTGTATTACAGTGTGTCAGTGTATTACAGTGTATTACAGTGTGTCAGTCTATTACAGTGTATTACCGTGTGTCAGTGTGTTACAGTGTGTCAGTGTATTACAGTGTGTCAGTGTATTACAGTGTATTACAGTGTGTCAGTGGGTTACAGTGTGTCAGTGTATTGCAGTGTGTCAGTGTGTTAGTGTGTCAGTGTATTACAGTGTGTCAGTGTGTTACAGTGTGTCAGTGTGTTACAGTGTGTCAGTGTATTACAGTGTGTCAGTGTATTACAGTGTGTGTCAGTATATTGCACTGTGTCCGTGCGTTACAGTGTGTCAGTGCATTACAGTGTATCAGTGTATTGCAGTGTGTCAGTGTGTTACAGTGTGTCAGTATATTAGTGTGTCAGTGTGTTACAGTGTGTCAGTATATTACAGTGTGTCAGTGTATTACAGTGTGTCAGTATATTACAGTGTGTCAGTGTGTTACAGTGTGTCAGTGTGTTACAGTGTGTCAGTATATTACAGTGTGTCAGTGTGTTACAGTGTGTCAGTGTATTACAGTCTGTCAGTCTTTTACAGTGTGTCAGTGTGTTTCAGTGTATTACAGTGTGTCAGTGTATTACAGTGTATTACAGTGTGTCAGTGTGTTACAGTGTGTCAGTGTGTTAGTGTGTCAGTGTATTACAGTGTGTCAGTGTGTTACACTGTGTCAGTATATTACAGTGTGTCAGTGTGTTGCAGAGTGTCAGTGTATTACAGAGTGACAGTGTGTTACAGTGTGTCAGTGTATTACAGTGTGTCAGTGTATTACAGTGTGTCAGTGTATTACCGTGTGTGTCAGTATATTGCACTGTGTCCGTGCGTTACAGTGTGTCAGTGCATTACATTGTATCAGTGTATTGCAGTGTGTCAGTGTGTTACAGTGTGTCAGTATATTACAGTGTGTCAGTGTATTACAGTGTGTCAGTATATTACAGTGTGTCAGTGTGTTACAGTGTGTCAGTGTATTACAGTGTGTCAGTGTATTACAGTGTGTCAGTGTGATACAGTGTGTCAGTGTATTACAGTGTGTCAGTGTGTTACAGTGTGTCAGTATATTACAGTGTGTCAGTGTGATACAGTGTGTCAGTATATTACAGTGTGTCAGTATATTACAGTGTGTCAGTGTGTTACAGTGTGTCAGTGTATTACAGTGTGTTAGTATATTACAGTGTGTCAGTCTTTTACAGTGTGTCAGTGTGTTTCAGTGTATTACAGTGTGTCAGTGTGTTACAGTGTGTCAGTATATTACAGTGTGTCAGTGTGATACAGTGTGTCAGTATATTACAGTGTGTCAGTATATTACAGTGTGTCAGTGTGTTACAGTGTGTCAGTGTGTTACAGTGTGTCAGTGTATTACAGTGTGTTAGTATATTACAGTGTGTCAGTGTATTACACTGTGTCAGTGTGATACAGTGTGTCAGTATATTACAGTGTGTCAGTGTATTACAGTATGTCAGTGTGTTACAGTATGTCAGGATATTACAGTGTGTCAGTGTATTACAGTGTGTCAGTATATTACAGTGTGTCACTGTGTTACAGTGTATCAGTATATTACAGTGTGTCAGTGTATTACAGTGTGTCAGTGTGATACAGTGTGTCAGTATATTACAGTGTGTCCGTATATTACAGTGTGTCAGTGTGTTACAGTGTGTCAGTGTGATACAGTGTGTCAGTATATTACAGTGTGTCAGTGTATTACAGTGTGTCAGTGTGTTACAGTGTTTCAGTATATTACAGTGTATCAGTGTATGACAGTGTGTTACAGTGTGTCAGTATATCACAGTGTGTCAGTATATCACAGTGTGTCAGTGTATTACAGTGTGTCAGTGTATTACAGTGTGTCAGTATATTACAGTGTGTCAGTGTGTTACAGTGTGTCAGTATATTACAGTGTGTCAGTATATTACAGTGTGTCAGTATATTACAATGTGTCAGTGTATTACAGTGTGTCAGTGTGTTACAGTATCTCAGTATATTACAGTGTGTCAGTGTGTTACAGTGTGTCAGTGTATTACAGTGTGTCAGTGTGATACAGTGTGTCAGTATATTACAGTGTGTCAGTGTATTACAGTGTGTCAGTGTGTTACAGTGTGTCAGTGTGATACAGTGTGTCAGTGTGATACAGTGTGTCAGCATATTACAGTGTGTCAGTGTGTTACAGTGTGTCAGTGTATTACAGTGTGTCAGTATATTACAGTGTGTCAGTGTATTACAGTGTGTCCGTGTGATACAGTGTGTCAGTATATTACAGTGTGTCAGTATATTACAGTGTGTCAGTGTATTACAGTGTGTCCGTGTGTTTCAGTGTGTCAGTATATTACAGTGTGTCAGTATATTACAGTGTGTTAGTGTGTTACATTGTGTCAGTGTATTACAGTGTGTCAGTATATTACAATGTGTCAGTGTGTTACAGTGTGTTAGTGTGTTACAGTGTGTCAGTGTATTACAGTGTGTCAGTGTATCACAGTGTGTCAGTGTATTACAGTGTGTCCGTGTGTTACACTGTGTCACCGTATTACAGTGTGTCAGTGTGTTACAGTGTGTCAGTGTGTTACATTGTGTCAGTGTATTAGAGTGTGTCAGTGTTTTACAGTGTGTCAGTGTGTTACAGTGTATTACATTGTGTTAGTGTATTACAGTGTGTTCGTATATTACAGTGTGTCAGTGTATTACAGTGTGTCAGTGTATTACAGTGTGTCAGTGTGTCACTGTGTTACAGTGTGTCAGTGTATTACAGTGTGTCAGTGTATTGTTGTGTGTTACAGTGTGTCAGTGTGTTACAGTGTGTCAGTGTATTACAGTGTATTACAGTGTGTCAGTGTGTTACAGTGTGTCAGTGTATTACAGTGTGTCAGTGTGTTACAGTGTGTCAGTGTGTTACAGTGTGTCCGTGTATTACAGTGTATTACAGTGTGTCAGTGTATTACAGTGTGTCAGTGTATTACAGTGTGTCAGTGTATTACAGTGTATTACAGTGTGTCAGTGTATTACAGTGTGTCAGTGTATTACAGTGTATTACAGTGTGTCAGTCTATTACAGTGTATTACCGTGTGTCAGTGTGTTACAGTGTGTCAGTGTATTACAGTGTGTCAGTGTATTACAGTGTATTACAGTGTGTCAGTGGGTTACAGTGTGTCAGTGTATTGCAGTGTGTCAGTGTGTTAGTGTGTCAGTGTATTACAGTGTGTCAGTGTGTTACAGTGTGTCAGTGTGTTACAGTGTGTCAGTGTATTACAGTGTGTCAGTGTATTACAGTGTGTGTCAGTATATTGCACTGTGTCCGTGCGTTACAGTGTGTCAGTGCATTACAGTGTATCAGTGTATTGCAGTGTGTCAGTGTGTTACAGTGTGTCAGTATATTAGTGTGTCAGTGTGTTACAGTGTGTCAGTATATTACAGTGTGTCAGTGTATTACAGTGTGTCAGTATATTACAGTGTGTCAGTGTGTTACAGTGTGTCAGTATATTACAGTGTGTCAGTGTGTTACAGTGTGTCAGTGTATTACAGTCTGTCAGTGTATTACAGTGTGTCAGTGTGATACAGTGTGTCAGTGTATTACAGTGTGTCAGTGTGTTACAGTGTGTCAGTATATTACAGTGTGTTAGTGTATTTCAGTGTGTTAGTATATTTCAGTGTGTCAGTGTATTACACTGTGTCAGTGTGATACAGTGTGTCAGTATATTACAGTGTGTCAGTGTGTTACAGTGTGTCAGTATATTACAGTGTGTCAGTATATTACAGTGTGTCAGTGTATTACAGTGTGTCAGTGTGTTACAGTGTGTCAGTATATTACAGTGTGTCAGTGTATTACAGTGTGTCAGTGTGATACAGTGTGTCAGTATATTACAGTGTGTCAGTATATTACAGTGTATCAGTGTGTTACAGTGTGTAACTGTGTTACAGTGTGTCAGTATATTACAGTGTGTCAGTGTATTACAGTGTGTCAGTGTGATACATTGTGTCAGTATATTAGAGTGTGTCAGTGTGTTACAGTGTGTCAGTATATTACAGTGTGTCAGTGTATTACAGTGTGTCAGTGTGTTACAGTGTGTCAGTATATCACAGTGTGTCAGTGTGTTACAGTGTGTCAGTGTGTTACAGTGTGTCAGTGTATTACAGTGTGTCAGTGTATTACAGTGTGTCAGTGTGTTACAGTGTGTCAGTGTATTACAGTGTGTCAGTGTGTTACAGTGTGTCAGTGTGTTACAGTGTGTCAGTATATTACAGTGTGTCAGTGTATTACAGTGTGTCAGTGTATTACAGTGTGTCAGTGTGTTACAGTGTGTCAGTGTATTACAGTGTGTCAGTCTATCACAGTGTGTCAGTGTATCACAGTGTGTCAGTGTGTTACAGTGTGTCAGTGTATTACAGTGTGTCAGTGTATTACAGTGTTTCAGTGTGTTACAGTGTGTCAGTGTATTACAGTGTGTCAGTGTGTTACAGTGTGTTAGTGTGTTACAGTGTGTCAGTGTATTAGAGTGTGTCAGTGTGTTACAGTGTATTACAGTGTGTTAGTGTATTACAGTGTGTCAGTGTGTTACAGTGTGTTCGTATATTACAGTGTGTCAGTGTATTACAGTGTGTCAGTGTATTACAGTGTATTACAGTGTGTCAGTCTGTCAGTGTGTTACAGTGTGTCAGTGTATTACAGTGTGTCAGTGTATTGCTGTGTGTTACAGTGTGTCAGTGTATTACAGTGTATTACAGTGTGTCAGTGTGTTACAGTGTGCCAGTGTATTACAGTGTATTACAGTGTGTCAGTGTGTTACAGTGTGTCAGTGTATTACAGTGTGTCAGTGTGTTACAGTGTGTCAGTGTGTTACAGTGTGTCAGTGTATTACAGTGTATTACAGTGTGTCAGTGTATTACAGTGTGTCAGTGTATTACAGTGTATTACAGTGTGTCAGTGTATTACAGTGTGTCAGTGTATTACAGTGTGTCAGTGTATTACAGTCTATTACAGTGTGTCAGTCTATTACAGTGTGTCAGTGTGTTACAGTGTGTCAGTGTGTTACAGTGTGTCAGTGTATTACAGTGTGTCAGTGTATTACAGTGTATTACAGTGTGTCAGTGTGTTACAGTGTGTCAGTGTATTGCAGTGTGTCAGTGTGTTAGTGTGTCAGTGTGTTACAGTGTGTCAGTGTGTTACAGTGTGTCAGTATATTACAGTGTGTCAGTGTGTTGCAGAGTGTCAGTGTATTACAGAGTGACAGTGTGTTACAGTGTGTCAGTGTATTACAGTGTGTCAGTGTATTACAGTGTGTCAGTGTATTACAGTGTGTCAGTGTATTACAGTGTGTGTCAGTATATTACACTGTGTCCGTGCGTTACAGTGTATCAGTGCATTACAGTGTATCAGTGTATTGCAGTGTGCCAGTGTGTTACACTGTGTCAGTATATTAGTGTGTCAGTGTGTTACAGTGTGTCAGTATATTACAGTGTGTCAGTGTATTACAGTGTGTCAGTATATTACAGTGTGTCAGTATATTACAGTGTGTCAGTGTGTTACAGTGTGTCAGTTTATTACAGTGTGTCAGTGTGATACAGTGTGTCAGTGTATTACAGTGTGTCAGTGTGTTACAGTGTGTCAGTATATTACAGTGTGTCAGTGTGATACAGTATGTCAGTATATTACAGTGTGTCAGTATATTACAGTGTGTCAGTGTGTTACAGTGCGTCAGTATATTACAGTGTGTCAGTGTGATACAGTGTGTCAGTATATTACAGTGTGTTAGTATATTACAGTGTGTCAGTGTATTACACTGTGTCAGTGTGATACAGTGTGTCAGTATATTACAGTGTGTCAGTGTGTTACAGTGTGTCAGTATATTACAGTGTGTCAGTGTGTTACAGTGTGACAGTGTATTACAGTGTGTCAGTGTGTTACAGTATGTCAGTATATTACAGTGTGTCAGTGTATTACAGTGTGTCAGTGTGATACAGTGTGTCAGTATATTACAGTGTGTCAGTATATTACAGTGTATCATTGTGTTACAGTGTGTAACTGTGTTACAGTGTGTCAGTATATTACAGTGTGTCAGTGTATTATAGTGTGTCAGTGTGATACAGTGTGTCAGTATATTAGAGTGTGTCAATGTGTTACAGTGTGTCAGTATATTACAGTGTGTCAGTATATTACAGTGTGTCAGTGTGTTACAGTGTGTCAGTATATTACAGTGTGTCAGTGTATTACAGTGTGTCAGTATGTTACAGTGTGTCAGTATATCACAGTGTGTCAGTGTATTACAGTGTGTCAGTGTATTACAGTGTGTCAGTGTGTTACAGTGTGTCAGTGTATTACAGTGTGTCAGTGTGTTACAGTGTGTCAGTGTATTGCAGTGTGTCAGTGTGTTAGTGTGTCAGTATATTACAAAGTGTCAGTGTGTTGCAGAGTGACAGTGTGTTACAGTGTGTCAGTGTGTTACACTGTGTCAGTGTATTACAGTGTGTCAGTGTATTACAGTGTGTCAGTGTATTACAGTGTGTATCAGTATATTACACTGTGTCAGTGTGTTAGTGTGTCAGTGTATTACAGTGTGTCAGTGTGTTACAGTGTGTCAGTGTGTTACAGTGTGTCAGTATATTACAGTGTGTCAGTGTGTTGCAGAGTGTCAGTGTATTACAGAGTGACAGTGTGTTACAGTGTGTCAGTGTATTACAGTGTGTCAGTGTATTACAGTGTGTCAGTGTATTACAGTGTGTCAGTGTATTACAGTGTGTGTCAGTATATTACACTGTGTCCGTGCGTTACAGTGTATCAGTGCATTACAGTGTATCAGTGTATTGCAGTGTGCCAGTGTGTTACACTGTGTCAGTATATTAGTGTGTCAGTGTGTTACAGTGTGTCAGTATATTACAGTGTGTCAGTGTATTACAGTGTGTCAGTATATTACAGTGTGTCAGTATATTACAGTGTGTCAGTGTGTTACAGTGTGTCAGTTTATTACAGTGTGTCAGTGTGATACAGTGTGTCAGTGTATTACAGTGTGTCAGTGTGTTACAGTGTGTCAGTATATTACAGTGTGTCAGTGTGATACAGTATGTCAGTATATTACAGTGTGTCAGTATATTACAGTGTGTCAGTGTGTTACAGTGCGTCAGTATATTACAGTGTGTCAGTGTGATACAGTGTGTCAGTATATTACAGTGTGTTAGTATATTACAGTGTGTCAGTGTATTACACTGTGTCAGTGTGATACAGTGTGTCAGTATATTACAGTGTGTCAGTGTGTTACAGTGTGTCAGTATATTACAGTGTGTCAGTGTGTTACAGTGTGACAGTGTATTACAGTGTGTCAGTGTGTTACAGTATGTCAGTATATTACAGTGTGTCAGTGTATTACAGTGTGTCAGTGTGATACAGTGTGTCAGTATATTACAGTGTGTCAGTATATTACAGTGTATCATTGTGTTACAGTGTGTAACTGTGTTACAGTGTGTCAGTATATTACAGTGTGTCAGTGTATTATAGTGTGTCAGTGTGATACAGTGTGTCAGTATATTAGAGTGTGTCAATGTGTTACAGTGTGTCAGTATATTACAGTGTGTCAGTATATTACAGTGTGTCAGTGTGTTACAGTGTGTCAGTATATTACAGTGTGTCAGTGTATTACAGTGTGTCAGTATGTTACAGTGTGTCAGTATATCACAGTGTGTCAGTGTATTACAGTGTGTCAGTGTATTACAGTGTGTCAGTGTGTTACAGTGTGTCAGTGTATTACAGTGTGTCAGTGTGTTACAGTGTGTCAGTGTATTGCAGTGTGTCAGTGTGTTAGTGTGTCAGTGTATTACAGTGTGTCAGTGTGTTACAGTGTGTCAGTGTGTCAGTATATTACAAAGTGTCAGTGTGTTGCAGAGTGACAGTGTGTTACAGTGTGTCAGTGTGTTACACTGTGTCAGTGTATTACAGTGTGTCAGTGTATTACAGTGTGTCAGTGTCTTACAGTGTGTATCAGTATATTACACTGTGTCCGTGCGTTACAGTGTGTCAGTGCATTACAGTGTATCAGTGTATTGCAGTGTCTCAGTATGTGACAGTGTGTCAGTATATTAGTGTGTCAGTGTGTTACAGTGTGTCAGTATATTACAGTGTGTCAGTGTATTACAGTGTGTCTGTATATTACAGTGTGTCAGTGTATTGCTGTGTGTTACAGTGTGTCAGTGTATTACAGTGTATTACTGTGTGTCAGTGTGTTACAGTGTGCCAGTGTATTACAGTGTATTACAGTGTGTCACTGTGTTACAGTGTGTCAGTGTATTACAGTGTGTCAGTGTGTTACAGTGTGTCAGTGTGTTACAGTGTGTCAGTGTATTACAGTGTATTACAGTGTGTCAGTGTATTACAGTGTGTCAGTGTATTACAGTGTATTACAGTGTGTCAGTGTATTACAGTGTGTCAGTGTATTACAGTGTGTCAGTGTATTACAGTCTATTACAGTGTGTCAGTCTATTACAGTGTGTCAGTGTGTTACAGTGTGTCAGTGTGTTACAGTGTGTCAGTGTATTACAGTGTGTCAGTGTATTACAGTGTATTACAGTGTGTCAGTGTGTTACAGTGTGTCAGTATATTACAGTGTGTCAGGGTGTTACAGTGTGTCAGTGTATTACAGTGTGTCAGTGTGTTACACTGTGTAACTCTGTTACAGTGTGTCAGTATATTACAGTGTGTCAGTGTATTACAGTGTGTCAGTGTGATACATTGTGTCAGTATATTAGAGTGTGTCAGTGTGTTACAGTGTGTCAGTATATTACAGTGTGTCAGTGTATTACAGTGTGTCAGTGTGTTACAGTGTGTCAGTATATCACAGTGTGTCCGTGTATTACAGTGTGTCAGTGTGTTACAGTGTGTCAGTGTGTTACAGTGTGTCAGTGTGTTACAGTGTGTCAGTATATTACAGTGTGTCAGTGTATTACAGTGTGTCAGTGTATTACAGTGTGTCAGTGTGTTACCGTGTGTCAGTGTATTACAGTGTGTCAGTCTATCACAGTGTGTCAGTGTATCACAGTGTGTCAGTGTGTTACAGTGTGTCAGTGTATTACAGTGTTTCAGTGTGTTACAGTGTGTCAGTGTATTACAGTGTGTCAGTGTGTTACAGTGTGGTAGTGTGTTACAGTGTGTCAGTGTATTAGAGTGTGTCAGTGTGTTACAGTGTATTACATTGTGTTAGTGTATTACAGTGTGTTAGTGTATTACAGTGTGTCAGTGTGTTACAGTGTGTTCGTATATTACAGTGTGTCAGTGTATTACAGTGTGTCAGTGTATTACAGTGTATTACAGTGTGTCAGTCTGTCAGTGTGTTACAGTGTGTCAGTGTATTACAGTGTGTCAGTGTATTGCTGTGTGTTACAGTGTGTCAGTGTATTACAGTGTATTACAGTGTGTCAGTGTGTTACAGTGTGCCAGTGTATTACAGTGTATTACAGTGTGTCAGTGTGTTACAGTGTGTCAGTGTATTACTGTGTATCAGTGTGTTACAGTGTGTCAGTGTGTTACAGTGTGTCAGTGTATTACAGTGTATTACAGTGTGTCAGTGTATTACAGTGTGTCAGTGTATTACAGTGTATTACAGTGTGTCAGTGTATTACAGTGTGTCAGTGTATTACAGTGTGTCAGTGTATTACAGTCTATTACAGTGTGTCAGTCTATTACAGTGTGTCAGTGTGTTACAGTGTGTCAGTGTGTTACAGTGTGTCAGTGTATTACAGTGTGTCAGTGTATTACAGTGTATTACAGTGTGTCAGTGTGTTACAGTGTGTCAGTGTATTGCAGTGTGTCAGTGTGTTAGTGTGTCAGTGTATTACAGTGTGTCAGTGTGTTACAGTGTGTCAGTGTGTTACAGTGTGTCAGGATATTACAGTGTGTCAGTGTGTTGCAGAGTGTCAGTGTATTACAGAGTGACAGTGTGTTACAGTGTGTCAGTGTATTACAGTGTGTCAGTGTATTACAGTGTGTGTCAGTATATTACACTGTGTCCGTGCGTTACAGTGTATCAGTGCATTACAGTGTGCCAGTGTGTTACACTGTGTCAGTATATTAGTGTGTCAGTGTGTTACAGTGTGTCAGTATATTACAGTGTGTCAGTGTATTACAGTGTGTCAGTATATTACAGTGTGTCAGTGTGTTACAGTGTGTCAGTATATTACAGTGTGTCAGTGTGTTACAGTGTGTCAGTTTATTACAGTGTCAGTGTGATACAGTGTGTCAGTGTATTACAGTGTGTCAGTGTGTTACAGTGTGTCAGTATATTACAGTGTGTCAGTGTGATACAGTGTGTCAGTATATTACAGTGTGTCAGTATATTACAGTGTGTCAGTGTGTTACAGTGCGTCAGTATATTACAGTGTGTCAGTGTGTTACAGTGTGTCAGTATATTACAGTGTGTTAGTATATTACAGTGTGTCAGTGTATTACACTGTGTCAGTGTGATACAGTGTGTCAGTATATTACAGTGTGTCAGTGTGTTACAGTGTGTCAGTATATTACAGTGTGTAAGTGTGTTACAGTGTGTCAGTATATTACAGTGTGTCAGTGTGTTACAGTGTGTCAGTGTATTACAGTGTGTCAGTGAGTTACAGTATGTCAGTATATTACAGTGTGTCAGTGTATTACAGTGTGTCAGTGTGATACAGTGTGTCAGTATATTACAGTGTGTCAGTATATTACAGTGTATCATTGTGTTACAGTGTGTAACTGTGTTACAGTGTGTCAGTATATTACAGTGTGTCAGTGTATTATAGTGTGTCAGTGTGATACAGTGTGTCAGTATATTAGAGTGTGTCAATGTGTTACAGTGTGTCAGTATATTACAGTGTGTCAGTGTGTTACAGTGTGTCAGTATATTACAGTGTGTCAGTGTATTACAGTGTGTCAGTATGTTACATGTGTCAGTATATCACAGTGTGTCAGTGTATTACAGTGTGTCAGTGTATTACAGTGTGTCAGTGTGTTACAGTGTGTCAGTGTATTACAGTGTGTCAGTGTGTTACAGTGTGTCAGTGTATTGCAGTGTGTCAGTGTGTTAGTGTGTCAGTGTATTACAGTGTGTCAGTGTGTTACAGTGTGTCAGTGTGTCAGTATATTACAAAGTGTCAGTGTGTTGCAGAGTGACAGTGTTACAGTGTGTCAGTGTGTTACACTGTGTCAGTGTATTACAGTGTGTCAGTGTATTACAGTGTGTCAGTGTATTACAGTGTGTGTCAGTATATTACACTGTGTCCGTGCGTTACAGTGTGTCAGTGCATTACAGTGTATCAGTGTATTGCAGTGTCTCAGTATGTGACAGTGTGTCAGTATATTAGTGTGTCAGTGTGTTACAGTGTGTCAGTATATTACAGTGTGTCAGTGTATTACAGTGTGTCAGTATATTACAGTGTGTCAGTGTATTGCTGTGTGTTACAGTGTGTCAGTGTATTACAGTTTATTACTGTGTGTCAGTGTGTTACAGTGTGCCAGTGTATTACAGTGTATTACAGTGTGTCAGTGTATTACAGTGTGTCAGTGTATTACAGTGTGTCAGTGTGTTACAGTGTGTCAGTGTGTTACAGTGTGTCAGTGTATTACAGTGTATTACAGTGTGTCAGTGTATTACAGTGTGTCAGTGTATTACAGTGTATTACAGTGTGTCAGTGTATTCCTGTGTGTCAGTGTATTACAGTGTGTCAGTGTATTACAGTCTATTACAGTGTGTCAGTCTATTACAGTGTGTCAGTGTGTTACAGTGTGTCAGTGTGTTACAGTGTGTCAGTTTATTACAGTGTGTCAGTGTATTACAGTGTATTACAGTGTGTCAGTGTGTTACAGTGTGTCAGTGTATTGCAGTGTGTCAGTGTGTTAGTGTGTCAGTGTATTACAGTGTGTCAGTGTGTTACAGTGTGTCAGTATATTACAGTGTGTCACTGTGTTGCAGAGTGTCAGTGTATTACAGAGTGACAGTGTGTTACAGTGTGTCAGTGTATTACAGTGTGTCAGTGTATTACAGTGTGTCAGTGTATTACAGTGTGTGTCAGTATATTACACTGTGTCCGTGCGTTACAGTGTGTCAGTGCATTACAGTGTATCAGTGTATTGCAGTGTGTCAGTGTGTTACACTGTGTCAGTATATTAGTGTGTCAGTGTGTTACAGTGTGTCAGTATATTACAGTGTGTCAGTGTATTACAGTGTGTCAGTATATTACAGTGTGTCAGTGTGTTACAGTGTGTCAGTATATTACAGTGTGTCAGTGTGTTACAGTGTGTCAGTTTATTACAGTGTGTCAGTGTGATACAGTGTGTCAGTGTATTACAGTGTGTCAGTGTGTTACAGTGTGTCAGTTGATTACAGTGTGTCAGTGTGATACAGTGTGTCAGTATATTACAGTGTGTCAGTGTGTTATAGTGTGTCAGTGTATTACAGTGTGTTAGTATATTACAGTGTGTCAGTGTGTTACACTGTGTCAGTGTGATACAGTGTGTCAGTATATTACAGTGTGTCAGTGTGTTACAGTGTGTCAGTATATTACAGTGTGTCAGTGTGTTACAGTGTGTCAGTGTATTACAGTGTGTCAGTGTGTTACAGTATGTCAGTATATTACAGTATGTCAGTGTATTACAGTGTGTCAGTGTGATACAGTGTGTCAGTATATTACAGTGTGTCCGTATATTACAGTGTATCATTGTGTTACAGTGTGTAACTGTGTTACAGTGTGTCAGTATATTACAGTGTGTCAGTGTATTATAGTGTGTCAGTGTGATACAGTGTGTCAGTATATTACAGTGTGTCAGTATATTACAGTGTGTCAGGGTGTTACAGTGTGTCAGTGTATTACAGTGTGTCAGTGTGTTACAGTGTGTCAGGGTGTTACAGTGTGTCAGTGTATTACAGTGTGTCAGTATATTAGAGTGTGTCAGTGTGTTACAGTGTGTCAGTATATTACAGTGTGTCAGTGTATTACAGTGTGTCAGTGTGTTACAGTGTGTCAGTATATCACAGTGTGTCAGTGTATTACAGTGTGTCAGTGTATTACAGTGTGTCAGTGTGTTACAGTGTGTCAGTGTATGTCAGTGTGTCAGTGTGTTACAGTGTGTCAGTGTATTACAGTGTGTCAGTGTGTTACAGTGTGTCAGTGTGTTAGTGTGTCAATGTATTACAGTGTGTCAGTGTGTTACAGTGTGTCAGAGTGTTACAGTGTGTCAGTATATTACAAAGTGTCAGTGTGTTGCAGAGTGACAGTGTGTTACAGTGTGTCAGTGTGTTACACTGTGTCAGTGTATTACAGTGTGTCAGTGTATTACAGTGTGTCAGTGTATTACAGTGTGTGTCAGTATATTACACTGTGTCCGTGCGTTAGTGTGTCAGTGCATTACAGTGTATCAGTGTATTGCAGTGTGTCAGTATGTTACAGTGTGTCAGTATATTAGTGTGTCAGTGTGTTACAGTGTGTCAGTATATTACAGTGTGTCAGTGTGTTTCAGTGTGTCAGTATATTACAGTGTGTCAGTATATTACAGTGTGTTAGTGTGTTACAGTGTGTCAGTGTATTACAGTGTGTCAGTATATTACAGTGTGTCAGTGTGTTACAGTGTGTTAGTGTGTTACAGTGTGTCAGTGTATTACAGTGTGTCAGTGTATTACAGTGTGTCAGTGTGTTACAGTGTGTCAGTGTATTACAGTGTGTCAGTCTATCAAAGTGTGTCAGTGTATCACAGTGTGTCAGTGTATTAAAGTGTGTCAGTGTGTTACAGTGTGTCAGTGTGTTACAGTGTGTCAGTGTATTACAGTGTGTCAGTGTGTTACAGTGTGTCAGTGTGTTATAAGTGTGTTAGTGTGTTACAGTGTGTCAGCGTATTAGAGTGTGTCAGTGTTTTACAGTGTGTCAGTGTGTTACAGTGTATTACATTGTGTTTGTGTATTACAGTGTGTTAGTGTATTACAGTGTGTCAGTGTGTTACAGTGTGTCAGTATATTACAGTGTGTCAGTGTGTTACAGTGTGTTAGTATATTACAATGTGTTAGTGTATTACAGTGTGTCAGTGTGTTACAGTGTGTCAGTGTGTTACAGTGTGTCAGTGTGTTACACTGTGTCAGTGTATTACAGTGTGTCAGTGTATTACAGTGTGTGTCAGTATATTACACTGTGTCCGTGCGTTACAGTGTGTCAGTGCATTACAGTGTATCAGTGTATTGCAGTGTGTCAGTATGTTACAGTGTGTCAGTATATTAGTGTGTCAGTGTGTTACAGTGTGTCAGTATATTACAGTGTGTCAGTGTGTTACAGTGTGTCAGTGTATTACAGTGTGTCAGTATATTGCAGTGTGTCAGTGTATTACAGTGTGTCCGTGTGATACAGTGTGTCAGTATATTACAGTGTGTCAGTGTGTTTCAGTGTGTCAGTATATTACAGTGTGTTAGTGTGTTACAGTGTGTCAGTGTATTACAGTGTGTCAGTATATTAGAGTGTGTTAGTGTGTTACAGTGTGTTAGTGTGTTACAGTGTGTCAGTGTATTACAGTGTGTCAGTGTATTACAGTGTGTCAGTGTGTTACAGTGTGTCAGTCTATCACAGTGTGTCAGTGTATCACAGTGTGTCAGTGTATTTCCGTGTGTCAGTGTGTTACAGTGTGTCAGTGTGTTACAGTGTGTCAGTGTATTACAGTGTGTCAGTGTGTTACAGTGTGTCAGTGTGTTATAAGTGTGTTAGTGTGTTACAGTGTGTCAGTGTATTAGAGTGTGTCAGTGTTTAACAGTGTGTCAGTGTGTTACAGTGTATTACATTGTGTTAGTGTATTACAGTGTGTTAGTGTATTACAGTCTGTCAGTGTGTTACAGTGTGTTCGTATATTACAGTGTGTCAGTGTATTACAGTGTGTCAGTGTATTACAGTGTATTACAGTGTGTCAGTGTGTCACTGTGTTACAGTGTGTCAGTGTATTACAGTGTATTACAGTGTGTCAGTGTGTTACAGTGTGTCAGTGTATTACAGTGTATTACAGTGTGTCAGTGTATTACAGTGTGTCAGTGTGTTACAGTGTGTCAGTGTATTACAGTGTGTCATTGTATTACAGTGTATTACAGTGTGTCAGTGTGTTACAGTGTGTCAGTGTATTGCAGTGTGTCAGTGTGTTAGTGTGTCAGTGTATTACAGTGTGTCAGTGTGTTACAGTGTGTCCGTGCGTTACAGTGTGTCAGTGCATTACAGTGTATCAGTGTGTTACAGTGTGTCAGTGTGTTACAGTGTGTCAGTATATTACAGTGTGTCAGTGTGTTGCAGAGTGTCAGTGTATTACAGAGTGACAGTGTGTTACAGTGTGTCAGTGTATTACAGTGTGTCAGTGTATTACAGTGTGTCAGTGTATTACAGTGTGTGTCAGTATATTGCACTGTGTCCGTGCGTTACAGTGTGTCAGTGCATTACAGTGTATCAGTGTATTGCAGTGTGTCAGTGTGTTACAGTGTGTCAGTATATTAGTGTGTCAGTGTGTTACAGTGTGTCAGTGTATTACAGTGTGTCAGTATATTACAGTGTGTCAGTGTGTTACAGTGTGTCAGTATATTACACTGTGTAAGTGTGTTACAGTGTGTCAGTGTATTACAGAGTGTCAGTGTATTACAGTGTGTCAGTGTGATACAGTGTGTCAGTGTGATACAGTGTGTCAGTATATTACAGTGTGTCAGTATATTACAGTGTGTCAGTGTGTTACAGTGTGTCAGTGTGATACAGTGTGTCAGTGTATTACAGTGTGTCAGTATATTACAATGTGTCAGTGTGTTACAGTGTGTCAGTATATTACAGTGTGTCAGTGTATTACATTGTGTCAGTGTGTTACAGTGTGTCAGTATATCACAGTGTGTCAGTATATCACAGTGTGTCAGTGTGTTACAGTGTGTCAGTGTATTACAGTGAACCAGTGTGTTACAGTGTGTCAGTGTATTACAGTGTGTCAGTGTGTTACAGTGTGTCAGTATATTACAGTGTGTCAGTGTATTACGGTGTGTCAGTATATTGCAGTGTGTCAGTATATTACAGTGTGTCAGTATATTACAGTGTGTCAGTGTATTACAGTGTGTCAGTGTGTTACAGTGTGTCAGTATATTACAGTGTGTCAGTATATTACAGTGTGTCAGTGTATTACAGTGTGTCAGTATATTACAGTGTGTCAGTGTATTACAGTGTGTCAGTGTGTTACAGTGTGTCAGTATATCACAGTGTGTCAGTGTGTTACAGTGTGTCAAGGTGTTACAGTGTGTCAGTATATTGCAGTGTGTCAGTGTATTACAGTGTATTACAGTGTATTACAGTGTATTACAGTGTGTCAGTATATTACAGTGTGTCAGTGTATTACAGTGTGTCAGTGTGTTACAGTGTGTCAGTGTATTGCAGTGTGTCAGTGTATTACAGTGTGTCAGTGTATTACAGTGTGTTACAGTGTGTCAGTGTGTTACAGTGTGTCAGTGTGTTACAGTGTGTCAGTGTGTTACAGAGTGTCAGTGTATTACAGAGTGACAGTGTGTTACCGTGTGTCAGTGTATTACAGTGTGTCAGTGTATTACAGTGTGTGTCAGTATATTACACTGTTCCTGCGTTACAGTGTGTCCGTGCGTTACAGTGTATCAGTGTATTACATTGTGTCCGTGTGTTACAGTGTGTCAGTATATTAGTGTGTCAGTGTGTTGCACTGTGTCAGTATATTACAGTGTGTCAGTGTATTACAGTGTGTCAGTATATTACAGTGTGTTACAGTGTGTCAGTATATTACAGTGTGTCAGTGTGATACAGTGTGTCAGTATATTACAGTGTGTCAGTATATTACAGTGTGTCAGTGTGTTACAGTGTGTCAGTGTATTACAGTGTGTTAGTATATTACAGTGTGTCAGTATATTACAGTGTGTCACAGTGTGTCAGTATATTACAGTGTGTCAGTTTGTTACAGTGTGTCAGTGTATTACAGTGTGTTAGTATATTACAGTGTGTCAGTGTATTACACTGTGTCAGTGTGATACAGTGTGTCAGTGTGTTACAGTGTGTCAGTATATTACAGTGTGTCAGTGTATTACAGTGTGTCGGTGTATTACAGTGTATTACAGTGTGTCAGTCAATTACAGTGTGTCAGTGTGTTACAGTGTGTCAGTGTGTTACAGTGTGTCAGTATATTACAGTGTGTCAGTATATTACAGTGTATCAGTGTATTACAGTGTGTCAGTGTGTTACAGTATCTCAGTATATTACAGTGTGTCAGTGTGTCAGTGTATTACAGTGTGTCAGTGTGTTACAGTGTGTCTTTATATTACAGTGTGTCAGTGTGATACAGTGTGTCAGCATATTACAGTGTGTCAGTGTGTTACAGTGTGTCAGTGTATTACAGTGTGACAGTATATTGCAGTGTGTCAGTGTATTACAGTGTGTCAGTGTATTACAGTGTGTCAGTATATTACAGTGTGTCAGTGTATTACAGTGTGTCAGTGTATTACAGTGTGTCAGTGTGTTACAGTGTGTCAGTATATCACAGTGTGTCAGTGTATTACAGTGTGTCAGTGTGTTGCAGTGTGTCAGTGTATTACAGTGTGTCAGTGTGTTACAGTGTGTCAGTGTATTACAGTGTGTCAGTGTGTTACAGTGTGTCAGTATATTGCAGTGTATCAGTGTATTACAGTGTATTACAGTGTGTCAGTGTATTACAGTGTGTCAGTGTATTACAGTGTGTCAGTGTATTGCAGTGTGTCAGTGTGTTAGAGTGTGTCAGTGTATTACAGTGTGTCAGTGTATTTCAGTGTGTCAGTGTGTTACAGTGTGTCAGTATATTACAGTGTGTCAGTGTATTGCAGTGTGTCAGTGTGTTACAGTATGTCAGTATATTACAGTGTGTCAGTGTATTACAGTGTGTCAGAATATTGCAGTGTGTCAGTGTATTACAGTGTATTACAGTGTGTTAGTGTATTACAGTGTGTCAGTGTGTTACAGTGTGTCAGTGTATTGCAGTGTGTCAGTGTGTTAGAGTGTGTCAATGTATTACAGTGTGTCAGTGTATTTCAGTGTGTTACAGTGTGTCAGTGTGTTACAGTGTGTCAGTATATTACAGTGTGTCAGTGTGTTACAGTGTGTCAGTGTGTTACAGAGTGTCAGTGTATTACAGAGTGACAGTGTGTTACCGTGTGTCAGTGTATTACAGTGTGTCAGTGTATTACAGTGTGTCAGTGTATTACAGTGTGTGTCAGTATATTTCACTGTTCCTGCGTTACAGTGTGTCCGTGCGTTACAGTGTATCAGTGTGTTACAGTGTGTCAGTATATTAGTGTGTCAGTGTGTTACAGTGTGTCAGTGTATTACAGTGTGTCACTATATAACAGTGTGTTACAGTGTGTCAGTATATTACAGTGTGTCAGTGTGTTACAGTGTGTCAGTATATTACAGTGTGTCAGTGTGATACAGTGTGTCAGTATATTACAGTGTGTCAGTATATTACAGTGTGTCAGTGTGTTACAGTGTGTCAGTGTATTACAGTGTGTTAGTATATTACAGTGTGTCAGTATATTACAGTGTGTTACAGTGTGTCAGTATATTACAGTTGTCAGTGTGTTACAGTGTGTCAGTGTATTACAGTGTGTTCGTATATTACAGTGTGTCAGTGTATTACACTGTGTCAGTGTGATACAGTGTGTCAGTATATTACAGTGTGTCAGTGTGTTACAGTGTGTCAGTATATTACAGTGTGTCAGTGTATTGCAGTGTGTCAGTGTGTTGCAGTATGTCAGTATATTACAGTGTGTCAGTGTATTACAGTGTGTCAGTGTGATACAGTGTGTCAGTATATTACTGTGTGTCAGCATATTACAGTGTGTCAGTGTGTTACAGTGTGTCACTGTGTTACAGGGTGTCAGTATATTACAGTGTGTCAGTGTATTACAGTGGGTCAGTGTAATACAGTGTGTCAGTATATTACAGTGTGTCAGTGTGTTACAGTGTGTCAGTATATTACAGTGTGTCAGTGTGATACAGTGTGTTAGTATATTACAATATGTCAGTGTGTTACAGTGTGTCGGTATATTACAGTGTGTCAGTGTGATACAGTGTGTCAGTGTGTTACAGTGTGTCAGTATATCACAGTGTGTCAGTATATTAGAGTGTGTCAGTGTGTTACAGTGTGTCAGTATATTACAGTGTGTCAGTGTATTACAGTGTGTCAGTGTGTTACAGTGTGTCAGTTTATTACAGTGTGTCAGTGTATTACAGTGTGTCAGTGTGTTACAGTGTGTCAGTGTATTACAGTGTGTCAGTGTGTTACAGTGTGTCAGTATATTGCAGTGTGTCAGTGTATTACAGTGTATTACAGTGTGTCAGTGTATTACAGTGTGTCAGTGTATTACAGTGTGACAGTGTGTTACAGTGTGTCAGTGTATTACAGTGTGTCAGTGTATTACAGTGTGTTACAGTGTGTCAGTGTGTTACAGTGTGTCAGTGTGTTACAGTGTGTCAGTATATTACACTGTGTCAGTGTGTTACAGTGTGTCAGTGTGTTACAGAGTGTCAGTGTATTACAGAGTGACAGTGTGTTACCGTGTGTCAGTTATATTACAGTGGTTCAGTGTATTACAGTGTGTGTCAGTATATTACACTGTTCCTGTGTTACAGTGTGTCCGTGCGTTACAGTGTATCAGTGTATTACAGTGTGTCAGTATATTAGTGTGTCAGTATATTACAGTGTGTCAGTGTATTACAGTGTGTCAGTATATTACAGTGTGTTACAGTGTGTCAGTATATTACAGTGTGTCAGTGTGTTACAGTGTGTCAGTATATTACAGTGTGTCAGTGTGATACAGTGTGTCAGTATATTACAGTGTGACAGTATATTACAGTGTGTCAGTGTGTTACAGTGTGTCAGTGTATTAAAGTGTGTTAGTATATTGCAGTGTGTCAGTATATTACAGTGTGTTACAGTGTGTCAGTATATTACAGTGTGTCAGTGTGTTACAGTGTGTCAGTGTATTACAGTGTGTTAGTATATTACAGTGTGTCAGTGTATTACACTGTGTCAGTGTGATACAGTGTGTCAGTATATTACAGTGTGTCAGTGTGTTACAGTGTGTCAGTATATTACAGTGTGTCAGTGTATTACAGTGTGTCAGTGTGTTACAGTATGTCAGTATATTACAGTGTGTCAGTGTATTACAGTGTGTCAGTGTGATACAGTGTGTCAGTATATTACTGTGTGTCAGTATATTACAGTGTGTCCGTGTGTTACAGTGTGTCAGTATATTACAGTGTGTCAGTGTATTACAGTGTGTCAGTGTGATACACTGTGTCAGTATATTACAGTGTGTCAGTGTATTACAGTGTGTCAGTGTGTTACAGTGTGTCAGTATATTACAGTGTGTCAGTGTGATACAGTGTGTCAGTATATTACAGTGTGTCAGTATATTACAATGTGTCAGTGTGTTACAGTGTGTCAGTATATTACAGTGTGTCAGTGTATTACATTGTGTCAGTGTGTTACAGTGTGTCAGTATATCACAGTGTGTCAGTATATCACAGTGTGTCAGTGTGTTACAGTGTGTCAGTGTATTACAGTGAACCAGTGTGTTACAGTGTGTCAGTGTGTTACAGTGTGTCAGTGTATTACAGTGTGTCAGTATATTACAGTGTGTCAGTATATTACAGTGTGTCAGTGTATTACAGTGTGTCAGTGTGTTACAGTGTGTCAGTGTATTACAGTGTGTCAGTATATTACAGTGTGTCAGTATATTACAGTGTGTCAGTGTATTACAGTGTGTCAGTATATTACAGTGTGTCAGTGTATTACAGTGTGTCAGTGTGTTACAGTGTGTCAGTATATCACAGTGTGTCAGTGTATTACAGTGTGTCAGTGTGTTACAGTGTGTCAGTATATCACAGTGTGTCAGTGTATTACAGTGTATTACAGTGTGTCAGTGTATTACAGTGTGTCAGTGTATTACAGTGTGACAGTATATTACAGTGTGTCAGTATATTACAGTGTGTCAGTGTGATACAGTGTGTCAGTGTATTACAGTGTGTCAGTATATTATAATGTGTCAGTATATTACAGTGTGTCAGTATATTACAGTGTGTCAGTGTATTACAGTGTGTCAGTGTGTTACAGTGTGTCAGTGTATTGCAGTGTGTCAGTGTATTACAGTGTGTCAGTGTATTACAGTGTGTTACAGTGTGTCAGTGTGTTACAGTGTGTCAGTGTGTTACAGTGTGTCAGTATATTACAGTGTGTCAGTGTGTTACAGTGTGTCAGTGTGTTACAGAGTGTCAGTGTATTACAGAGTGACAGTGTGTTACCGTGTGTCAGTGTATTACAGTGTGTCAGTGTATTATAGTGTGTGTCAGTATATTACACTGTTCCTGCGTTACAGTGTGTCCGTGCGTTACAGTGTATCAGTGTATTACAGTGTGTCCGTGTATTACAGTGTGTCAGTATATTACAGTGTGTTACAGTGTGTCAGTATATTACAGTGTGTCAGTATATTACAGTGTGTCAGTGTGTTACAGTGTGTCAGTGTATTACAGTGTGTTAGTATATTACAGTGTGTCAGTATATTACACTGTGTCACAGTGTGTCAGTATATTACAGTGTGTCAGTGTGTTACAGTGTGTCAGTGTATTACAGTGTGTTAGTATATTACAGTGTGTCAGTATATTACACTGTGTCACACTGTGTCAGTATATTGCAGTGTGTCAGTGTATTACAGTGTGTCAGTATATTACAGTGTGTTACAGTGTGTCAGTATATTACAGTGTGTCAGTATATTACAGTGTGTCAGTGTGTTACAGTGTGTCAGTGTATTACAGTGTGTTAGTATATTACAGTGTGTCAGTATATTACACTGTGTCACAGTGTGTCAGTATATTACAGTGTGTCAGTTTGTTACAGTGTGTCAGTGTATTACAGTGTGTTAGTATATTACAGTGTGTCAGTGTATTACACTGTGTCAGTGTGATACAGTGTGTCAGTATATTACAGTGTGTCAGTGTGTTACAGTGTGTCAGTATATTACAGTGTGTCAGTGTATTACAGTGTGTCGGTGTATTACAGTGTATTACAGTGTGTCAGTCTATTACAGTGTGTCAGTGTGTTACAGTGTGTCAGTGTGTTACAGTGTGTCAGTATATTACAGTGTGTCAGTATATTACAGTGTATCAGTGTATTACAGTGTGTCAGTGTGTTACAGTATCTCAGTATATTACAGTGTGTCAGTGTGTCAGTGTATTACAGTGTGTCAGTGTGATACAGTGTGTCAGTATATTACAGTGTGTCAGTGAGATACAGTGTGTCAGCATATTACAGTGTGTCAGTGTGTTACAGTGTGTCAGTGTATTACAGTGTGTCAGTATATTGCAGTGTGTCAGTGTATTACAGTGTGTCAGTGTATTACAGTGTGTCAGTATATTACAGTGTGTCAGTGTATTACAGTGTGTCAGTGTATGACAGTGTGTCAGTGTGTTACAGTGTGTCAGTATATCACAGTGTGTCAGTGTGTTACAGTGTGTCAGTGTATTACAGTGTGTCAGTGTGTTACAGTGTGTCAGTGTATTACTGTGTGTCAGTGTGTTACAGTGTGTCAGTATATTGCAGTGTGTCAGTGTATTACAGTGTATTACAGTGTGTCAGTGTATTACAGTGTGTCAGTGTATTACAGTGTGTCAGTGTGTTACAGTGTGTCAGTGTATTGCAGTGTGTCAGTGTGTTAGAGTGTGTCAGTGTATTACAGTTTGTCAGTGTATTTCAGTGTGTTACAGTGTGTCAGTGTGTTACAGTGTGTCAGTATATTACAGTGTGTCAGTGTATTGCAGTGTGTCAGTGTGTTACAGTATGTCAGCATATTACAGTGTGTCAGTGTATTACAGTGTGTCAGTATATTGCAGTGTGTCAGTGTATTACAGTGTATTACAGTGTGTCAGTGTATTAGTGTGTCAGTGTGTTACAGTGTGTCAGTGTATTGCAGTGTGTCAGTGTGTTAGAGTGTGTCAGTGTATTACAGTGTGTCAGTGTATTTCAGTGTGTTACAGTGTGTCAGTGTGTTACAGTGTGTCAGTATATTACAGTGTGTCAGTGTGTTACAGTGTGTCAGTGTGTTACAGAGTGTCAGTGTATTACAGAGTGACAGTGTGTTACCGTGTGTCAGTGTATTACAGTGTGTCAGTGTATTACAGTGTGTGTCAGTATATTACACTATTCCTGCGTTACAGTGTGTCCGTGCGTTACAGTGTATCAGTGTGTTACAGTGTGTCAGTATATTAGTGTGTCAGTGTATTACAGTGTGTCAGTGTATTACAGTGTGTCAGTATATTACAGTGTGTTACAGTGTGTCAGTATATTACAGTGTGTCAGTGTGTTACAGTGTGTCAGTATATTACAGTGTGTCAGTGTGATACAGTGTGTCAGTATATTACAGTGTGTCAGTATATTACAGTGTGTCAGTGTGTTACAGTGTGTCAGTGTATTACAGTGTGTTAGTATATTACAGTGTGTCTGTATATTACAGTGTGTTACAGTGTGTCAGTGTATTACAGTGTGTCAGTGTGTTACAGTGTGTCAGTGTATTACAGTGTGTTCGTATATTACAGTGTGTCAGTGTATTACACTGTGTCAGTGTGATACAGTGTGTCAGTATATTACAGTGTGTCAGTGTGTTACAGTGTGTCAGTATATTACAGTGTGTCAGTGTATTGCAGTGTGTCAGTGTGTTGCAGTATGTCAGTATATTACAGTGTGTCAGTGTATTACAGTGTGTCAGTGTGATACAGTGTGTCAGTATATTACTGTGTGTCAGTATATTACAGTGTGTCCGTGTGTTACAGTGTGTCCGTGTGTTACAGTGTGTCACTGTGTTACAGTGTGTCAGTATATTACAGTGTGTCAGTGTATTACAGTGGGTCAGTGTAATACAGTGTGTCAGTATATTACAGTGTGTCAGTATATTACAGTGTGTCAGTGTGTTACAGTGTGTCAGTATATTACAGTGTGTCAGTGTGATACAGTGTGTCAGTATATTACAATATGTCAGTGTGTTACAGTGTGTCGGTATATTACAGTGTGTCAGTGTGATACAGTGTGTCAGTGTGTTACAGTGTGTCAGTATATCACAGTGTGTCAGTATATTAGAGTGTGTCAGTGTGTTACAGTGTGTCAGTATATTACAGTGTGTCAGTGTATTACAGTGTGTCAGTGTGTTACAGTGTGTCAGTATATCACAGTGTGTCAGTGTATTACAGTGTGTCAGTGTGTTACAGTGTGTCAGTGTATTACAGTGTGTCAGTGTGTTACAGTGTGTCAGTATATTTAAGTGTGTCAGTGTATTACAGTGTATTACAGTGTGTCAGTGTATTACAGTCTGTCAGTGTATTACAGTGTGTCAGTGTGTTACAGTGTGTCAGTGTATTACAGTGTGTCAGTTTATTACAGTGTGTTACAGTGTGTCAGTGTGTTACAGTGTGTCAGTATATTACAGTGTGTCAGTGTGTTACAGTGTGTCAGTGTGTTACAGAGTGTCAGTGTATTACAGAGTGACAGTGTGTTACCGTGTGTCAGTGTATTACAGTGGTTCAGTGTATTACAGTGTGTGTCAGTATATTACACTGTTCCTGTGTTACAGTGTGTCCGTGCGTTACAGTGTATCAGTGTATTACAGTGTGTCAGTATATTAGTGTGTCAGTATATTACAGTGTGTCAGTGTATTACAGTGTGTCAGTATATTACAGTGTATTACAGTGTGTCAGTATATTACAGTGTGTCAGTGTGTTACAGTGTGTCAGTATATTACAGTGTGTCAGTGTGATACAGTGTGTCAGTATATTACAGTGTGTCAGTATATTACAGTGTGTCAGTGTGTTACAGTGTGTCAGTGTATTACAGTGTGTTAGTATATTGCAGTGTGTCAGTATATTACAGTGTGTTACAGTGTGTCAGTATATTACAGTGTGTCAGTGTGTTACAGTGTGTCAGTGTATTACAGTCTGTTAGTATATTACAGTGTGTCAGTGTATTACACTGTGTCAGTGTGATACAGTGTGTCAGTATATTACAGTGTGTCAGTGTGTTACAGTGTGTCAGTATATTACAGTGTGTCAGTGTATTACAGTGTGTCAGTGTGTTACAGGATGTCAGTATATTACAGTGTGTCAGTGTATTACAGTGTGTCAGTGTGATACAGTGTGTCAGTATATTACTGTGTGTCAGTATATTACAGTGTGTCCGTGTGTTACAGTGTGTCAGTATATTACAGTGTGTCAGTGTATTACAGTGTGTCACTGTGTTACAGTGTGTCAGTATATTACAGTGTGTCAGTGTATTACAGTGGGTCAGTGTAATACAGTGTGTCAGTATATTACAGTGTGTCAGTATATTACAGTGTGTCAGTGTGTTACAGTGTGTCAGTATATTACAGTGTGTCAGTGTGATACAGTGTGTCAGTATATTACAATATGTCAGTGTGTTACAGTGTGTCGGTATATTACAGTGTGTCAGTGTGATACAGTGTGTCAGTGTGTTACAGTGTGTCAGTATATCACAGTGTGTCAGTATATTAGAGTGTGTCAGTGTGTTAGTGTGTCAGTATATTACAGTGTGTCAGTGTATTACAGTGTGTCAGTGTGTTACAGTGTGTCAGTATATCACAGTGTGTCAGTGTATTACAGTGTGTCAGTGTGTTACAGTGTGTCAGTGTATTACAGTGTGTCAGTGTGTTACAGTGTGTCAGTATATTTAAGTGTGTCAGTGTATTACAGTGTATTACAGTGTGTCAGTGTATTACAGTGTGTCAGTGTGTTACAGTGTGTCAGTGTATTACAGTGTGTCAGTGTATTACAGTGTGTTACAGTGTGTCAGTGTGTTACAGTGTGTCAGTGTGTTACAGTGTGTCAGTATATTACAGTGTGTCAGTGTGTTACAGTGTGTCAGTGTGTTACAGAGTGTCAGTGTATTACAGAGTGACAGTGTGTTACCGTGTGTCAGTGTATTACAGTGGTTCAGTGTATTTCAGTGTGTGTCAGTATATTACACTGTTCCTGTGTTACAGTGTGTCCGTGCGTTACAGTGTATCAGTGTATTACAGTGTGTCAGTATATTAGTGTGTCAGTATATTACAGTGTGTCAGTGTATTACAGTGTGTCAGTATATTACAGTGTATTACAGTGTGTCAGTATATTACAGTGTGTCAGTGTGTTACAGTGTGTCAGTATATTACAGTGTGTCAGTGTGATACAGTGTGTCAGTATATTACAGTGTGTCAGTATATTACAGTGTGTCAGTGTGTTACAGTGTGTCAGTGTATTACAGTGTGTTAGTATATTGCAGTGTGTCAGTATATTACAGTGTGTTACACTGTGTCAGTATATTACAGTGTGTCAGTGTGTTACAGTGTGTCAGTGTATTACAGTCTGTTAGTATATTACAGTGTGTCAGTGTATTACACTGTGTCAGTGTGATACAGTGTGTCAGTATATTACAGTGTGTCAGTGTGTTACAGTGTGTCAGTATATTACAGTGTGTCAGTGTATTACAGTGTGTCAGTGTGTTACAGTATGTCAGTATATTACAGTGTGTCAGTGTATTACAGTGTGTCAGTGTGATACAGTGTGTCAGTATATTACTGTGTGTCAGTATATTACAGTGTGTCCGTGTGTTACAGTGTGTCAGTATATTACAGTGTGTCAGTGTATTACAGTGTGTCAGTGTGATACAGTGTGTCAGTATATTACAGTGTGTCAGTGTATTACAGTGTGTCAGTGTGTTACAGTGTGTCAGTATATTACAGTGTGTCAGTGTGATACAGTGTGTCAGTATATTACAGTGTGTCAGTATATTACAATGTGTCAGTGTGTTACAGTGTGTCAGTATATTACAGTGTGTCAGTGTATTACATTGTGTCAGTGTGTTACAGTGTGTCAGTATATCACAGTGTGTCAGTATATCACACTGTGTCAGTGTGTTACAGTGTGTCAGTGTATTACAGTGAACCAGTGTGTTACAATGTGTCAGTGTATTACAGTGTGTCAGTGTGTTACAGTGTGTCAGTGTATTACAGTGTGTCAGTATATTACAATGTGTCAGTGTATTACAGTGTGTCAGTGTGTTACAGTGTGTCAGTATATCACAGTGTGTCAGTGTATTACATTGTGTCAGTGTGTTACAGTGTGTCAGTATATCACAGTGTGTCAGTGTATTACAGTGTATTACAGTGTGTCAGTGTATTACAGTGTGTCAGTGTATTACAGTGTGTCAGTGTGTTACAGTGTGTCAGTGTATTGCAGTGTGTCAGTGTGTTACAGTGTGTCAGTGTGTTACAGTGTGTCAGTGTGTTACAGGATGTCAGTATATTACAGTGTGTCAGTGTATTACAGTGTGTCAGTGTGATACAGTGTGTCAGTATATTACAGTGTGTCAGTATATTACAGTGTGTCAGTGTGTTACAGTGTGTCAGTATATTACAGTGTGTCAGTGTGTTACAGTGTGTCAGTGTATTACAGTGTGTCAGTGAGTTACAGTATGTCAGTATATTACAGTGTGTCAGTGTATTACAGTGTGTCAGTGTGATACAGTGTGTCAGTATATTACAGTGTGTCAGTATATTACAGTGTATCATTGTGTTACAGTGTGTAACTGTGTTACAGTGTGTCAGTATATTACAGTGTGTCAGTGTATTATAGTGTGTCAGTGTGATACAGTGTGTCAGTATATTAGAGTGTGTCAATGTGTTACAGTGTGTCAGTATATTACAGTGTGTCAGTGTGTTACAGTGTGTCAGTATATTACAGTGTGTCAGTGTATTACAGTGTGTCAGTATGTTTCATGTGTCAGTATATCACAGTGTGTCAGTGTATTACAGTGTGTCAGTGTATTACAGTGTGTCAGTGTGTTACAGTGTGTCAGTGTATTACAGTGTGTCAGTGTGTTACAGTGTGTCAGTGTATTGCAGTGTGTCAGTGTGTTAGTGTGTCAGTGTATTACAGTGTGTCAGTGTGTTACAGTGTGTCAGTGTGTCAGTATATTACAAAGTGTCAGTGTGTTGCAGAGTGACAGTGTTACAGTGTGTCAGTGTGTTACACTGTGTCAGTGTATTACAGTGTGTCAGTGTATTACAGTGTGTCAGTGTATTACAGTGTGTGTCAGTATATTACACTGTGTCCGTGCGTTACAGTGTGTCAGTGCATTACAGTGTATCAGTGTATTGCAGTGTCTCAGTATGTGACAGTGTGTCAGTATATTAGTGTGTCAGTGTGTTACAGTGTGTCAGTATATTACAGTGTGTCAGTGTATTACAGTGTGTCAGTATATTACAGTGTGTCAGTGTATTGCTGTGTGTTACAGTGTGTCAGTGTATTACAGTTTATTACTGTGTGTCAGTGTGTTACAGTGTGCCAGTGTATTACAGTGTATTACAGTGTGTCAGTGTATTACAGTGTGTCAGTGTATTACAGTGTGTCAGTGTGTTACAGTGTGTCAGTGTGTTACAGTGTGTCAGTGTATTACAGTGTATTACAGTGTGTCAGTGTATTACAGTGTGTCAGTGTATTACAGTGTATTACAGTGTGTCAGTGTATTCCTGTGTGTCAGTGTATTACAGTGTGTCAGTGTATTACAGTCTATTACAGTGTGTCAGTCTATTACAGTGTGTCAGTGTGTTACAGTGTGTCAGTGTGTTACAGTGTGTCAGTTTATTACAGTGTGTCAGTGTATTACAGTGTATTACAGTGTGTCAGTGTGTTACAGTGTGTCAGTGTATTGCAGTGTGTCAGTGTGTTAGTGTGTCAGTGTATTACAGTGTGTCAGTGTGTTACAGTGTGTCAGTATATTACAGTGTGTCACTGTGTTGCAGAGTGTCAGTGTATTACAGAGTGACAGTGTGTTACAGTGTGTCAGTGTATTACAGTGTGTCAGTGTATTACAGTGTGTCAGTGTATTACAGTGTGTGTCAGTATATTACACTGTGTCCGTGCGTTACAGTGTGTCAGTGCATTACAGTGTATCAGTGTATTGCAGTGTGTCAGTGTGTTACACTGTGTCAGTATATTAGTGTGTCAGTGTGTTACAGTGTGTCAGTATATTACAGTGTGTCAGTGTATTACAGTGTGTCAGTATATTACAGTGTGTCAGTGTGTTACAGTGTGTCAGTATATTACAGTGTGTCAGTGTGTTACAGTGTGTCAGTTTATTACAGTGTGTCAGTGTGATACAGTGTGTCAGTGTATTACAGTGTGTCAGTGTGTTACAGTGTGTCAGTTGATTACAGTGTGTCAGTGTGATACAGTGTGTCAGTATATTACAGTGTGTCAGTGTGTTATAGTGTGTCAGTGTATTACAGTGTGTTAGTATATTACAGTGTGTCAGTGTGTTACACTGTGTCAGTGTGATACAGTGTGTCAGTATATTACAGTGTGTCAGTGTGTTACAGTGTGTCAGTATATTACAGTGTGTCAGTGTGTTACAGTGTGTCAGTGTATTACAGTGTGTCAGTGTGTTACAGTATGTCAGTATATTACAGTATGTCAGTGTATTACAGTGTGTCAGTGTGATACAGTGTGTCAGTATATTACAGTGTGTCCGTATATTACAGTGTATCATTGTGTTACAGTGTGTAACTGTGTTACAGTGTGTCAGTATATTACAGTGTGTCAGTGTATTATAGTGTGTCAGTGTGATACAGTGTGTCAGTATATTACAGTGTGTCAGTATATTACAGTGTGTCAGGGTGTTACAGTGTGTCAGTGTATTACAGTGTGTCAGTGTGTTACAGTGTGTCAGGGTGTTACAGTGTGTCAGTGTATTACAGTGTGTCAGTATATTAGAGTGTGTCAGTGTGTTACAGTGTGTCAGTATATTACAGTGTGTCAGTGTATTACAGTGTGTCAGTGTGTTACAGTGTGTCAGTATATCACAGTGTGTCAGTGTATTACAGTGTGTCAGTGTATTACAGTGTGTCAGTGTGTTACAGTGTGTCAGTGTATGTCAGTGTGTCAGTGTGTTACAGTGTGTCAGTGTATTACAGTGTGTCAGTGTGTTACAGTGTGTCAGTGTGTTAGTGTGTCAATGTATTACAGTTTGTCAGTGTGTTACAGTGTGTCAGTGTGTTACAGTGTGTCAGTATATTACAAAGTGTCAGTGTGTTGCAGAGTGACAGTGTGTTACAGTGTGTCAGTGTGTTACACTGTGTCAGTGTATTACAGTGTGTCAGTGTATTACAGTGTGTCAGTGTATTACAGTGTGTGTCAGTATATTACACTGTGTCCGTGCGTTAGTGTGTCAGTGCATTACAGTGTATCAGTGTATTGCAGTGTGTCAGTATGTTACAGTGTGTCAGTATATTAGTGTGTCAGTGTGTTACAGTGTGTCAGTATATTACAGTGTGTCAGTGTGTTTCAGTGTGTCAGTATATTACAGTGTGTCAGTATATTACAGTGTGTTAGTGTGTTACAGTGTGTCAGTGTATTACAGTGTGTCAGTATATTACAGTGTGTCAGTGTGTTACAGTGTGTTAGTGTGTTACAGTGTGTCAGTGTATTACAGTGTGTCAGTGTATTACAGTGTGTCAGTGTGTTACAGTGTGTCAGTGTATTACAGTGTGTCAGTCTATCAAAGTGTGTCAGTGTATCACAGTGTGTCAGTGTATTAAAGTGTGTCAGTGTGTTACAGTGTGTCAGTGTGTTACAGTGTGTCAGTGTATTACAGTGTGTCAGTGTGTTACAGTGTGTCAGTGTGTTATAAGTGTGTTAGTGTGTTACAGTGTGTCAGCGTATTAGAGTGTGTCAGTGTTTTACAGTGTGTCAGTGTGTTACAGTGTATTACATTGTGTTTGTGTATTACAGTGTGTTAGTGTATTACAGTGTGTCAGTGTGTTACAGTGTGTCAGTATATTACAGTGTGTCAGTGTGTTACAGTGTGTTAGTATATTACAATGTGTTAGTGTATTACAGTGTGTCAGTGTGTTACAGTGTGTCAGTGTGTTACAGTGTGTCAGTGTGTTACACTGTGTCAGTGTATTACAGTGTGTCAGTGTATTACAGTGTGTGTCAGTATATTACACTGTGTCCGTGCGTTACAGTGTGTCAGTGCATTACAGTGTATCAGTGTATTGCAGTGTGTCAGTATGTTACAGTGTGTCAGTATATTAGTGTGTCAGTGTGTTACAGTGTGTCAGTATATTACAGTGTGTCAGTGTGTTACAGTGTGTCAGTGTATTACAGTGTGTCAGTATATTGCAGTGTGTCAGTGTATTACAGTGTGTCCGTGTGATACAGTGTGTCAGTATATTACAGTGTGTCAGTGTGTTTCAGTGTGTCAGTATATTACAGTGTGTTAGTGTGTTACAGTGTGTCAGTGTATTACAGTGTGTCAGTATATTAGAGTGTGTTAGTGTGTTACAGTGTGTTAGTGTGTTACAGTGTGTCAGTGTATTACAGTGTGTCAGTGTATTACAGTGTGTCAGTGTGTTACAGTGTGTCAGTCTATCACAGTGTGTCAGTGTATCACAGTGTGTCAGTGTATTTCCGTGTGTCAGTGTGTTACAGTGTGTCAGTGTGTTACAGTGTGTCAGTGTATTACAGTGTGTCAGTGTGTTACAGTGTGTCAGTGTGTTATAAGTGTGTTAGTGTGTTACAGTGTGTCAGTGTATTAGAGTGTGTCAGTGTTTAACAGTGTGTCAGTGTGTTACAGTGTATTACATTGTGTTAGTGTATTACAGTGTGTTAGTGTATTACAGTCTGTCAGTGTGTTACAGTGTGTTCGTATATTACAGTGTGTCAGTGTATTACAGTGTGTCAGTGTATTACAGTGTATTACAGTGTGTCAGTGTGTCACTGTGTTACAGTGTGTCAGTGTATTACAGTGTATTACAGTGTGTCAGTGTGTTACAGTGTGTCAGTGTATTACAGTGTATTACAGTGTGTCAGTGTATTACAGTGTGTCAGTGTGTTACAGTGTGTCAGTGTATTACAGTGTGTCATTGTATTACAGTGTATTACAGTGTGTCAGTGTGTTACAGTGTGTCAGTGTATTGCAGTGTGTCAGTGTGTTAGTGTGTCAGTGTATTACAGTGTGTCAGTGTGTTACAGTGTGTCCGTGCGTTACAGTGTGTCAGTGCATTACAGTGTATCAGTGTGTTACAGTGTGTCAGTGTGTTACAGTGTGTCAGTATATTACAGTGTGTCAGTGTGTTGCAGAGTGTCAGTGTATTACAGAGTGACAGTGTGTTACAGTGTGTCAGTGTATTACAGTGTGTCAGTGTATTACAGTGTGTCAGTGTATTACAGTGTGTGTCAGTATATTGCACTGTGTCCGTGCGTTACAGTGTGTCAGTGCATTACAGTGTATCAGTGTATTGCAGTGTGTCAGTGTGTTACAGTGTGTCAGTATATTAGTGTGTCAGTGTGTTACAGTGTGTCAGTGTATTACAGTGTGTCAGTATATTACAGTGTGTCAGTGTGTTACAGTGTGTCAGTATATTACACTGTGTAAGTGTGTTACAGTGTGTCAGTGTATTACAGAGTGTCAGTGTATTACAGTGTGTCAGTGTGATACAGTGTGTCAGTGTGATACAGTGTGTCAGTATATTACAGTGTGTCAGTATATTACAGTGTGTCAGTGTGTTACAGTGTGTCAGTGTGATACAGTGTGTCAGTGTATTACAGTGTGTCAGTATATTACAATGTGTCAGTGTGTTACAGTGTGTCAGTATATTACAGTGTGTCAGTGTATTACATTGTGTCAGTGTGTTACAGTGTGTCAGTATATCACAGTGTGTCAGTATATCACAGTGTGTCAGTGTGTTACAGTGTGTCAGTGTATTACAGTGAACCAGTGTGTTACAGTGTGTCAGTGTATTACAGTGTGTCAGTGTGTTACAGTGTGTCAGTATATTACAGTGTGTCAGTGTATTACGGTGTGTCAGTATATTGCAGTGTGTCAGTATATTACAGTGTGTCAGTATATTACAGTGTGTCAGTGTATTACAGTGTGTCAGTGTGTTACAGTGTGTCAGTATATTACAGTGTGTCAGTATATTACAGTGTGTCAGTGTATTACAGTGTGTCAGTATATTACAGTGTGTCAGTGTATTACAGTGTGTCAGTGTGTTACAGTGTGTCAGTATATCACAGTGTGTCAGTGTGTTACAGTGTGTCAAGGTGTTACAGTGTGTCAGTATATTGCAGTGTGTCAGTGTATTACAGTGTATTACAGTGTATTACAGTGTGTCAGTATATTACAGTGTGTCAGTGTATTACAGTGTGTCAGTGTGTTACAGTGTGTCAGTGTATTGCAGTGTGTCAGTGTATTACAGTGTGTCAGTGTATTACAGTGTGTTACAGTGTGTCAGTGTGTTACAGTGTGTCAGTGTGTTACAGTGTGTCAGTGTGTTACAGAGTGTCAGTGTATTACAGAGTGACAGTGTGTTACCGTGTGTCAGTGTATTACAGTGTGTCAGTGTATTACAGTGTGTGTCAGTATATTACACTGTTCCTGCGTTACAGTGTGTCCGTGCGTTACAGTGTATCAGTGTATTACATTGTGTCCGTGTGTTACAGTGTGTCAGTATATTAGTGTGTCAGTGTGTTGCACTGTGTCAGTATATTACAGTGTGTCAGTGTATTACAGTGTGTCAGTATATTACAGTGTGTTACAGTGTGTCAGTATATTACAGTGTGTCAGTGTGATACAGTGTGTCAGTATATTACAGTGTGTCAGTATATTACAGTGTGTCAGTGTGTTACAGTGTGTCAGTGTATTACAGTGTGTTAGTATATTACAGTGTGTCAGTATATTACAGTGTGTCACAGTGTGTCAGTATATTACAGTGTGTCAGTTTGTTACAGTGTGTCAGTGTATTACAGTGTGTTAGTATATTACAGTGTGTCAGTGTATTACACTGTGTCAGTGTGATACAGTGTGTCAGTGTGTTACAGTGTGTCAGTATATTACAGTGTGTCAGTGTATTACAGTGTGTCGGTGTATTACAGTGTATTACAGTGTGTCAGTCAATTACAGTGTGTCAGTGTGTTACAGTGTGTCAGTGTGTTACAGTGTGTCAGTATATTACAGTGTGTCAGTATATTACAGTGTATCAGTGTATTACAGTGTGTCAGTGTGTTACAGTATCTCAGTATATTACAGTGTGTCAGTGTGTCAGTGTATTACAGTGTGTCAGTGTGTTACAGTGTGTCTTTATATTACAGTGTGTCAGTGTGATACAGTGTGTCAGCATATTACAGTGTGTCAGTGTGTTACAGTGTGTCAGTGTATTACAGTGTGACAGTATATTGCAGTGTGTCAGTGTATTACAGTGTGTCAGTGTATTACAGTGTGTCAGTATATTACAGTGTGTCAGTGTATTACAGTGTGTCAGTGTATTACAGTGTGTCAGTGTGTTACAGTGTGTCAGTATATCACAGTGTGTCAGTGTATTACAGTGTGTCAGTGTGTTGCAGTGTGTCAGTGTATTACAGTGTGTCAGTGTGTTACAGTGTGTCAGTGTATTACAGTGTGTCAGTGTGTTACAGTGTGTCAGTATATTGCAGTGTATCAGTGTATTACAGTGTATTACAGTGTGTCAGTGTATTACAGTGTGTCAGTGTATTGCAGTGTGTCAGTGTGTTAGAGTGTGTCAGTGTATTACAGTGTGTCAGTGTATTTCAGTGTGTCAGTGTGTTACAGTGTGTCAGTATATTACAGTGTGTCAGTGTATTGCAGTGTGTCAGTGTGTTACAGTATGTCAGTATATTACAGTGTGTCAGTGTATTACAGTGTGTCAGAATATTGCAGTGTGTCAGTGTATTACAGTGTATTACAGTGTGTCAGTGTATTACAGTGTGTCAGTGTGTTACAGTGTGTCAGTGTATTGCAGTGTGTCAGTGTGTTAGAGTGTGTCAATGTATTACAGTGTGTCAGTGTATTTCAGTGTGTTACAGTGTGTCAGTGTGTTACAGTGTGTCAGTATATTACAGTGTGTCAGTGTGTTACAGTGTGTCAGTGTGTTACAGAGTGTCAGTGTATTACAGAGTGACAGTGTGTTACCGTGTGTCAGTGTATTACAGTGTGTCAGTGTATTACAGTGTGTCAGTGTATTACAGTGTGTGTCAGTATATTTCACTGTTCCTGCGTTACAGTGTGTCCGTGCGTTACAGTGTATCAGTGTGTTACAGTGTGTCAGTATATTAGTGTGTCAGTGTGTTACAGTGTGTCAGTGTATTACAGTGTGTCACTATATAACAGTGTGTTACAGTGTGTCAGTATATTACAGTGTGTCAGTGTGTTACAGTGTGTCAGTATATTACAGTGTGTCAGTGTGATACAGTGTGTCAGTATATTACAGTGTGTCAGTATATTACAGTGTGTCAGTGTGTTACAGTGTGTCAGTGTATTACAGTGTGTTAGTATATTACAGTGTGTCAGTATATTACAGTGTGTTACAGTGTGTCAGTATATTACAGTTGTCAGTGTGTTACAGTGTGTCAGTGTATTACAGTGTGTTCGTATATTACAGTGTGTCAGTGTATTACACTGTGTCAGTGTGATACAGTGTGTCAGTATATTACAGTGTGTCAGTGTGTTACAGTGTGTCAGTATATTACAGTGTGTCAGTGTATTGCAGTGTGTCAGTGTGTTGCAGTATGTCAGTATATTACAGTGTGTCAGTGTATTACAGTGTGTCAGTGTGATACAGTGTGTCAGTATATTACTGTGTGTCAGCATATTACAGTGTGTCAGTGTGTTACAGTGTGTCACTGTGTTACAGGGTGTCAGTATATTACAGTGTGTCAGTGTATTACAGTGGGTCAGTGTAATACAGTGTGTCAGTATATTACAGTGTGTCAGTGTGTTACAGTGTGTCAGTATATTACAGTGTGTCAGTGTGATACAGTGTGTTAGTATATTACAATATGTCAGTGTGTTACAGTGTGTCGGTATATTACAGTGTGTCAGTGTGATACAGTGTGTCAGTGTGTTACAGTGTGTCAGTATATCACAGTGTGTCAGTATATTAGAGTGTGTCAGTGTGTTACAGTGTGTCAGTATATTACAGTGTGTCAGTGTATTACAGTGTGTCAGTGTGTTACAGTGTGTCAGTGTATTACAGTGTGTCAGTGTATTACAGTGTGTCAGTGTGTTACAGTGTGTCAGTGTATTACAGTGTGTCAGTGTGTTACAGTGTGTCAGTATATTGCAGTGTGTCAGTGTATTACAGTGTATTACAGTGTGTCAGTGTATTACAGTGTGTCAGTGTATTACAGTGTGACAGTGTGTTACAGTGTGTCAGTGTATTACAGTGTGTCAGTGTATTACAGTGTGTTACAGTGTGTCAGTGTGTTACAGTGTGTCAGTGTGTTACAGTGTGTCAGTATATTACACTGTGTCAGTGTGTTACAGTGTGTCAGTGTGTTACAGAGTGTCAGTGTATTACAGAGTGACAGTGTGTTACCGTGTGTCAGTTATATTACAGTGGTTCAGTGTATTACAGTGTGTGTCAGTATATTACACTGTTCCTGTGTTACAGTGTGTCCGTGCGTTACAGTGTATCAGTGTATTACAGTGTGTCAGTATATTAGTGTGTCAGTATATTACAGTGTGTCAGTGTATTACAGTGTGTCAGTATATTACAGTGTGTTACAGTGTGTCAGTATATTACAGTGTGTCAGTGTGTTACAGTGTGTCAGTATATTACAGTGTGTCAGTGTGATACAGTGTGTCAGTATATTACAGTGTGACAGTATATTACAGTGTGTCAGTGTGTTACAGTGTGTCAGTGTATTAAAGTGTGTTAGTATATTGCAGTGTGTCAGTATATTACAGTGTGTTACAGTGTGTCAGTATATTACAGTGTGTCAGTGTGTTACAGTGTGTCAGTGTATTACAGTGTGTTAGTATATTACAGTGTGTCAGTGTATTACACTGTGTCAGTGTGATACAGTGTGTCAGTATATTACAGTGTGTCAGTGTGTTACAGTGTGTCAGTATATTACAGTGTGTCAGTGTATTACAGTGTGTCAGTGTGTTACAGTATGTCAGTATATTACAGTGTGTCAGTGTATTACAGTGTGTCAGTGTGATACAGTGTGTCAGTATATTACTGTGTGTCAGTATATTACAGTGTGTCCGTGTGTTACAGTGTGTCAGTATATTACAGTGTGTCAGTGTATTACAGTGTGTCAGTGTGATACACTGTGTCAGTATATTACAGTGTGTCAGTGTATTACAGTGTGTCAGTGTGTTACAGTGTGTCAGTATATTACAGTGTGTCAGTGTGATACAGTGTGTCAGTATATTACAGTGTGTCAGTATATTACAATGTGTCAGTGTGTTACAGTGTGTCAGTATATTACAGTGTGTCAGTGTATTACATTGTGTCAGTGTGTTACAGTGTGTCAGTATATCACAGTGTGTCAGTATATCACAGTGTGTCAGTGTGTTACAGTGTGTCAGTGTATTACAGTGAACCAGTGTGTTACAGTGTGTCAGTGTGTTACAGTGTGTCAGTGTATTACAGTGTGTCAGTATATTACAGTGTGTCAGTATATTACAGTGTGTCAGTGTATTACAGTGTGTCAGTGTGTTACAGTGTGTCAGTGTATTACAGTGTGTCAGTATATTACAGTGTGTCAGTATATTACAGTGTGTCAGTGTATTACAGTGTGTCAGTATATTACAGTGTGTCAGTGTATTACAGTGTGTCAGTGTGTTACAGTGTGTCAGTATATCACAGTGTGTCAGTGTATTACAGTGTGTCAGTGTGTTACAGTGTGTCAGTATATCACAGTGTGTCAGTGTATTACAGTGTATTACAGTGTGTCAGTGTATTACAGTGTGTCAGTGTATTACAGTGTGACAGTATATTACAGTGTGTCAGTATATTACAGTGTGTCAGTGTGATACAGTGTGTCAGTGTATTACAGTGTGTCAGTATATTATAATGTGTCAGTATATTACAGTGTGTCAGTATATTACAGTGTGTCAGTGTATTACAGTGTGTCAGTGTGTTACAGTGTGTCAGTGTATTGCAGTGTGTCAGTGTATTACAGTGTGTCAGTGTATTACAGTGTGTTACAGTGTGTCAGTGTGTTACAGTGTGTCAGTGTGTTACAGTGTGTCAGTATATTACAGTGTGTCAGTGTGTTACAGTGTGTCAGTGTGTTACAGAGTGTCAGTGTATTACAGAGTGACAGTGTGTTACCGTGTGTCAGTGTATTACAGTGTGTCAGTGTATTATAGTGTGTGTCAGTATATTACACTGTTCCTGCGTTACAGTGTGTCCGTGCGTTACAGTGTATCAGTGTATTACAGTGTGTCCGTGTATTACAGTGTGTCAGTATATTACAGTGTGTTACAGTGTGTCAGTATATTACAGTGTGTCAGTATATTACAGTGTGTCAGTGTGTTACAGTGTGTCAGTGTATTACAGTGTGTTAGTATATTACAGTGTGTCAGTATATTACACTGTGTCACAGTGTGTCAGTATATTACAGTGTGTCAGTGTGTTACAGTGTGTCAGTGTATTACAGTGTGTTAGTATATTACAGTGTGTCAGTATATTACACTGTGTCACACTGTGTCAGTATATTGCAGTGTGTCAGTGTATTACAGTGTGTCAGTATATTACAGTGTGTTACAGTGTGTCAGTATATTACAGTGTGTCAGTATATTACAGTGTGTCAGTGTGTTACAGTGTGTCAGTGTATTACAGTGTGTTAGTATATTACAGTGTGTCAGTATATTACACTGTGTCACAGTGTGTCAGTATATTACAGTGTGTCAGTTTGTTACAGTGTGTCAGTGTATTACAGTGTGTTAGTATATTACAGTGTGTCAGTGTATTACACTGTGTCAGTGTGATACAGTGTGTCAGTATATTACAGTGTGTCAGTGTGTTACAGTGTGTCAGTATATTACAGTGTGTCAGTGTATTACAGTGTGTCGGTGTATTACAGTGTATTACAGTGTGTCAGTCTATTACAGTGTGTCAGTGTGTTACAGTGTGTCAGTGTGTTACAGTGTGTCAGTATATTACAGTGTGTCAGTATATTACAGTGTATCAGTGTATTACAGTGTGTCAGTGTGTTACAGTATCTCAGTATATTACAGTGTGTCAGTGTGTCAGTGTATTACAGTGTGTCAGTGTGATACAGTGTGTCAGTATATTACAGTGTGTCAGTGAGATACAGTGTGTCAGCATATTACAGTGTGTCAGTGTGTTACAGTGTGTCAGTGTATTACAGTGTGTCAGTATATTGCAGTGTGTCAGTGTATTACAGTGTGTCAGTGTATTACAGTGTGTCAGTATATTACAGTGTGTCAGTGTATTACAGTGTGTCAGTGTATGACAGTGTGTCAGTGTGTTACAGTGTGTCAGTATATCACAGTGTGTCAGTGTGTTACAGTGTGTCAGTGTATTACAGTGTGTCAGTGTGTTACAGTGTGTCAGTGTATTACTGTGTGTCAGTGTGTTACAGTGTGTCAGTATATTGCAGTGTGTCAGTGTATTACAGTGTATTACAGTGTGTCAGTGTATTACAGTGTGTCAGTGTATTACAGTGTGTCAGTGTGTTACAGTGTGTCAGTGTATTGCAGTGTGTCAGTGTGTTAGAGTGTGTCAGTGTATTACAGTTTGTCAGTGTATTTCAGTGTGTTACAGTGTGTCAGTGTGTTACAGTGTGTCAGTATATTACAGTGTGTCAGTGTATTGCAGTGTGTCAGTGTGTTACAGTATGTCAGCATATTACAGTGTGTCAGTGTATTACAGTGTGTCAGTATATTGCAGTGTGTCAGTGTATTACAGTGTATTACAGTGTGTCAGTGTATTAGTGTGTCAGTGTGTTACAGTGTGTCAGTGTATTGCAGTGTGTCAGTGTGTTAGAGTGTGTCAGTGTATTACAGTGTGTCAGTGTATTTCAGTGTGTTACAGTGTGTCAGTGTGTTACAGTGTGTCAGTATATTACAGTGTGTCAGTGTGTTACAGTGTGTCAGTGTGTTACAGAGTGTCAGTGTATTACAGAGTGACAGTGTGTTACCGTGTGTCAGTGTATTACAGTGTGTCAGTGTATTACAGTGTGTGTCAGTATATTACAGTGTGTCAGTATATTACAGTGTGTCAGTGTGTTACAGTGTGTCAGTGTATTACAGTGTGTTAGTATATTACAGTGTGTCAGTATATTACACTGTGTCACACTGTGTCAGTATATTGCAGTGTGTCAGTGTATTACAGTGTGTCAGTATATTACAGTGTGTTACAGTGTGTCAGTATATTACAGTGTGTCAGTATATTACAGTGTGTCAGTGTGTTACAGTGTGTCAGTGTATTACAGTGTGTTAGTATATTACAGTGTGTCAGTATATTACACTGTGTCACAGTGTGTCAGTATATTACAGTGTGTCAGTTTGTTACAGTGTGTCAGTGTGTCAGTGTATTACAGTGTGTTAGTATATTACAGTGTGTCAGTGTATTACACTGTGTCAGTGTGATACAGTGTGTCAGTATATTACAGTGTGTCAGTGTGTTACAGTGTGTCAGTATATTACAGTGTGTCAGTGTATTACAGTGTGTCGGTGTATTACAGTGTATTACAGTGTGTCAGTCTATTACAGTGTGTCAGTGTGTTACAGTGTGTCAGTGTGTTACAGTGTGTCAGTATATTACAGTGTGTCAGTATATTACAGTGTATCAGTGTATTACAGTGTGTCAGTGTGTTACAGTATCTCAGTATATTACAGTGTGTCAGTGTGTCAGTGTATTACAGTGTGTCAGTGTGATACAGTGTGTCAGTATATTACAGTGTGTCAGTGAGATACAGTGTGTCAGCATATTACAGTGTGTCAGTGTGTTACAGTGTGTCAGTGTATTACAGTGTGTCAGTATATTGCAGTGTGTCAGTGTATTACAGTGTGTCAGTGTATTACAGTGTGTCAGTATATTACAGTGTGTCAGTGTATTACAGTGTGTCAGTGTATGACAGTGTGTCAGTGTGTTACAGTGTGTCAGTATATCACAGTGTGTCAGTGTGTTACAGTGTGTCAGTGTATTACAGTGTGTCAGTGTGTTACAGTGTGTCAGTGTATTACTGTGTGTCAGTGTGTTACAGTGTGTCAGTATATTGCAGTGTGTCAGTGTATTACAGTGTATTACAGTGTGTCAGTGTATTACAGTGTGTCAGTGTATTACAGTGTGTCAGTGTGTTACAGTGTGTCAGTGTATTGCAGTGTGTCAGTGTGTTAGAGTGTGTCAGTGTATTACAGTTTGTCAGTGTATTTCAGTGTGTTACAGTGTGTCAGTGTGTTACAGTGTGTCAGTATATTACAGTGTGTCAGTGTATTGCAGTGTGTCAGTGTGTTACAGTATGTCAGCATATTACAGTGTGTCAGTGTATTACAGTGTGTCAGTATATTGCAGTGTGTCAGTGTATTACAGTGTATTACAGTGTGTCAGTGTATTAGTGTGTCAGTGTGTTACAGTGTGTCAGTGTATTGCAGTGTGTCAGTGTGTTAGAGTGTGTCAGTGTATTACAGTGTGTCAGTGTATTTCAGTGTGTTACAGTGTGTCAGTGTGTTACAGTGTGTCAGTATATTACAGTGTGTCAGTGTGTTACAGTGTGTCAGTGTGTTACAGAGTGTCAGTGTATTACAGAGTGACAGTGTGTTACCGTGTGTCAGTGTATTACAGTGTGTCAGTGTATTACAGTGTGTCAGTATATTACAGTGTGTTACAGTGTGTCAGTATATTACAGTGTGTCAGTGTGTTACAGTGTGTCAGTATATTACAGTGTGTCAGTGTGATACAGTGTGTCAGTATATTACAGTGTGTCAGTATATTACAGTGTGTCAGTGTGTTACAGTGTGTCAGTGTATTACAGTGTGTTAGTATATTACAGTGTGTCTGTATATTACAGTGTGTTACAGTGTGTCAGTGTATTACAGTGTGTCAGTGTGTTACAGTGTGTCAGTGTATTACAGTGTGTTCGTATATTACAGTGTGTCAGTGTATTACACTGTGTCAGTGTGATACAGTGTGTCAGTATATTACAGTGTGTCAGTGTGTTACAGTGTGTCAGTATATTACAGTGTGTCAGTGTATTGCAGTGTGTCAGTGTGTTGCAGTATGTCAGTATATTACAGTGTGTCAGTGTATTACAGTGTGTCAGTGTGATACAGTGTGTCAGTATATTACTGTGTGTCAGTATATTACAGTGTGTCCGTGTGTTACAGTGTGTCCGTGTGTTACAGTGTGTCACTGTGTTACAGTGTGTCAGTATATTACAGTGTGTCAGTGTATTACAGTGGGTCAGTGTAATACAGTGTGTCAGTATATTACAGTGTGTCAGTATATTACAGTGTGTCAGTGTGTTACAGTGTGTCAGTATATTACAGTGTGTCAGTGTGATACAGTGTGTCAGTATATTACAATATGTCAGTGTGTTACAGTGTGTCGGTATATTACAGTGTGTCAGTGTGATACAGTGTGTCAGTGTGTTACAGTGTGTCAGTATATCACAGTGTGTCAGTATATTAGAGTGTGTCAGTGTGTTACAGTGTGTCAGTATATTACAGTGTGTCAGTGTATTACAGTGTGTCAGTGTGTTACAGTGTGTCAGTATATCACAGTGTGTCAGTGTATTACAGTGTGTCAGTGTGTTACAGTGTGTCAGTGTATTACAGTGTGTCAGTGTGTTACAGTGTGTCAGTATATTTAAGTGTGTCAGTGTATTACAGTGTATTACAGTGTGTCAGTGTATTACAGTCTGTCAGTGTATTACAGTGTGTCAGTGTGTTACAGTGTGTCAGTGTATTACAGTGTGTCAGTTTATTACAGTGTGTTACAGTGTGTCAGTGTGTTACAGTGTGTCAGTATATTACAGTGTGTCAGTGTGTTACAGTGTGTCAGTGTGTTACAGAGTGTCAGTGTATTACAGAGTGACAGTGTGTTACCGTGTGTCAGTGTATTACAGTGGTTCAGTGTATTACAGTGTGTGTCAGTATATTACACTGTTCCTGTGTTACAGTGTGTCCGTGCGTTACAGTGTATCAGTGTATTACAGTGTGTCAGTATATTAGTGTGTCAGTATATTACAGTGTGTCAGTGTATTACAGTGTGTCAGTATATTACAGTGTATTACAGTGTGTCAGTATATTACAGTGTGTCAGTGTGTTACAGTGTGTCAGTATATTACAGTGTGTCAGTGTGATACAGTGTGTCAGTATATTACAGTGTGTCAGTATATTACAGTGTGTCAGTGTGTTACAGTGTGTCAGTGTATTACAGTGTGTTAGTATATTGCAGTGTGTCAGTATATTACAGTGTGTTACAGTGTGTCAGTATATTACAGTGTGTCAGTGTGTTACAGTGTGTCAGTGTATTACAGTCTGTTAGTATATTACAGTGTGTCAGTGTATTACACTGTGTCAGTGTGATACAGTGTGTCAGTATATTACAGTGTGTCAGTGTGTTACAGTGTGTCAGTATATTACAGTGTGTCAGTGTATTACAGTGTGTCAGTGTGTTACAGGATGTCAGTATATTACAGTGTGTCAGTGTATTACAGTGTGTCAGTGTGATACAGTGTGTCAGTATATTACTGTGTGTCAGTATATTACAGTGTGTCCGTGTGTTACAGTGTGTCAGTATATTACAGTGTGTCAGTGTATTACAGTGTGTCACTGTGTTACAGTGTGTCAGTATATTACAGTGTGTCAGTGTATTACAGTGGGTCAGTGTAATACAGTGTGTCAGTATATTACAGTGTGTCAGTATATTACAGTGTGTCAGTGTGTTACAGTGTGTCAGTATATTACAGTGTGTCAGTGTGATACAGTGTGTCAGTATATTACAATATGTCAGTGTGTTACAGTGTGTCGGTATATTACAGTGTGTCAGTGTGATACAGTGTGTCAGTGTGTTACAGTGTGTCAGTATATCACAGTGTGTCAGTATATTAGAGTGTGTCAGTGTGTTAGTGTGTCAGTATATTACAGTGTGTCAGTGTATTACAGTGTGTCAGTGTGTTACAGTGTGTCAGTATATCACAGTGTGTCAGTGTATTACAGTGTGTCAGTGTGTTACAGTGTGTCAGTGTATTACAGTGTGTCAGTGTGTTACAGTGTGTCAGTATATTTAAGTGTGTCAGTGTATTACAGTGTATTACAGTGTGTCAGTGTATTACAGTGTGTCAGTGTGTTACAGTGTGTCAGTGTATTACAGTGTGTCAGTGTATTACAGTGTGTTACAGTGTGTCAGTGTGTTACAGTGTGTCAGTGTGTTACAGTGTGTCAGTATATTACAGTGTGTCAGTGTGTTACAGTGTGTCAGTGTGTTACAGAGTGTCAGTGTATTACAGAGTGACAGTGTGTTACCGTGTGTCAGTGTATTACAGTGGTTCAGTGTATTTCAGTGTGTGTCAGTATATTACACTGTTCCTGTGTTACAGTGTGTCCGTGCGTTACAGTGTATCAGTGTATTACAGTGTGTCAGTATATTAGTGTGTCAGTATATTACAGTGTGTCAGTGTATTACAGTGTGTCAGTATATTACAGTGTATTACAGTGTGTCAGTATATTACAGTGTGTCAGTGTGTTACAGTGTGTCAGTATATTACAGTGTGTCAGTGTGATACAGTGTGTCAGTATATTACAGTGTGTCAGTATATTACAGTGTGTCAGTGTGTTACAGTGTGTCAGTGTATTACAGTGTGTTAGTATATTGCAGTGTGTCAGTATATTACAGTGTGTTACACTGTGTCAGTATATTACAGTGTGTCAGTGTGTTACAGTGTGTCAGTGTATTACAGTCTGTTAGTATATTACAGTGTGTCAGTGTATTACACTGTGTCAGTGTGATACAGTGTGTCAGTATATTACAGTGTGTCAGTGTGTTACAGTGTGTCAGTATATTACAGTGTGTCAGTGTATTACAGTGTGTCAGTGTGTTACAGTATGTCAGTATATTACAGTGTGTCAGTGTATTACAGTGTGTCAGTGTGATACAGTGTGTCAGTATATTACTGTGTGTCAGTATATTACAGTGTGTCCGTGTGTTACAGTGTGTCAGTATATTACAGTGTGTCAGTGTATTACAGTGTGTCAGTGTGATACAGTGTGTCAGTATATTACAGTGTGTCAGTGTATTACAGTGTGTCAGTGTGTTACAGTGTGTCAGTATATTACAGTGTGTCAGTGTGATACAGTGTGTCAGTATATTACAGTGTGTCAGTATATTACAATGTGTCAGTGTGTTACAGTGTGTCAGTATATTACAGTGTGTCAGTGTATTACATTGTGTCAGTGTGTTACAGTGTGTCAGTATATCACAGTGTGTCAGTATATCACACTGTGTCAGTGTGTTACAGTGTGTCAGTGTATTACAGTGAACCAGTGTGTTACAATGTGTCAGTGTATTACAGTGTGTCAGTGTGTTACAGTGTGTCAGTGTATTACAGTGTGTCAGTATATTACAATGTGTCAGTGTATTACAGTGTGTCAGTGTGTTACAGTGTGTCAGTATATCACAGTGTGTCAGTGTATTACATTGTGTCAGTGTGTTACAGTGTGTCAGTATATCACAGTGTGTCAGTGTATTACAGTGTATTACAGTGTGTCAGTGTATTACAGTGTGTCAGTGTATTACAGTGTGTCAGTGTGTTACAGTGTGTCAGTGTATTGCAGTGTGTCAGTGTGTTACAGTGTGTCAGTGTGTTACAGTGTGTCAGTGTGTTACAGTGTGTCAGTATATTACAGTGTGTCAGTGTGTTACAGTGTGTCAGTGTGTTACAGAGTGCCAGTGTATTACAGAGTGACAGTGTGTTACCGTGTGTCAGTGTATTACAGTGTGTCAGTGTATTACAGTGTGTCAGTGTATTACAGTGTGTGTCAGTATATTACACTGTTCCTGCGTTACAGTGTGTCCGTGCGTTACAGTGTATCAGTGTATTACAGTGTGTCCGTGTGTTACAGTGTGTCAGTATATTACAGTGTGTCAGTGTATTACAGCGTGTCAGTATATTACAGTGTGTTAGTATATTACAGTGTGTCAGTGTGATACAGTGTGTCAGTATATTACAGTGTGTCAGTATATTACAGTGTGTCAGTGTGTTACAGTGTGTCAGTATATTACAGTGTGTCAGTGTGTTACAGAGTGTCAGTGTATTACAGATTGACATTGTGTTACCGTGTGTCAGTGTATTACAGTGTGTCAGTGTATTACAGTGTGTGTCAGTATATTACACTGTTCCTGCGTTACAGTGTGTCCGTGCGTTACAGTGTATCAGTGTATTACAGTGTGTCAGTATATTAGTGTGTCAGTGTGTTACAGTGTGTCAGTATATTACAGTGTGTCAGTGTATTACAGTGTGTCAGTATATTACAGTGTGTTACAGTGTGTCAGTATATTACAGTGTGTCAGTGTGTTACAGTGTGTCAGTATATTACAGTGTGTCAGTGTGATACAGTGTGTCAGTATATTACAGTGTGTCAGTATATTGCAGTCTGTCAGTGTGTTACAGTGTGTCAGTGTATTACAGTGTGTTAGTATATTACAGTGTGTTACAGTGTGTCAGTATATTACAGTGTGTCAGTGTGTTACAGTGTGTCAGTGTATTACAGTGTGTTAGTATATTACAGTGTGTCAGTGTATTACACTGTGTCAGTGTGATACAGTGTGTCAGTATATTACAGTGTGTCAGTATATTACAGTGTGTCAGTGTATTACAGTGTGTCAGTGTGTTACAGTATGTCAGTATATTACAGTGTGTCAGTGTATTACAGTGTGTCAGTGTGATACAGTGTGTCAGTATATTACTGTGTGTCAGTATATTACAGTGTGTCCGTGTGTTACATTGTGTCACTGTGTTACAGTGTGTCAGTATATTACAGTGTGTCAGTGTATTACAGTGTGTCAGTGTGATACAGTGTGTCAGTATATTACAGTGTGTCAGTATATTACAGTGTGTCAGTGTGTTACAGTGTGTCAGTATATTACAGTGTGTCAGTGTGATACAGTGTGTCAGTATATTACAGTGTGTCAGTATATTACAATGTGTCAGTGTGTTACAGTTTGTCAGTCTATTACAGTGTGTCAGTGTATTACATTGTGTCAGTGTGTTACAGTGTGTCAGTATATCACAGTGTGTCAGTATATCACAGTGTGTCAGTGTGTTACAGTGTGTCAGTGTATTACAGTGAACCAGTGTGTTACAGTATGTCAGTGTATTACAGTGTGTCAGTGTGTTACAGTGTGTCAGTATATTACAGTGTGTCAGTATATTACAGTGTGTCAGTGTATTACAGTGTGTCAGTGTGTTACAGTGTGTCAGTATATTACAGTGTGTCAGTGTATTACAGTCTGTCAGTATATTACAGTGTGTCAGTGTCTTACAGTGTGTCAGTGTGTTACAGTGTGTCAGTATATCACAGTGTGTCAGTGTATTACAGTGTGTCAGTGTGTTACAGTGTGTCAGTATATTGCAGTGTGTCAGTGTATTACAGTGTATTACAGTGTGTCAGTGTATTACAGTGTGTCAGTGTGTTACAGTGTGTCAGTGTATTGCAGTGTGTCCGTGTGTTACAGTGTGTCAGTGTATTACAGTGTGTCAGTGTAATACAGTGTGTTACAGTGTGTCAGTGTGTTACAGTGTGTCAGAATATTACAGTGTGTCAGTGTGTTACAGTGTGTCAGTGTGTTACAGAGTGCCAGTGTATTACAGAGTGACAGTGTGTTACAGTGTGTCAGTGTATTACAGTGTGTCAGTGTATTACAGTGTGTCAGTGTATTACAGTGTGTGTCAGTATATTACACTGTTCCTGCGTTACAGTGTGTCCGTGCGTTACAGTGTATCAGTGTATTACAGTGTGTCCGTGTGTTACAGTGTGTCAGTGTGTTACAGTGTGTCAGTATATTACAGTGTGTCAGTGTATTACAGTGTGTCAGTATATTACAGTGTGTTACAGTGTGTCAGTATATTACAGTGTGTCAGTGTGTTACAGTGTGTCAGTATATTACAGTGTGTCAGTGTGATACAGTGTGTCAGTATATTACAGTGTGTCAGTATATTACAGTGTGTCAGTGTGTTACAGTGTGTCAGTGTATTACAGTGTGTTAGTATATTACAGTGTGTCAGTGTGTTACAGTGTGTCAGTGTATTACAGTGTGTTAGTATATTACATTGTGTCAGTATATTACAGTGTGTTACAGTGTGTCAGTATATTACAGTGTGTCAGTGTGTTACAGTGTGTCAGTGTATTACAGTGTGTTAGTATATTACAGTGTGTCAGTGTATTACACTGTGTCAGTGTGATACAGTGTGTCAGTATATTACAGTGTGTCAGTGTGTTACAGTGTGTCAGTATATTACAGTGTTTCAGTGTATTACAGTGTGTCAGTGTATTACAGTGTGTCAGTCTATTACAGTGTGTCAGTGTGTTACAGTGTGTCAGTATATTACAGTGTGTCAGTATATTACAGTGTGTCAGTGTATTACAGAGTGTCAGTGTGTTACAGTATCTCAGTATATTACAGTGTGTCAGTGTGTTACAGTGTGTCAGTGTATTACAGTGTGTCAGTGTGATACAGTGTGTCAGTATATTACAGTGTGTCAGTGTGATACAGTGTGTCAGCATGTTACAGTGTGTCAGTGTATTACAGTGTGTCAGTATATTGCAGTGTGTCAGTGTATTACAGTGTGTCAGTGTGTTACAGTGTGTCGGTATATAACAGTGTGTCAGTGTGTTACAGTGTGTCAGTATAATACAATGTGTCAGTATATTACAGTGTGTCAGTGTGTTACAATGTGTCAGTATATTACAGTGTGTCAGTGTATTACAGTGTGTCAGTGTGTTACAGTGTGTCAGTATATCACAGTGTGTCAGTGTATTTCAGTGTGTCAGTGTATTTCAGTGTGTTACAGTGTGTCAGTGTGTTACAGTGTGTCAGTATATTACAGTGTGTCAGTGTGTTACAGTGTGTCAGTGTGTTACAGAGTGTCAGTGTATTACAGAGTGACAGTGTGTTACCGTGTGTCAGTGTATTACAGTGTGTCAGTGTATTACAGTGTGTGTCAGTATATTACACTGTTCCTGCGTTACAGTGTGTCCGTGCGTTACAGTGTATCAGTGTGTTACAGTGTGTCAGTATATTAGTGTGTCAGTGTGTTACAGTGTGTCAGTATATTACAGTGTGTCAGTGTATTACAGTGTGTCAGTATATTACAGTGTGTTACAGTGTGTCAGTATATTACAGTGTGTCAGTGTGTTACAGTGTGTCAGTATATTACAGTGTGTCAGTGTGATACAGTGTGTCAGTATATTACAGTGTGTCAGTGTATTACATTGTGTTAGTATATTACAGTGTGTCAGTATATTACAGTATGTCAGTATATTACAGTGTGTCAGTGTATTACATTGTGTCAGTGCGATACAGTGTGTCAGTATATTACTGTGTGTCAGTATATTACAGTGTGTCCGTGTGTTACAGTGTGTCACTGTGTTACAGTGTGTCAGTATATTACAGTGTGTCAGTGTATTACAGTGTGTCAGTGTGATACAGTGTGTCAGTATATTACAGTGTGTCAGTATATCACATTGTGTCAGTGTGTTACATTGTGTCAGTGTATTACAGTGTGTCAGTGTGTTTTACAGTGTGTCAGTGTATTACAGTGTGTCAGTGTGTTACAGTGTGTCAGTATATTACAGTGTGTCAGTGTATTACAGTGTGTCAGTATATTACAGTGTGTCAGTGTATTACAGTGTGTCAGTGTGTTACAGTGTGTCAGTATATTACAGTGTGTCAGTGTATTACAGTGTGTCAGTATATTACAGTGTGTCAGTGTGTTCCAGTATCTCAGTATTTTACAGTGTGTCAGTGTATTACAGTGTGTCAGTGTATTAGTGTGTCAGTGTATTACAGTGTGTCAGTGTGATACAGTGTGTCAGTATATTACAGTGTGTCAGTGTATTACAGTGTGTCAGTGTGTTACAGTGTGTCAGTGTGATACAGTGTGTCATTATGATACAGTGTGTCAGTATATTACAGTGTGTCAGTATATTACAGTGCGTCAGTGTGTTACAGTGTGTCAGTGTATTACAGTGTGTCAGTATATTACAGTGTGTCAGTGTATTACAGTGTGTCCGTGTGATACAGTGTGTCAGTATATTACAGTGTGTCAGTGTGTTACAGTGTGTCAGTATATTACAGTGTGTCAGTATATTACAGTGTGTTAGTGTGTTACTGTGTGTCAGTGTATTACAGTGTGTCAGTATATTACAGTGTGTCAGTGTGTTACAGTGTGTCAGTGTATTACAGTGTGTCAGTGTGTTACAGTGTGTCAGTCTATCACAGTGTGTCAGTGTATCACAGTGTGTCAGTGTGTTACAGTGTGTCAGTGTGTTACAGTGTGTCAGTGTATTAGAGTGTGTCAGTATATTACAGTGTGTCAGTGTATTACAGTGTGTCCGTGTGATACAGTGTGTCAGTATATTACAGTGTGTCAGTGTGTTTCAGTGGGTCAGTATATTACAGTGTGTCAGTATATTACAGTGTGTTAGTGTGTTACAGTGTGTCAGTGTATTACAGTGTGTCAGTATATTACAGTGTGTCAGTGTGTTACAGTGTGTCAGTGTATTACAGTGTGTCAGTGTGTTACAGTGTGTCAGTGTGTTACAGTGTGTCAGTATATTACAGTGTGTCAGTGTGTTACAGTGTGTCAGTATATTACAGTGTGTCAGTATATTACAGTGTGTCAGTGTGTTACAGTATCTCAGTATATTACAGTGTGTCAGTGTGTTACAGTGTGTCAGTGTATTACAGTGTGTCAGTGTGATACAGTGTGTCAGTATATTACAGTGTGTCAGTGTATTACAGTGTGTCAGTGTGATACAGTGTGTCAGTATATTACAGTGTGTCAGTATATTACAGTGTGTCAGTGTGTTACAGTGTGTCAGTGTATTGCAGTGTGTCAGTGTATTACAGTGTGTCAGTATATTACAGTGTGTCAGTGTTTTACAGTGTGTCCGTGTGATACAGTGTGTCAGTATATTACAGTGTGTCAGTGTGTTACAGTGTGTCAGTATATTACAGTGTGTCAGTATATTACAGTGTGTTAGTGTGTTACAGTGTGTCAGTGTATTACAGTGTGTCAGTATATTACAGTGTGTCAGTGTGTTACAGTGTGTTACAGTGTGTCAGTGTATTACAGTGTGTCAGTTTATTACAGTGTGTCAGTGTGTTACAGCGTGTCAGTCTATCACAGTGTGTCAGTGTATTACAGTGTGTCAGTGTGTTACAGTGTGTCAGTGTATTAGAGTGTGTCAGTGTGTTACAGTGTGTCAGTGTATTAGAGTGTGTCAGTCTATCACAGTGTGTCAGTGTATCACAGTGTGTCAGTGTGTTACAGTGTGTCAGTGTATTACAGTGTGTCAGTGTGTTACAGTGTGTCAGTGTATTAGAGTGTGTCAGTATATTACAGTGTGTCAGTGTGTTACAGTGTGTCAGTATATTACAGTGTGTCAGTATATTACAGTGTGTTAGTGTGTTACAGTGTGTCAGTGTATTACAGTGTGTCAGTATATTACAGTGTGTCAGTGTGTTACAGTGTGTTAGTGTGTTACAGTGTGTCAGTGTATTACAGTGTGTCAGTGTGTTACAGTGTGTCAGTCTATCACAGTGTGTCAGTGTGTTACAGTGTGTCAGTGTATTACAGTGTGTCAGTGTGTTACAGTGTGTCAGTGTATTAGAGTGTGTCAGTGTGTTACAGTGTGTCAGTGTGTTACAGTGTAATTGAGTGTGTCAGTGTGTTACAGTGTGTCAGTGGATTACAGTGTGTTAGTGTGTTACAATGTGTCAGTGTATTAGAGTGTGTCAGTGTGTTACAGTGTGCCAGTGTGTTACAATGTATTACAGTGTGTTAGTGTATTACAGTGTGTTAGTGTATTACAGTGTGTCAGTGTGTTTCAGTGTGTTAGTATATTACAGTGTGTCAGTGTATTACAGTGAGTCAGTGTATTAAAGTGTATTCCAGTGTGTCAGTGTGTTACAGTGTGTCAGTGTATTACAGTGTGTCAGTGTATTACAGTGTGTTCCAGTGTGTCAGTGTATTACAGTGTGTCAGTGTATTACAGTGTGTCAATGTGTTACAGTGTGTCAGTGTATTACAGTGTGTCAGTGTGTTACAGTGTGTTAGTATATTACAGTGTGTCAGTGTGTTACAGTGTGTCAGTGTATTACAGTGTGTCAGTGTGTTACAGTGTGTCAGTGTATTACAGTGTATTTCAGTGTATTACAGTGTGTCAGTATATTGCAGTGTGTCAGTGTATTACAGTGTGTCAGTGTATTACAGTGTATTACAGTGTGTCAGTGTATTACAGTGTGTCAGTGTGTTACAGTGTGTCTGTGTATTACAGTGTGTCAGTGTGTTACAGTGTGTCAGTGTATTACAGTGTGTCAGTGTATTACAGTGTGTCAGTGTGTTACAGTGTGTCAGTGTATTACAGAGTGTCAGTGTGTTACAGTGTGTCAGTGTATTACAGTGTGTGTCAGTATATTACAGTGTGTCAGTGCGTTGCAGTGTGTCAGTGTATTACAGTGTGTCAGTGTGTTACAGTGTGTCAGTATATTAGTGTGTCAGTGTGTTACAGTGTGTCAGTGTATTACAGTGTGTGTCAGCATATTACAGTGTGTCAGTATATTAGTGTGTTAGTATATTACAGTGTGTTAGTGTATTACAGTGTGTCAGTATATTACAGTGTGTTATTGTTTTACAGTGTGTCAGTGTGTTACAGTGTGTCAGTGTTATACAGTGTGTTATTGTTTTACAGTGTGTCCGTATATTACAGTGTGTCAGTATATTACAGTGTGTCAGTGTGATACAGTGTGTCAGTATATTACAGTGTGTCAGTATATCACATTGTGTCAGTGTGTTACATTGTGTCAGTGTATTACAGTGTGTCAGTGTGTTTTACAGTGTGTCAGTGTATTACAGTGTGTCAGTGTGTTACAGTGTGTCAGTATATTACAGTGTGTCAGTGTATTACAGTGTGTCAGTATATTACAGTGTGTCAGTGTATTACAGTGTGTCAGTGTGTTACAGTGTGTCAGTATATTACAGTGTGTCAGTGTATTACAGTGTGTCAGTATATTACAGTGTGTCAGTGTGTTACAGTATCTCAGTATATTACAGTGTGTCAGTGTATTACAGTGTGTCAGTGTATTAGTGTGTCAGTGTATTACAGTGTGTCAGTGTGATACAGTGTGTCAGTATATTACAGTGTGTCAGTGTATTACAGTGTGTCAGTGTATTACAGTGTGTCAGTGTGTTACAGTGTGTCAGTGTGATACAGTGTGTCATTATGATACAGTGTGTCAGTATATTACAGTGTGTCAGTATATTACAGTGTGTCAGTGTGTTACAGTGTGTCAGTGTATTACAGTGTGTCAGTATATTACAGTGTGTCAGTGTATTACAGTGTGTCCGTGTGATACAGTGTGTCAGTATATTACAGTGTGTCAGTGTGTTACAGTGTGTCAGTATATTACAGTGTGTCAGTATATTACAGTGTGTTAGTGTGTTACTGTGTGTCAGTGTATTACAGTGTGTCAGTATATTACAGTGTGTCAGTGTGTTACAGTGTGTCAGTGTATTACAGTGTGTCAGTGTATTACAGTGTGTCAGTGTGTTACAGTGTGTCAGTCTATCACAGTGTGTCAGTGTATCACAGTGTGTCAGTGTGTTACAGTGTGTCAGTGTATTAGAGTGTGTCAGTATATTACAGTGTGTCAGTGTATTACAGTGTGTCCGTGTGATACAGTGTGTCAGTATATTACAGTGTGTCAGTGTGTTTCAGTGGGTCAGTATATTACAGTGTGTCAGTATATTACAGTGTGTTAGTGTGTTACAGTGTGTCAGTGTATTACAGTGTGTCAGTATATTACAGTGTGTCAGTGTGTTACAGTGTGTCAGTGTATTACAGTGTGTCAGTGTGTTACAGTGTGTCAGTATATTACAGTGTGTCAGTATATTACAGTGTGTCAGTGTGTTACAGTGTGTCAGTATATTACAGTGTGTCAGTATATTACAGTGTGTCAGTGTGTTACAGTATCTCAGTATATTACAGTGTGTCAGTGTATTACAGTGTGTCAGTGTGATACAGTGTGTCAGTATATTACAGTGTGTCAGTGTATTACAGTGTGTCAGTGTGATACAGTGTGTCAGTGTGATACAGTGTGTCAGTATATTACAGTGTGTCAGTATATTACAGTGTGTCAGTGTGTTACAGTGTGTCAGTGTATTGCAGTGTGTCAGTGTATTACAGTGTGTCAGTATATTACAGTGTGTCAGTGTATTACAGTGTGTCCGTGTGATACAGTGTGTCAGTATATTACAGTGTGTCAGTGTGTTACAGTGTGTCAGTATATTACAGTGTGTCAGTATATTACAGTGTGTTAGTGTGTTACAGTGTGTCAGTGTATTACAGTGTGTCAGTATATTACAGTGTGTCAGTGTGTTACAGTGTGTTACAGTGTGTCAGTGTATTACAGTGTGTCAGTTTATTACAGTGTGTCAGTGTGTTACAGTGTGTCAGTCTATCACAGTGTGTCAGTGTATTACAGTGTGTCAGTGTGTTACAGTGTGTCAGTGTATTAGAGTGTGTCAGTGTGTTACAGTGTGTCAGTGTATTAGAGTGTGTCAGTCTATCACAGTGTGTCAGTGTATCACAGTGTGTCAGTGTGTTACAGTGTGTCAGTGTATTACAGTGTGTCAGTGTGTTACAGTGTGTCAGTGTATTAGAGTGTGTCAGTATATTACAGTGTGTCAGTGTGTTACAGTGTGTCAGTATATTACAGTGTGTCAGTATATTACAGTGTGTTAGTGTGTTACAGTGTGTCAGTGTATTACAGTGTGTCAGTATATTACAGTGTGTCAGTGTGTTACAGTGTGTTAGTGTGTTACAGTGTGTCAGTGTATTACAGTGTGTCAGTGTGTTACAGTGTGTCAGTCTATCACAGTGTGTCAGTGTATCACAGTGTGTCAGTGTGTTACAGTGTGTCAGTGTATTACAGTGTGTCAGTGTGTTACAGTGTGTCAGTGTATTAGAGTGTGTCAGTGTGTTACAGTGTGTCAGTGTGTTACAGTGTAATTGAGTGTGTCAGTGTGTTACAGTGTGTCAGTGGATTACAGTGTGTTAGTGTGTTACAGTGTGTCAGTGTATTAGAGTGTGTCAGTGTGTTACAGTGTGCCAGTGTGTTACAATGTATTACAGTGTGTTCGTGTATTACAGTGTGTTAGTGTATTACAGTGTGTCAGTGTGTTTCAGTGTGTTTGTATATTACAGTGTGTCAGTGTATTACAGTGAGTCAGTGTATTAAAGTGTATTCCAGTGTGTCAGTGTGTTACAGTGTGTCAGTGTATTACAGTGTGTCAGTGTATTACAGTGTGTTCCAGTGTGTCAGTGTATTACAGTGTGTCAGTGTATTACAGTGTGTCAATGTGTTACAGTGTGTCAGTGTATTACAGTGTGTCAGTGTGTTACAGTGTGTCAGTGTGTTACAGTGTGTTAGTATATTACAGTGTGTCAGTGTGTTACAGTGTGTTAGTATATTACAGTGTGTCAGTGTGTTACAGTGTGTCAGTGTATTACAGTGTGTCAGTGTGTTACAGTGTGTCAGTGTATTACAGTGTATTTCAGTGTATTACAGTGTGTCAGTATATTGCAGTGTGTCAGTGTATTACAGTGTGTCAGTGTATTACAGTGTATTACAGTGTGTCAGTGTATTACAGTGTGTCAGTGTGTTACAGTGTGTCTGTGTATTACAGTGTGTCGGTGTGTTACAGTGTGTCAGTGTATTACAGTGTGTCAGTGTATTACAGTGTGTCAGTGTGTTACAGTGTGTCAGTGTATTACAGAGTGTCAGTGTGTTACAGTGTGTCAGTGTATTACAGTGTGTGTCAGTATATTACAGTGTGTCAGTGCGTTGCAGTGTGTCAGTGTATTACAGTGTGTCACTGTGTTACAGTGTGTCAGTATATTAGTGTGTCAGTGTGTTACAGTGTGTCAGTGTATTACAGTGTGTGTCAGCATATTACAGTGTGTCAGTATATTAGTGTGTTAGTATATTACAGTGTGTTAGTGTATTACAGTGTGTCAGTATATTACAGTGTGTTATTGTTTTACAGTGTGTCAGTGTGTTACAGTGTGTCAGTGTTATACAGTGTGTTATTGTTTTACAGTGTGTCCGTATATTACAGTGTGTCAGTATATTACAGTGTGTCAGTGTGTTACAGTGTGTTAGTCTGTTACAGTGTGTCACTGTGTTACAGTGTGTCAATGTGCTACCGTGTGTCAGTGTATTACAGTGTGTCAGTGTTTTACAGTGTGTTAGTGTATTACAGTGTGTCAGTGTATTAGTGTGTGACAGTGTGTCAGTGTGTTACAGTGTGTCAGTGTATTACATTGTGTCAGTGTGTTACAGTGTGTCAGTGTATTACAGTGTGTCGGTGTGTTACAGTGTGTTATTGTATTACAGTGTGTTATTGTATTATAGTGTGTCAGTGTATTACAGTGTGTTCGTGTGTTACAGTGTGTCAGTGTATTACAGTGTGTTTTTGTATTACAGTGTGTTAGTGTGTTACAGCGTGTCAGTGTATTACAGCGTGTCAGTGTGTTATAGTGTGTCAGTGTGTTACAGTGTGTTAGTGTGTTACAGTGTGTTATGGTATTACAGTGTGTCAGTGTACTATAGTCTGTTACAGTGTGTCAGTGTATTACAGTGTGTTTTTGTATTAGTATGTTAGTGTGTTACAGTGTGTCAGTGTATTACAGTGTGTCAGTGTATTACAGTTTGTTCGTGTATTACAGTGTGTTATGGTGTTACAGTATGTCAGTGTGTTACAGGTTGTCAGTGTATTACAGTGTGTTTTTGTATTAGTGTATTACAGTGTGTTAGTGTATTACAGTGTGTTATTGCATTACAGTGTGTTAGTGTATTACAGTGTGTCAGTGTGTTACAGTGTGTCAGTGTATCACAGTGTGTCAGTGTATCACAGTGTGTCAGTGTGTTACAGTGTGTCAGTGTATTACAGTGTGTCGGTGTGTTACAGTGTGTTTTTGTATTACAGCGTGTCAGTGTATTACAGCGTGTCAGTGTGTTACAGTGTGTCAGTATGTATTACAGTCTGTCAGTGTGTTCCATTCTGTTCGTGTAGTACAGTCTGTCAGTGTATTACAGTCTGTTAGAGTATTACAGTCTGTCAGTGTATTACAGTTTGTTACTGTGTTACAGTCTGTTAGTGTAGTATTACAGTGTGTTCATGTATTACCGTCTGTCAGTGTGTTGCAGTGTGCTTGTGTATTATAGTGTTTTCGTGTATTCCAGTCTGTTGGAGTATGTCTGTTAGTGTATTCCAGTCTGGAAAAGTACTATAGTCTGTTTGTGTATGACAGTCTGTTAGTGATTTTTACAGTCTGTTAGTGATTATTACAGTCTGTTAATGTATTACAGTCTGTTAGAGTATTGCAGTCTGTTAGTGTATTACAGTCTGTTAGTGATTATTACAGCCTGTTAGAGTATTACAATCTGTTTCTGGATTAGTGGTGCTGGAAGAGCACAGCAGTTCAGGCAGCATCCAAGGAGCAGCGAAATCGACGTTTAGGGCAAAAGCCCTTCATCAGAAATCAAGATGTAGGGCTTTTGCCTGAAACGTCGATTTCGCTGCTCCTTGGATGCTGCCTGAACTGCTGTGTTCTTCCAGCACCACTAATCCAGAATCTGGTTTCCAGCATCTGCAGTCATTGTTTTTACCTTCTTACAGCCTGTTCGAGTATTACATTCTGTTAGTGTTTATTACAGCCTGTTTACGTCTATTAGTTTTTAATCACAGTCCATTACAGTCTGAAAGTAAAAGTATATTATAGTCTGTTAAAGTATTACAATCTGTTAGTGATTATTACAGCCTCTTAGAGTATTACAGTCTGTTAGTTTTTATTACAGTCTGTTCATGATTATTACAGTCTGTGCGAGTATTGCAGTCTGTTAGTGATTACTACAACTTGTTAGAGTATTATAGTTTGTTATTGTTTCTTACAGCCTATTTAAGTTTATTAGTGTTTACTGCAGTCCATTACAGTCTGAAAGTAAAAGTATATTACAGTCTATTAGTGTGTTATAGTCCATTATTAGTCTGTTCGTGATTATTACAGTCTGAAAGTGTATTATTGTTTGGCAGCGTCTTCCAGTTTGGAGTATTACAGTCGATTATAGTCTGTTTGTGTGTTCCAGTCTATTACTGTCTGAAAGTAAAAGTGTATTGTAGTCTGTTAGTGTGCTACATCACAAGTATTACAGTCGATTACAGTCTGAAAGTAAAAGTGTATTGTAGTCTGTTAGTGTGTTACAGTCTAGAGTATTACAGTCTGAAAGTAAAAGTATATTAGTCTGTTCATGTGTTACAGTCTAGAGTATTACAGTCTGAAAGTAAAAGTGTATTATAGTCTGTTCGTGTTACAGTTTAGAGTATTACAATCGATTATAGTCTATTACACTCTAAAAGTAAAAGTGTATTATAGTCTGTTCGTGTGTTACAGTCTAGATTATTATAATCAATTACACTCTGAAAGTAAAAGTGTATTACAGTCTGTTAGTGTGTTACAATCTAGAGTATTACAGTCTGAAAGTTAGTGTATTAGTCTGTTACAGTTTAGAGTATTACAATCGATTATAGTCTATTACACTCTAAAAGTAAAACTGTATTATAGTCTGTTCGTGTTACAGTCTAGATTATTATAATCGACTACACTCTGAAAGTAAGTGTATTACAGTCTGTTAGTGTGTTACAGTTTAGAGTATTACAAACTGAAAGTAAAAGTGTGTTACAGTCTAGAGTATTATAATCAAATACAGTCTGAAAGTAAAAGTGTATTACAGTGTGCTAGTGTGTTACAGTCTAGAGTATTATAATCGATTACAGTCTATTATAGTCTGAAAGTAAAAGTGTATTAGTCTGTTAGTGTTATTCCTGATGAAGGGCTTTTGCCCAAAACGTCGATTTCGCTGCTCCTTGGATGCAGCCTGAACTGCTGTGCTCTTCCAGCACCACTAATCCAGAATCTGGTTTCCAGCATCTGCAGTCATTGTTTTTACCCTGTTTGTGTGTTATAGTCTATTAGAGAATTAGAGTCTATTACACTCTGAAAGTAAAAGTGTATTATAGTCTGTTAGTGTGTTACAGTTTAGAGTATTACAGTCGAATACAGTCTATTATAGTCTGAAAGTAAAAGTGTATTGTAGTCTATTAGTGTGTTACAGTGTAGAGTTTTAGAGTCGATTAAAATTTGAAAGTGAGTGTATTATAGTCTGTCTATTAGAGCAATACAGTCTGAAAGTAAAAGTGTATTACAGTGTATTAGTGTGTTACAGTTTAGAGTTTTACAGTCGATTATAGTCTGAAAGTAAAAGTGTATTATTGTCTCGATATGGAGATGCCGGTGTTGGACTGGGGTGTACAAAGTTAAAAATCACACAACACCAAGTTTTAGTCCAACAGGTTTAATTGGAAGCACTAGCTTTCGGAGCACTGCTCCTTCATCTGGTGGTTGTGGAGCATAAGATTGTAAGACACAGAATTTATAGCAAAAGTTTACAGTGTGATGTAACTGAAATTATACATTGAAAAAGTCTCTCATCTGTTAGAATGACCATGATCGTTTCACTTCTTTCATGTGTAAATCATAAACCTTTTTTTAAAAGTGACATTCTCAAGTGAACTTTAACAATTGGTGTCAGCCCAGATAATGTGTTGGGTATAAGCACCCCTTCATGCTGCAGCCTGTGCCATAATGTTTGGACTGATTCTAATCGAAAATAAATGGATTAACAGAATCATACATGGATTCAGGCAGTTTTTGAGCAAAGTCACTGTAGTATTAGAGGCTCAAAGTATTAGAGTCACTGGAATACAAGAACCTCAAAGTATTAGAGTCACTGTAGTATTAGAGGCTCAAAGTATTAGAGTCACTGGAATACAAGAACCTTAAGATACCAGTCTCACTGTTATAATGTGTCACAGTCACTCGAGTATTAGAATCCCTATACTGTATGAGTCTCAGAGTATGAGTACTAGAGTCTCCGAGTCCTAGATTAAATATCGGCTAAGAGAGTAGAGTCTCAGACTACAAGAGTGTCAGAGTACTAGATTCCTGTTTGGATAAGTCAGAGCAACTGGGAGGTGGAGTTGTCTCACCGTCTCTGAATGTTAGAGTCTCAGAGAATTCGAGCATCAGAGAACTAGAGCCAGAGTATTAGAGTTTGATTAATAGAGTATTAAAGTGTTGGAATCTCCGAGTCCTTGAGATCTACAGGACAGGAAATGGCCCTTTGACCCATCAAGGCCTCACTCATGACAACCATTATAATTCCATCTTCCAGCACTTGGGTCCATTGCCTCAGCAACAAATACTCCTTAAATAGAACCGAACGCAGAACAGGAACAGGCCCATTCCCCACCATGACTGCGTCGATCACGGTTACATTCGAAACTAATCCCATCTGCCTGCACTTGGTCCCTCTATTCCCAGCCTTTCCATGTGTCTATCCTCATGCCTCTTAAACATTACTATTGCATCTGCTTCTACAATCTCCCTGGCACCTGTCACCCTTTGCGTAAAAAAATACTTGCCTCGCACATCTTTAAACTTAAACGGTCCCTATTATTTGACAGTTCCACCCTGATATCAGGACTGTGACTCTCCACCCTATCCATACCTCTGTTAATTTTATATACTGTACTTCTATCAGGTTGCCCCTCAGCCTGAATTGCCTTTGCTAAAGCAAACCATGTTTGTCCAACCTCTCGTTATAGCTAAAACACTCCAATCCAGGCAACCTCCTGGGAAATGTCCTTCACCTTCACATCCTTCCTATAGTGTGGCGACCAAAACTGTACTCAATACTCCAAATGTGGCCGAACTGAACTTTGACACAATATGCAACCTGACTTGCCAATATTTTGTTGTCATTCATTCACAGGGTCTGGGAGTGCCTTTGTTTATAATAGGCCGATATCTATTGCCCATCACTGTGGGCAGTTAAGAGTCAGACACATTTACCGTGGGTCTGGAGTCACACGTAGGCCAGACCAGGTAAGGACAGCAGTTTCCTTACTTAAAATGGGTGAGTGAACCAGATGGACATTCAATGTGGTAATCATTAGAGTTATAGAGATGTACAGTGCAAAAACAGACCCTTCGGTCCAACCTGTCCATGCCGACCAGATATCCTAACCCAATCTAGTCCCACCTGCCAGCACCTGGCCCATATCCCTCCAAACCCTTCCTATTCATATACCCACCCAGATGCCTTTTAAATGTTGTAATTGTACCAGCCTCCACCACATCCTCTGGCAGCTCATTCCATACACGTACCACACTCTGTGTGAAAAAGTTGCCCCTTAGGTCTCTTTTATATCTTTCCCCTCTCACCCTAAACCTATGCCCCTCTAGTTCTGGACTCCCCCACCCCAGGGAAAAGACTTTGTCTATTTACCCTATCCATGCCCCTCATGATTTTATAAACCTCTATAAGGTCACCCCTCAGCCTCCGACGCTCCAGGGAAAACAGCCCCAGCCTGTTCAGCCTCTCCCTGTAGCTCAGATCCTCCAACCCTGGCAACATCCTTGTAAATCTTTTCTGAGCCCTTTCAAGTTTCACAACATCTTTCCGATAGGAAGGAGACCAGAATTACACACAATATTCCAACAGTGGCCTAACCAATGTCCTGTACAGCTGCAACATGACCTCCCAACTCCTGTACTCAATACTCTGACCAATAAAGGAAAGCATACCAAACGCTGCCTTCACTATCCTATCGACCTGTGACTCCACTTTCAAGGAGCTATTCAATCAAGTTACGAAATTTAACATGGCAGGATTCAAAGATTACCCGAGTGTCTGGATTAATAGTCAAGCAGTAAGACCGCCAGGCGATTACCACTTTGCCTCTACCACCCTCACAGACAGTGATTTCCAGATTCCCATCACCCTCTGGCTGACCTTCTCATCTTCCCCCCTCCCT